>NC_138312.1:42580000-42995000 GCF_965601325.2 Salmo salar | reverse complement strand
GTGTGTGTGTGTGTCCTCCTACCTGTGTGTGTGTGTGTGTGTGTGTGTCCTACTACCTGTGTGTGTGTGTGTGTCCTACTACCTGTGTGTGTGTGTGTCCTACTACCTGTGTGTGTGTGTGTCCTACTACCTGTGTGTGTGTGTGTGTCCTACTACCTGTGTGTGTGTGTGTGTGTCCTACTACCTGTGTGTGTGTGTGTGTCCTACTACCTGTGTGTGTGTGTGTGTGTGTGTGTGTCCTACTACCTGTGTGTGTGTGTGTGTGTGTGTGTCCTACTACCTGTGTGTGTGTGTGTCCTACTACCTGTGTGTGTGTGTCCTACTACCTGTGTGTGTGTCCTACTACCTGTGTGTGTGTGTGTGTGTGTGTGTGTCCTACTACCTGTGTGTGTGTGTGTGTCCTACTACCTGTGTGTGTGTGTGTGTCCTACTACCTGTGTGTGTGTGTGTCCTACTACCTGTGTGTGTGTGTGTGTGTGTGTGTGTCCTACTACCTGTGCGTGTGTGTGTGTGTCCTACTACCTGTGTGCGTGTGTGTGTGTGTCCTACTACCTGTGTGCGTGTGTGTGTGTGTCCTACTACCTGTGTGCGTGTGTGTGTGTGTCCTACTACCTGTGTGCGTGTGTGTGTCCTACTACCTGTGTGCGTGTGTGTGTGTGTGTCCTACTACCTGTGTGTGTGTCCTACTACCTGTGTGTGTCCTACTACCTGTGTGTGTCCTACTACCTGTGTGTGTGTCCTCTACCTGTGTGTGTGTCCTCTACCTGTGTGTGTGTCCTACTACCTGTGTGTGTGTCCTACTACCTGTGTGTGTGTCCTACTACCTGTGTGTGTGTCCTACTACCTGTGTGTGTGTCCTACTACCTGTGTGTGTCCTACTACCTGTGTGTGTTCGTGTCCTACTACCTGTGTGTGTGTCCTCCTACCTGTGTGTGTGTCCTACTACCTGTGATGTGTGTCCTACTACCTGTGTGTGTGTCCTACTACCTGTGTGTGTGTCCTACTACCTGTGTGTGTGTCCTACTACCTGTGTGTGTGTGTGTGTGTGTGTGTGTGTCCTCCTACCTGTGTGTGTGTGTGTGTGTCCTACTACCTGTGTGTGTGTGTGTGTGTGTGTGTGTGTGTGTGTGTGTGTGTCCTACTACCTGTGTGTGTGTGTGTGTGTCCTACTACCTGTGTGTGTGTGTGTGTGTCCTACTACCTGTGTGTGTGTGTCCTACTACCTGTGTGTGTGTGTGTGTGTGCCTACTACCTGTGTGTGTGTGTGTGTGTGTGTGGCCTACTACCTGTGTGTGTGTGTGTGTGCCTACTACCTGTGTGTGTGTGTGTGTCCTACTACGTGTGTGTGTGTGTCCTACTACCTGTGTGTGTGTGTGTGTGTGTGTGTCCTACTACCTGTGTGTGTGTGTGTCCTACTACCTGTGTGTGTGTGTGTGTGTGTGTGTGTGTGTGTGTGTGTGTGTCCTACTACCTGTGTGTGTGTGTGTGTCCTACTACCTGTGTGCGTGTGTGTGTGTGTGTCCTACTACCTGTGTGGTGTGTGTCCTACTACCTGTGTGTGTGTGTGTGTCCTACTACCTGTGTGTGTGTCCTACTACCTGTGTGTGTGTGTGTGTGTGTCCTACTACCTGTGTGTGTGTGTGTGTGTCCTACTACCTGTGTGGTGTGTGTGTGTGTCCTACTACCTGTGTGTGTGTGTGTGTCCTACTACCTGTGTGTGTGTGTGTCCTACTACCTGTGTGTGTGTCCTACTACCTGTGTGTGTGTGTGTGTGTCCTACTACCTGTGTGTGTGTCCTACTACCTGTGTGTGTGTGTGTGTGTGTCCTACTACCTGTGTGTGTGTGTGTGTCCTACTACCTGTGTGTGTGTGTGTGTGTGTCCTACTACCTGTGTGGGTGTGTGTGTGTGTCCTACTACCTGTGTGTGTGTGTGTGTCCTACTACCTGTGTGTGTGTGTGTGTGTGTGTCCTACTACCTGTGTGTGTCCTACTACCTGTGTGTGTGTGTGTGTGTCCTACAACCTGTGTGTGTCCTACAACCTGTGTGTGTTCGTGTCCTACTACCTGTGTGTGTCCTCCTACCTGTGTGTGTCCTACTACCTGTGTGTGTGTGTGTGTCCTACTACCTGTGTGTGTGTGTGTCCTACTACCTGTGTGTGTCCTACTACCTGTGTGTGTGTGTGTCCTACTACCTGTGTGTGTGTGTGTCCTACTACCTGTGTGTGTTCGTGTCCTACTACCTGTGTGTGTTCGTGTCCTACTACCTGTGTGTGTGTGTGTGTCCTACTACCTGTGTGTGTGTGTGTGTCCTACTACCTTTGTGTGTGTGTCCTACTACCTGTGTGTGTGTGTCCTACTACCTGTGTGTGTCCTACTACCTGTGTGTGTCCTACTACCTGTGTGTGTTCGTGTCCTACTACCTGTGTGTGTTCGTGTCCTACTACCTGTGTGTGTTCGTGTCCTACTACCTGTGTGTGTGTGTGTGTGTCCTACTACCTGTGTGTGTGTGTGTGTGTCCTACTACCTGTGTGTGTGTGTGTGTGTCCTACTACCTGTGTGTGTGTGTGTGTGTCCTACTACCTGTGTGTGTGTCCTACTACCTGTGTGTGTGTGTCCTACTACCTGTGTGTGTGTGCCTACTACCTGTGTGTGTGTCCTACTACCTGTGTGTGTGTGTGTCCTACTACCTGTGTGTGTGTGTGTGTGTCCTACTACCTGTGTGTGTGTGTGTGTGTGTCCTACTACCTGTGTGTGTGTGTGTGTGTGTGTCCTACTACCTGTGTGTGTGTGTGTGTGTGTCCTACTACCGTGTGTGTGTGTGTGTGTGTCCTACTACCTGTGTGTGTGTGTGTGTGTGTCCTACTACCTGTGTGTGTGTGTGTGTGTCCTACTACCTGTGTGTGTGTGTGTGTGTGTCCTACTACCTGTGTGTGTGTGTCCTACTACCTGTGTGTGTGTCCTACTACCTGTGTGTGTGTGTCCTACTACCTGTGTGTGTGTGTCCTACCTGTGTGTGTGTGTGTGTGTCCTCCTACCTGTGTGTGTGTGTGTGTCCTACTACCTGTGTGTGTGTGTGTGTCCTACTACCTGTGTGTGTGTGTGTCCTACTACCTGTGTGTGTGTGTGTGTCCTACTACCTGTGTGTGTGTGTCCTACTACCTGTGTGTGTGTGTGTGTGTCGTGTGTGTGTGTGTCCTACTACCTGTGTGCGTGTGTGTGTGTGTCCTACTACCTGTGTGCGTGTGTGTGTGTGTCCTACTACCTGTGTGGTGTGTGTCCTACTACCTGTGTGGTGTGTGTGTCCTACTACCTGTGTGTGTTCGTGTCCTACTACCTGTGTGTGTCCTACTACCGTGTGTGTGTGTCCTACTACCTGTGTGTGTGTGTGTCCTACTACCTGTGTGTGTTCGTGTCCTACTACCTGTGTGTGTGTGTGTCCTACTACCTGTGTGTGTGTGTCCTACTACCTGTGTGTGTGTCCTACTACCTGTGTGTGTCCTACTACCTGTGTGTGTCGTGTCCTACTACCTGTGTGTGTGTGTGTGTGTGTGTGTCCTACTACCTGTGTGTGTGTCCTACTACCTGTGTGTGTGTCCTACTACCTGTGTGTGTTGTGTCCTACTACCTGTGTGTGTGTTGTGTGTGTGTGTGTCCTCCTACCTGTGTGTGTGTCCTCGACCTGTGTGTGTGTCCTACTACCTGTGTGTGGTGTGTGTGTGTCCTACTACCTGTGTGTGTGTGTGTGTGTCCTACTACCTGTGTGTGTGTGTGTGTGTCCTACTACCTGTGTGTGTGTGTGTGTGTCCTACTACCTGTGTGTGTGTGTGTGTGTCCTACTACCTGTGTGTGTGTGTGTGTGTGTGTCCTACTACCTGTGTGTGTGTGTGTGTGTGTCCTACTACCTGTGTGTGTGTGTGTGTGTCCTACTACCTGTGTGTGTGTGTCCTACTACCTGTGTGTGTGTCCTACTACCTGTGTGTGTGTGTGTGTGTCCTCCTACCTGTGTGTGTGTGTGTGTGTCCTACTACCTGTGTGTGTGTGTGTGTGTCCTACTACCTGTGTGTGTGTGTGTGTGTGTCCTACTACCTGTGTGTGTGTGTGTGTGTGGGCCTACTACCTGTGTGTGTGTGTGTGTGTCCTACTACCTGTGTGCGTGTGTGTGTGTCCTACTACCTGTGTGCGTGTGTCCTACTACCTGTGTGCGGTGTGTCCTACTACCTGTGTGCGTGTGTGTGTGTCCTACTACCTGTGTGCGTGTGTGTGTGTCCTACTACCTGTGTGCGTGTGTGTGTGTGTCCTACTACCTGTGTGTGTCCTACTACCTGTGTGTGTCCTACTACCTGTGTGTGTCCTACTACCTGTGTGTGTGTGTGTCCTACTACCTGTGTGTGTCCTACTACCTGTGTGTGTCGTCCTACTACCTGTGTGTGTCCTACTACCTGTGTGTGTCCGTGTCCTACTACCTGTGTGTGTTGTGTCCTACTACCTGTGTGTGTGTGCCTACTACCTGTGTGTGTCCTACTACCTGTGTGTGTTCGTGTCCTACTACCTGTGTGTGTGCCTACACCTGTGTGTGTCCTACTACCTGTGTGTGTTGTGTCCTACAACCTGTGTGTGTTCGTGTCCTACTACCTGTGTGTGTCCTACTACCTGTGTGTGTCCTACTACCTGTGTGTGTCCTACTACCTGTGTGTGTCCTACTACCTGTGTGTGTGTGTGTGTGTCCTACTACCTGTGTGTGTTCGTGTCCTACTACCTGTGTGTGTCCTACTACCTGTGTGTGTGTGTCCTACTACCTGTGTGTGTGTGTGTGTCCTACTACCTGTGTGGTGTGTGTGTGTGTCCTACTACCTGTGTGGTGTGTGTGTGTGTCCTACTACCTGTGTGCGTGTGTGTGTCCTACTACCTGTGTGCGTGTGTGTGTGTGTGTGTCCTACTACCTGTGTGTGTGTCCTACTACCTGTGTGTGTCCTACTACCTGTGTGTGTCCTACTACCTGTGTGTGTCCTACTACCTGTGTGTGTCCTACTACCTGTGTGTGTGTCCTACTACCTGTGTGTGTGTGTCCTACTACCTGTGTGTGTGTCCTACTACCTGTGTGTGTCCTACTACCTGTGTGTGTTCGTGTCCTACTACCTGTGTGTGTGTGTGTGTCCTACTACCTGTTGTGTGTCCTACTACCTGTGTGTGTGTCCTACTACCTGTGTGTGTGTCCTACTACCTGTGTGTGTGTCCTACTACCTGTGTGTGTGTGTGTGTGTGTGTGTGTGTCCTCCTACCTGTGTGTGTGTGCGTGTGTCCTACTACCTGTGTGTGTGTGTGTGTGTGTGTGTGTGTGTGTGTGTGGTGTCCTACTACCTGTGTGTGTGTGTGTGTGTCCTACTACCTGTGTGTGTGTGTGTGTGTCCTACTACCTGTGTGTGTGTCCTACTACCTGTGTGTGTGTGTCCTACTACCTGTGTGTGTGTGTGTGTGTCCTCCTACCTGTGTGTGTGTGTGTGTCCTACTACCTGTGTGTGTGTGTGTGTGTGTGTGTGTGTGTCCTACTACCTGTGTGTGTGTGTGTGTGTGTGTGTCCTACTACCTGTGTGTGTGTGTGTCCTACTACCTGTGTGTGTGTGTGTGTGTGTGTGTGTGTGTGTGTGTGTGTCCTACTACCTGTGTGGTGTGTGTGTGTCCTACTACCTGTGTGCGTGTGTGTGTGTGTGTCCTACTACCTGTGTGGTGTGTGTCCTACTACCTGTGTGTGTGTGTGTGTCCTACTACCGTGTGTGTGTCCTACTACCTGTGTGTGTGTGTGTGTGTGTCCTACTACCTGTGTGTGTGTGTGTGTGTCCTACTACCTGTGTGTGTGTGTGTGTGTGTCCTACTACCTGTGTGTGTGTGTGCCTACTACCTGTGTGTGTGTCCTACTACCTGTGTGTGTGTGTGTGTCCTACTACCTGTGTGTGTGTCCTACTACCTGTGTGTGTGTGTGTGTGTCCTACTACCTGTGTGTGTGTGTGTGTCCTACTACCTGTGTGTGTGTGTGTGTGTCCTACTACCTGTGTGTGTGTGTGTGTCCTACTACCTGTGTGTGTGTGTGTGTCCTACTACCTGTGTGTGTGTGTGTGTGTGTCCTACTACCTGTGTGTGTCCTACTACCTGTGTGTGTGTGTGTGTGTCCTACTACCTTTGTGTGTGTGTCCTACTACCTGTGTGTGTGTGTCCTACTACCTGTGTGTGTCCTACTACCTGTGTGTGTCCTACTACCTGTGTGTGTTCGTGTCCTACTACCTGTGTGTGTTCGTGTCCTACTACCTGTGTGTGTTCGTGTCCTACTACCTGTGTGTGTGTGTGTGTGTGTCCTACTACCTGTGTGTGTGTGTGTGTGTCCTACTACCTGTGTGTGTGTGTGTGTGTCCTACTACCTGTGTGTGTGTGTGTGTGTCCTACTACCTGTGTGTGTGTCCTACTACCTGTGTGTGTGTGTGTGTGTGTCCTACTACCTGTGTGTGTGTCCTACTACCTGTGTGTGTGTCCTACTACCTGTGTGTGTGTGTGTGCTCCTACCTGTGTGTGTGTGTGTGTGTGTCCTACTACCTGTGTGTGTGTGTGTGTGTCCTACTACCTGTGTGTGTGTGTGTGTGTGTGTCCTACTACCTGTGTGCGTGTGTGTGTGTGTCCTACTACCTGTGTGTGTGTGTGTGTGTGTCCTACTACCTGTGTGTGTGTGTGTGTGTGTCCTACTACCTGTGTGTGTGTGTGTGTGTCCTACTACCTGTGTGTGTGTGTGTGTGTGTCCTACTACCTGTGTGTGTGTGTCCTACTACCTGTGTGTGTGTCCTACTACCTGTGTGTGTGTGTCCTACTACCTGTGTGTGTGTGTCCTACCTGTGTGTGTGTGTGTGTGTCCTCCTACCTGTGGTGTGTGTGTGTGTCCTACTACCTGTGTGTGTGTGTGTGTGTCCTACTACCTGTGTGTGTGTGTGTCCTACTACCTGTGTGTGTGTGTGTGTCCTACTACCTGTGTGTGTGTGTCCTACTACCTGTGTGTGTGTGTGTGTGTGTGTGTGTGTGTGTCCTACTACCTGTGTGCGTGTGTGTGTGTGTCCTACTACCTGTGTGCGTGTGTGTGTGTGTCCTACTACCTGTGTGTGTCCTACTACCTGTGTGTGTGTGTGTCCTACTACCTGTGTGTGTTCGTGTCCTACTACCTGTGTGTGTCCTACTACCTGTGTGTGTGTGTCCTACTACCTGTGTGTGTGTCCTACTACCTGTGTGTGTTCGTGTCCTACTACCTGTGTGTGTTCGTGTCCTACTACCTGTGTGTGTGTCCTACTACCTGTGTGTGTGTCCTACTACCTGTGTGTGTCCTACTACCTGTGTGTGTTCGTGTCCTACTACCTGTGTGTGTGTGTGTGTGTGTGTGTCCTACTACCTGTATGTGTGTCCTACTACCTGTGTGTGTGTCCTACTACCTGTGTGTGTGTCCTACTACCTGTGTGTGTGTGTGTGTGTGTGTCCTCCTACCTGTGTGTGTTTGTGTGTGTGTGTCCTACTACCTGTGTGTGTGTGTGTGTGTCCTACTACCTGTGTGTGTGTGTGTGTGTCCTACTACCTGTGTGTGTGTGTGTGTGTCCTACTACCTGTGTGTGTGTGTGTGTGTGTCCTACTACCTGTGTGTGTGTGTGTGTGTGTCCTACTACCTGTGTGTGTGTGTGTGTGTGTGTGTGTCCTACTACCTGTGTGTGTGTGTCCTACTACCTGTGTGTGTGTCCTACTACCTGTGTGTGTGTGTGTGTGCCTCCTACCTGTGTGTGTGTGTGTGTCCTACTACCTGTGTGTGTGTGTGGTGTGTCCTACTACCTGTGTGTGTGTGTGTGTGTGTCCTACTACCTGTGTGTGTGTGTGTGTGTGTGTGTGCCTACTACCTGTGTGTGTGTGTGTGTGTCCTACTACCTGTGTGTGTGTGCGTGTGTCCTACTACCTGTGTGCGTGTGTCCTACTACCTGTGTGCGTGTGTGTGTGTGTCCTACTACCTGTGTGCGTGTGTGTGTGTCCTACTACCTGTGTGCGTGTGTGTGTGTCCTACTACCTGTGTGCGTGTGTGTGTGTGTCCTACTACCTGTGTGTGTCCTACTACCTGTGTGTGTCCTACTACCTGTGTGTGTGTGTGTCCTACTACCTGTGTGTGTCCTACTACCTGTGTGTGTCCGTGTCCTACTACCTGTGTGTGTCCTACTACCTGTGTGTGTCCGTGTCCTACTACCTGTGTGTGTTCGTGTCCTACTACCTGTGTGTGTTCGTGTCCTACTACCTGTGTGTGTCCTACTACCTGTGTGTGTTCGTGTCCTACAACCTGTGTGTGTTCGTGTCCTACAACCTGTGTGTGTCCTACTACCTGTGTGTGTTCGTGTCCTACAACCTGTGTGTGTTCGTGTCCTACAACCTGTGTGTGTCCTACTACCTGTGTGTGTCCTACTACCTGTGTGTGTCCTACTACCTGTGTGTGTCCTACTACCTGTGTGTGTGTGTGTGTGTGTCCTACTACCTGTGTGTGTTCGTGTCCTACTACCTGTGTGTGTCCTACTACCTGTGTGTGTTCGTGTCCTACAACCTGTGTGTGTTCGTGTCCTACAACCTGTGTGTGTCCTACTACCTGTGTGTGTCCTACTACCTGTGTGTGTCCTACTACCTGTGTGTGTCCTACTACCTGTGTGTGTTCGTGTCCTACTACCTGTGTGTGTTCGTGTCCTACAACCTGTGTGTGTCCTACTACCTGTGTGTGTCCTACTACCTGTGTGTGTCCTACTACCTGTGTGTGTCCTACAACCTGTGTGTGTTCGTGTCCTACAACCTGTGTGTGTCCTACTACCTGTGTGTGTCCTACTGCCTGTGTGTGTTCGTGTCCTACTACCTGTGTGTGTCCTACTACCTGTGTGTGTCCTACTACCTGTGTGTGTCCTACTACCTGTGTGTGTTCGTGTCCTACTACCTGTGTGTGTCCTACTACCTGTGTGTGTCCGACTACCTGTGTGTGTCCGACTACCTGTGTGTGTTCGTGTCCTACTACCTGTGTGTGTGCGGACATGCTTCTGGAGGTCTCCGGAGGTTTTGAAGGCCTTGAAGCACATGTCTTCAGGACACTTGTACGGTTTCTCTCCAGTGTGTGTCCGTAGGTGACTCTTCAGGCCGTAACCTGTAGCGAACGCCTTTCCACACGTCAACACATCACACCTGTATGGCCGGACACCTGTGTGAGCCCTCTCATGTACCTGACAACACAGGGTCAACGTTAATGTAACATGAATATCTTTTCAAGTGGGAACAAATGTGTGTACAGTGGCAAGAAAAAGTATGTGAACCCTTTGGAATTACCTGGATTTCTACATAAATTGGTCATCAAATTTGATCTGATCTTCATCTAAGTCACAACAACAGACAAACAGTCTGCTTAAACTAATAACACACAAATTGTATTTGTCTTGTCTATATTGAATACATAATTTAAACATTTACAGTGTAGGTTGGAAAAAGTATGTGAACCCCTAGGCTAATGACTTCTCCAAAAGCTAATTGGAGTCAGGAATCAGCTAACCTGGAGTCCTATCATTGAGATGTTGGTTAGAGCTGCCTTGCCCTATAAAAAACACTCACAAAATTTGAGTTTGCTACTCACAAGAAGCATTGCCTGATGTGAACCATGCCTTGAACAAAAGAGATCTCAGAAGACCTAAGATTAAGAATTGTTGACTTGCATAAAGCTGGAAAGGGTTACAAAAGTATCTCTAAAAGCCTTGATGTTCATCAGTCCACGGTAAGACAAATTGTCTATAAATGGAGAAAGTTCAGCACTGTTGCTACTCTCCCTAGGAGTGGCCGTCCTGCAAAGATGACGGCAAGAGCACAGCGCGGAATGCTCAATGAGGTTAAGAAAAATCCTAGAATGTCAGCTAAAGACTTACAGAAATCTCTGGAACATGATAACATCTCTGTTGACGAGTCTATGATACGTAAAACACTAAACAAGAATGGTGTTCATGGGAGGACACCACAGAAGAAGCAACTGCTGTCCCAAAAAAACATGGCTGCACGCCTGAAGTTTGCAAAAGTGAACCTGGATATTCCACAGCGCTACTGGCAAAATATTCTCTGGACAGATGAAACTACAGCTGAGTTGTTTGGAAAGAACACACAACACTATGTGTGGAGAAAAAAAGGCACAGCACACCAACATCAAAACCTCATCCCAACTGTAAAGTATGGTGGAGGGAGCATCATGGTTTGGGGCTGCTTTGTTGCCTCAGGGCCTGGACAGCTTGCGATCATCGACAGAAAAATGAATTCCCAAGTTTATCAAGACATTTTGTAGGAGAATGTTAGGCTATCTGTCCGACAATTGAAGCTCAACAGAAATTGGGTGACGCAATAGGACAACGACCCAAAACACAGAAGTAAATCAACAACAGAATGGATTCAACAGAATAAAATACGCCTTCTGGAGTGGCCCAGTCAGAGTCCTGACCTCAACCCGATTGAGATGCTGTGGCATGACCTCAAGAGAGCAGTTCACACCAGACATCCCAAGAATATTGCTGAACTGAAACAGTTTTGTACAGAGAAATGGTCCAAAATTCCTCCTGACCGTTGTGCAGGTCTGATCCACAACTACAGAAAACATTTGGTTGAGGTTATTGCTGCCAAAGGAGGGTCAACCAGTTATTAAATCCAAGGGTTCACATATTTGTCCCACCCTGCACTGTGAATGTTTACACTGTGTGTTCAATAAAGACAATAAAATGAATAATTGTGTGAGTGTTATTAGTTTAAGCAGACTGTGTTTGTCTATTGTTGTTCCCTAGACAAAGATCAGATCAAATTTTATGACCAGTTTATGCAGAAATCCAGGTATTTCCAAAGGGTTCACATACTTTTTCTTGCAACTGTGTGTGTGTGGTATCTTAAGGTGGGGTACTGTGGTCCGAGGGTCAGTGTGTGCTGTGATGTAGAGGGTGTGTGTGTGTGGTATCTTAAGGTGGGGTACTGTGGTCCGAGGGTCAGTGTGTGCTGTGATGTAGAGGGTGTGTGTGTGTGGTACCTTGAGGTGGTGTGCTGTGGTGTAGAGACGTCCACAGCCCTCGTAGTCACAGCGGAATGTCTTCTCAGCCGTCTGCTGACCCTTAGGGGAACCCCACGACCCCATCACCTGTACAATAGGCTCTATGTCCTGGAGTCCATTGGTGCTGCTCATGGTCTCATCCACCTCCACCTCAGACCCCGTCATCTGGGGAGAAAAGAGTTTGAGAGCATTATATTGATTAAAAGTACAACATTGCTTATTCCACCACAAGAAGTAGAACTGCATAGTATCTGTGAGAGAGAGAAAGACACATGGGGGGGGGGGGGGGACTGAGCTTTCAAAAAAAATAACTAAGGAAGAATTTACAGGAAATCGTGAGTGATAGAACACATGAGTGATACAACAGCAGAAAAAGAGAGAGACCTTGGCGTAGTTCTCCAGGGTGGTGATGGTGTCTGTGTCCACAGTGTCGTCTGCAGCTAGCTCCTCCAGGCCACCCCCTGGCTGCAAAGTCAGGATGGTGCTGCCAGTCTGCAGGCCCGAGGGGTGGTGGATGTACGCCGTGCTGCCATCCTCCAGCTGCACCGCCTCCACCGCACTGGGATCATACCCGTCTGCAGGGGTTAGAGGTTAGATGGTCCTCTTTGAAAATGTTTGAGATGACTTTCCTTCCATCCTTTGCAGAAGTAATAATAATTGATGTGTGACTGGATAATGATAAAACAAGATGATGACCACCCTATTGCTTCAACAAGCCAACCTTTCCTAGAGTGGTGAATACAAAATCTGGTTAGATGCTAATATACCTTTGGGTGTGTGGTGGATGTATGCCGTGGTCCCGTCCTCCAGCTGCACTGCCTGGCCGTCCTCAAAGGGCAGGGGCTCTGGGGAGACGACAGGAAAACAACATCAGGAGAGGTATGAGCTCACAGAACACACAAAAGGTTATTCATAAACCCTCCGGCAGACATGTTGTTCTGAGGGTGTACACTGACCTTTCTGCTGTACAGTGACCTGCTGAATGTAGGCTGTAGTACCATCCTCCAACTGAATAGTATCGCCTTCCACTAGGTTGCCATCTGATGAAATCAGTATATTGTTGATATCAGCGGCAGTCATACATACTCATACTGGTGGACATGTGAATGTTAGCTTTGAGTTGTGCATTTCATTATTTTTTAGTAGTGTGTGAATTTGTCACCTTTGATGGCTTGTTCAATGTAGGCTGTGGAGCCATCACTGAGGGCAACAGCCTGCAATCCCAAACTCTCCATCCTTCTGCTCAGATACAGATGCTCTTTCTGACAATGAGAAAGACACATAGCTACTGAAACTCCACTGCCGAGACAGGCAGTTGCTATGAGCTGCCGCTCTTCTACCACACACACACACACACACACTATGGAGGATCCCCAGCAATCCTGTGTACTGCTGCATTGTATTGTTTATTATGTAGCTACTGTCCTAACATCTTGCTCTGTAGCAAGGTTATATTCCTTGGGTCAGCTGATGTGACCTCAATGCAGTGATGATGACCTAGGGGTTGTGTGGTAGCTTGACACGTCATAGAAGAGAAAGGGAGGAGAGTGATGCATGTTCCCAAAATGTGGCTGGCCTTGACCCTCAACCAGTGAATATGGCATATTATAATACTCGTATTATGTGTATGCACCTAGGTTAGGTTGAAGATGAGTCTATGGGGGGGGGGGAACTATTATTTTACTGTCAGTGGACATAGCTATCTGCTTATGATCAAGTTTATACAAGGGTTTATGGCATAACCAGTATGCCATCAATGGGTGCATTTGCATCCGGTTGTCACTGTGCAATGATTGAAAGTTTAGGTACACACAGGTCAAGAGACACACTCTTGCCTGCATCTAGCTGGTATAGGGTGTAATCATTATCATCCAAGAGTTGCAAAACGAGAGTTTCTATTTGACAAATTCAGGTATGTTCATCCCCGTTTTGTTCCGTTTAAGAATTGTTTTTCAACAGAATCGGAGGAACGAATACACCCTTGATCACACGTAAACAGAGTTCACTTTCGTAGCAGCCACGTTGTACTCCTTTCTCTTCCCTTCGTTTGTGGACTTTAATGCACAACACATCAGCTGTATGTGACCAGGTGAAAAAACCTTTCCAAGCCAAACCGCTACACAGCCTACTGTACATCATTGTCACCATATTAGCTAAAGTAATGTCATAGTCAGCATAGCTAATAGAACTAACGCGTTAGTAAACCCGCTACAATCATGCAGTAACGTTCACGTACAGTCAGTAAGCAGTTACACAGGCAGGCCCCAGTGACAATAAATTAGTAACACCAAAAGCTTACCTTGAGTTGGAAGAGTTCCAGTGTTGTGTTGGAAAGTCATAGCCAGCTAGCTAACACAGCATCCCTCTGTTTGAGCAGGGTGTTTCAGTAGGCTAAACTAGCTAGCTGCATTTGCTAGCTAAGTAAGAGAAACTGAAAGTGCTTCTTCATTTTGGAAGAAATCAATTTGTTCAAAACTGTTCAACTATTGTCTTTCTCTCTCTTTGAGAAATCTACTCACCACATTTTATACACTGCAGTGCTAGCTAGCTCTAGCTTTCAGTGGTAGATTAATTCTCTGATTTTTTGATTGGGTGGACAACATTTTAGTTCATGCTGCAAGAGCTCTGATAACTTCCGGAGGACGTCCTCCAGCCTATCAGAATTACTGTGTAAGTCTATGGAAGGGGGTGAGAACCATGAGCCTCCTAGTTTTTTTTTTAAGTCAATGTACCCATTCCTCCTTTGAGGAGCCTCCACTGCTATATATACAAAAGTATGTGGACATCTCTTCAAATTAGTGGATTCTGGTATTTCAGCCACACCCATTGCTGACAGGTGTATAAAATCGAGCACACCACCATGCAATCTCCATAGACAAACAATGACAGTAGAATGGACTTGAAGAGCTCAGTGACTTTCAACGTGGCACCGTCATAGGATGCCACCTTTCCAACAAGTAAGTTTGTAACAGCTAATGCTGCCCCGCTCAACTTTAAATGCCGTTATTATGAAGTGGAAACATCTAGGAGCAATAAAGGCTCAGCCGCAAAGTGGTAGGCCACACAAGCTCACAGAACGGGACCACCGAGTGCTGAAGCGTGTAAAAATCGTCTGTCCTCGGTTGCAACACTCACTACCGAGTTCCAAACTGCCACTGGAAGCAACATCAGCACAAGAACTGTTCGTCGTGAGCTTCATGAAATGGGTTTCCAAGGCCAAGCAGCTGCACACAAGCCTAAGATCACTGTGTGCAATGCCAAGCGTTGGCTAGAGTGGTGTAAAACTAGCCACCATTGGACTCTGGAGCAGTGGAAACACGTTCTCTGGAATGATGACTCACGCTTCACCATCGGACAAATCTGGGTTTGGTGGATGCCAGGAGAACGCTACCTTCCCCCAATGCATTGTGCCAACTGTAAAGTTTGGTGGAGGAGGAATAATGGTCAGGGACTGTTTTTCATGGTTCGAGCTAAGCCCCTTAGTTCCACTGAAGGGAAATCTTAACGCTACAGAATACAATTACATTCTAGACGAGTCCGTGCTTCCAACTTTGTGGCAACAGTTTGGGGAAGGCCCTTACCTTTTTCAGCATGACAATGCCCCTGTGCACAAAGCGAGGTGTGAAAGAACCTGATTGGCCTGCAGAGACCTGACCTCAACCCCATAGAACACCTTTAGGATGAATTGGAACACCAACTGCGAGCCATGCCTGATCGCCCAACATCAGTGTCCGACCTCACTAATGCTTGTGACTGAATGGAAGCAAATCCCTGGAGCAATGCAGCAGCAGGTAGCGTAGTGGTTAGAGCATTGGACTTGAAAACCGAAAGGTTGCAAGATCGAATCCCCGAGCTGACAAGGTAAAAATCTGTCATTCTGTCCCTGAACAAGGCAGTTAACCCACTGTTCCTAGGCCGTCATTGAAAATAAGAATTTGTTCTTAACTGACTTGCCTAGTTAAATAAATGTAAAAATAAAAAAATGCTCCAACATCTAGTGGAACGCCTTGTGTTATAGCAACAAAGGGGACCAACTCCATATGAATGCCCGTAATTTTCGAATGAGATGTTCGACGAGCAGGTGTCCACTTACTTTTGGTCAATTAGTGTACAATGAGTGTGCAAAGCATTAGGAACACCTGCTCTTTCCATGACAGACTGACCAGGTGAATTCAGGGAAAAGCTATGATCCCTCATTGATGACACTTAAATCGGTGTAGATGAAGGGGAGGAGACAGGTTAAAGGATTTTTAAGACTTGAGACTGGTTGTGTATGTGTGCCATTCAGAAGACCTTTATTTAACTAGGCATGTCAGTTAAGAAGAAATTCTTATTTACAATGACGGCCTACACTGGCCAAACCCGAACGATGCTGGGCCAATTGTGCGCCGCCCTATGGGACTCTCAACCACGGCCAGTTGTGATACAGCCTGGATTCGAACCAGGGTGTCTGTAGTGAAGCACCTAGCACTGAGATGCACTGCCTTAGATGGCTGCACCACTCGGGAACAAAAGATTGAAGTGTCTTTGAACAGGGTGTCAATAACTGCAATGCTGCTGGGTTTTTCACACTCAACAGTTTCCTGTGTTTATCAAGAATGGTCTACCTGCCAAAGCACATCCAGCCAACTTTGGGAAGCATTGGAGTCAACATGGGCCAGCATCCCTGTGGAACACTTTCGACACCTTGTAGAGTCCATGCCCTGACGAATGAGGCTGTTCTGAGGGCAAAGTGGGGTGCAACTCAATATTTGGAAGGCATTCCTAATTTTTTTAATCCTCAAATCACATTTTATTGGTCACATACGTGTTTAACAGATGTTATTGTGGGTGTAGCGAAATGCTTTTGTTTCTAGCCCCGACAGTGCAGTAATATCTAACAAGTACACTCAGTATATACTGCAGGGATCTACACTAGAGCTAATTGTCACTGTACCGGTTTAGATGGGTTCTTTGTTGGTAATGAGAGGTTTGTGAATGGTTGAATTCATTATTCTACAGCTGGTTACTGTAGTGTACTAAACTCCACTCTAAGCAGACCACTCAGCTAGCTTTCATTCGAGTCAATAATTACTGGGAATATAGTATAACATTATGCCATGAATCCTATAGCTAGTTAGTCAAGAAGAAATGTGGACTCATAGTCAATTTCAAATGGCAAGCTAAGTTAACTGGTTAACCAACAAGCTAGAGGTCGAGTGACAGCTAGGCATCTAGCAAGCTAACGTCGCCATTACACTGAAAGGTAAAGTTAGCTGGCTGGCTAGTGGTGCTATGGCTAGCTTTAACTTTAATAAACACATTTTCTTCGCCAACTAAGTCACATAACACCATACATTTCCCTAATAGTAAATAGCTAGCGCCACAACTTTGACTACGTTTACAATATGTATTTTGACGTGACAAACTAGCTAAGGCGCACGGCAGTGGAAATACAACCAGGCCTCATTCACTACAACACGTTTGCGCTTGAATCAGACATTTGCAACGCAACCGGGTTACTCCCATCGGTAACGCCGATAATCGATCCCTAACAAAGCGTTTTCTATTTCTTGATATTTCTTCTCAAACTCTAAAGAAATCCAGAAAATCACAAGCTCTTTATTTTCTCCTCCCTATCCCCCATTTTTATATCCCATCTCTCCCTCGGTTTGACAAGTTGCAGCGCAAACTGGGATACTCACCTCCAGCAGACCGCCATGCACCAGGCACCACAGAAGCACCCGGAAACATGAATGGTATGAAAACGAGTTGGATCATTACACCACCAGTCACATTGATCTAGGGTCAGTTTTGTTGTACTGACCTCAAAGGCTAGGTGTTGTTCCCGAGGTGCGTAGGACTGGTTATAGATACTTTTCAGGATCAGCAATTTCTGAAGCAGGCTGTTTAGATATGTAAAATGTGAACATTTACTTCTTGAAAATATGTAGCAGCAGCCACATAGGAAAAAGCCCTGAAAGTACTTAATTTTTGTCAATCTCTGCATGTATAACTGACAAGCAACACAGCACACAGAGTAGAGCAGAAAACATGTATTTATAAACATTCAGCATCTGACAAGAGTGCATGAAATCAAACTATTTGATATAATGCTCTCTGATTAAGATCCAACACAGAAATTATTGCACATTTTATAAGGTCTCATTTTTTCAAGGGATATCTGAAAATACAATGGTCAAATCAGTGTGGATTTCCATGACACCTATTAGAGACACACACACACACACACAACCAAAACAAGTGTCTAATTCTTGACTCACATTGCAATTTGATCATACAAAGCTATTATTCAAAGCCAATTTAAACAAGTTGAATTGTCTGCTTTCACCAAAGCAATCACATGTAAAGGTGCACTATGCAGAAATCGCACCGCTAATTCCTGGTTGCTAAAATTATAGTTTCAGTTTGTGACAAAACAAGCAAGTATAGTGTACTGTAGAGAATCACTGTAACATCTAAACTGCTGTGAAATATATCTTCCATAACCAAAAATTGTATTTTCAGCTGGTGAACAAACAAAGTAAAAGGCACAAAAACAAAATGTAAGAATGGGAAGAACAGAAATAGTGCACATAACAGCTCTACTACCAATTCTTAGACTTGCTTTCAATGAGAATGACAGATCTATAAAATTTCTGTGAATTTGGTCAGGTGGCCCAGAAAGTTAAATATTGCAGCTTTAAAGACAGTGACATACATTACCCTGTTTTCATCACAAAGAATCCAGTGCAGCCTGCTTGAAGGACATTAGTAGTCTTAATTAACCTTGCTAACAGAAAAAAATGAAAATAATTTAACAATAACATTGTTAAAGAAAAAGGCAAGCTTGAACTCAAGGCAAATGTTTCAGGATCAGGAAGGAGAGGATAGCAGTTGGTTAAAGCTGATGGCCTTGAACCACAAATATACTTTGAGCAGCAAAGACAATGATAAAGAGCTCACCCACCCAACTGGTCTTCCGAGTAAAGAGATCAAACACCACCCAACTGGGTTTCAGACTGGGTTATCCACCCAGAGAACCGACTCAAATAAGGACATTTTTGGCACTATCCTCAGAATTCATACAAAGGGAATTGGATGTGTACTACCAAAGAACAGTTGCATTCACAGTATGTATATACACAATATGGCAGTAGTACATGCCAATACATCCCCAGTCATGAAGAGTCTAACCATAATAACCACTTAATAGTTTAGGCTTCAATACATGGACATCATTTGAACATGACAAAATAATGATAAAAAGCAGCTCTGATAACAAAATTCCCTTAAATACACAGGTACCTGCTCAAATAAAGGAAACACCAACATAGTATCTTAATATGGTGTTGAGCCACCAGAACAGCTTCAATGAGCCTTGGCATAAATTCAACAAGCGTCTGGACCTCTATTGGAGGCACCATTCTGCCACGAGAAATTCCATAATTTGGTGTTTTGTTGGAGGAAAACGCTGTCTCAGGTGCTGCTCCAGAATCTCCCATAAGTGTTCAATTGAGTTGATCTGGTGACACCACTTAAACCCCCTATGCTCCTTTGAGACCCTTCTTTCAAAGTCACTGACATCTCTTCTAGCCATGGTAGATAATGGGCAACTGGGCATTTTATACATGACGCTAAGCATGATGGGATGTTATTTAATTAACTCAGGAACCACACCTGCTTTCAATGTACTTTGTATCCCTCATTTACTCAAGTTTCCTTTATTTTGTCAGTTACCAGTACATAATCACATTGTTATTGATGCATTCAGAAAACCAAAGTGACAAGGAAGTCTAAAAACAGATTTACTTAAACGGTGACAATTTATAACGTAACAATATGGCCATAACTTGACGTTGTGTAAAATTGTGAATTCTGAGATTAAAACTGTATAAATATTATGTTCAGCAATAGAACATGATCAAATCTCAGAACGGCGACAGTGTGACACGTCAAACACTGACATTGTCAACAAGTTCCGGATAGTTAAAGTGCTTACATGGGCGAATGGACGAACAAAAACAATCAGTGAAAAGAACATTAACAGCATTTAAAATTATGGCACAAGCACTAACCGTCAACTATATATTAAATACAATTTATGCACTTTCAGTTCTCAAAAGCAATTCACCTTAAATGTATAAATCAATTTTACACATCCTAACCAACTGTCATTGTTACACTAGAAGCAACATGTTGAATTAAGATGATTAATACAGGCCAGTTTCTAAGTGAGTAGATGAGGGCAGCACTGCAAAACTGTCCCATTGTGGATGTGATTTGATCGCAACTAAAATGCATAACCAAAATAATCTTGAACATTGAAACTGAACACAGCATAGGAGCAAAGGCCTTCTGATGTTCCAAAAATGAGATCAGTCACTCTCCATTTCGCTTCTTTGGGCTTGATACACACCTCTTGATCTGTGAAGCGAACAGTCAAGAATGGGAGAACGTTCCAGCCTCTTCCTCACCAACACACATCTCCCAGCCTGAGTGTGGTCCCTCCCTGCTTATAACCATCCAGTTGCCACAGATCTGTGAAGGGATATCAATGAAGAGGAACAGGTAGGGGCTAGAGATGAGTTTGGTATTAGGCCAGAGAGGGGTAAGGTTTAGGGATTGGTTTGGTATTAGGCAAGAGAACGGTAGAGGCTAGGGATGCATGTAGTATTTGGGGAACCTCTTCAGTCTCTTGTGCCTGTAGTAAGTATACTTTTCCAGACCAAGAGAGGAGGGTGGGACTAGCCTACAAGGGACAGTTAAAAGGTCCAATCATAGGAAGTCATTCTCAGCCGGTAAGAAGAATTCCCTCTCCTCCCTCAGAAAGTGGAACCGTCACAAACGATGTTCTGGTCTCGGCCGGGGAAAAGCTCCATCTGCCAGTAGCGCGGGTCAGCATACACTGGCAGGGACAAAGGTCACAATGAGGTCAAACTAAATGCAAACTTGTATAGGGCTATAAAAAAAAAAAAAAAAGATTTTGTTACAGCCTAGCACAAAACTAGAGGTCGACCGATTGATTTTAACGCCGATACCGATTATTGGAGGACCAAAAAAAGCCGATACCAATTAATTGGCCGTTTTTTTTTTTTTTATATATACACATTTGTAATGACAATACTGAATGAACACTTATTACATCAAAATCAATTTAGTCTCAAATAAATAATGAAACATGTTCAATTTGGTGTAAATAATGCAAAAAAACGTGTTGGAGATTAAAGTAAAAGTGCAATATGTGCCATGTAAAAATGCTAACCTTTAAGTTCCTTGCTCAGAACATATGAAAGCTGGTGGTTCCTTTTAACACGAGTCTTCAATATTCCCAGTTAAGAAGTTTTAGGTTGTAGTTACAAGACTCTCTCTACCATTTGTATTTCATATACCTTTGACTATTGGATGTTCTAATAGGTACTTTAGTATTGCCAGCCTAATCTTGGGAGTTGATAGGCTTTGTCATAAACAGCGCGATGCTTGAAGCATTGCGCAGAGCTGCTGGCAAACGCAGGAAAGTGTTGTTTGAATGAATGCTTACGAGCCTGCTGCTGCCTACCACCGCTCAGTCAGACTATTCTATCAAATCATAGACTTAATTATAATATAATAACACAGAAATACGAGCCTTAGGTCATTGATATGGTCAAAACCAGACACTATAATTTCAAAAACAAAACGTTTATTCTTTCAGTGAAATACGGAACTGTCCGTATTTTATCTAACGGGTGGCATCCATAAGCCTAAATATTGCTGTTACATTGCACAACCTTCAATGTTGTCATCATTACGTACATTTCTGGCAAATTAGTTCGCAACGAGCCAGGCGGCCCAAACTGTTGCATATACCCTGACTCTGCGTTCAATGAACGCAAGAGAAGTGACAATTTCCCTAGATAATATTGCCTGCTAACATGAATTTCTTAACTAAATATGCAGGGTTAAAAAAAACACACTTCTGTGTATTGATTTTAAGAAAGGCATTGATGTTTATGGTTAGGTTAATTCGTGCAACGATTGTGCTTTTGTTATTAAATCACCCGTTTGTCAAAGTAGGCTGTGATTCAATAAATTAACAGGCACCGCATCGATTATATGCAACGCAGGACAAGCTAGATACACTAGTATTATCATCAACCATGTGTAGTTAACTTGTGAATGTTAAGATTGATAACTTATACAAAAACTAAGTTTAATGCTAGCTAGCACCTTACCGTGGCTCCTTGCTGCACTCGCAAAACTGCCACGCAGTCTCCTCGTGGAGTGCAATGTAATCGGGCATAATCGGTGTAAAAAAAAAGCCGATTGTTATGAAAACGCGGAATCGGCCCTAATTAAATCGGCCATTACGATTAATCGGTCAACCCCTAGCACAAACACACCATATTCAAATAATGAACTAAAAATTACCACAGTATACGTGCAAGTATGTTTGTGTTCTCACCCATATCTCCCGGTCCCAGCCAGAGGTTGAAGGAGCTACAGTGTTTTTGACAGCGGTGGACAGGAACCACTCGAACTGTGGGTAGCCCTTCTCCTACCACCAGCCAGCCCAGCACTCGCACCCCCTAAAACACACACACACACACTACCACTGTACCAACATACTGCTGAATCACACCAAACATGCATGCATGTTTGTATATTTGGGCTGTGTTAGAGGCCAGACTCACTCTGCTCTGAGAGTTGGCACTATGCGTGACCAGGCAACGCTGCAGTGTTGTTCCAGCGCTGTCCAGTAGAGGACATAGCTCAGCTTTGGGGAACAGCCACCTCAACACCTTCTCTCTGGCACCAGATGCAAACCTCCTAGGGAGTAGAGGGCAGAGGAGAGGCGAGAGAGAAGAGGTGATTTAGTCAGATGAGAATAACAGAAATGCGTCCTTGTTTTCCTTCCTTGGAGACCTGTTTTTAGGACCAAGCTATGCTCATTACAGTGAAGTCAGAAATGGTATTCAGACCCCTTGATTTTTTCCCCACATTTTGTTACAGCCTTATTATAAAATATATATATATTCCCCTCAATCGACACAATACCCCATAACGACAAAGCAAACTTTTTTTTTTTTTAAATGTTGCTAATGTTACATTTTTTTTAAATATCACATTTACATAAGTAGTCGGACCCTTTAGTAGGTACTTTATTGAAGCACCTTTAGCAGCGATTACAGCCTCGAGTCTTCTTGTATGACGCCACAACTGTATTTGGGGAGTTTCTCCCAGTCTTCTCTGCAGAGCCTCAAGCTCTGTCAGGTTGCTGCACAGCTATTGTCAGGTCTCTTCAGAGATGTTCGATCGGGTCCAAGTCCGGGCTCTGGCTGGGCCACTCAAGGACATTCAGAGACTTGCCCGAAGCCACTCCTGCATTGTCTTGGCTGTGTGTTTAAGGTCGTTGTCCTGTTGGAAGGTGAACTGTTGCCCCAGTAGGAGGTCCTGAGTCCTCTGGAGCAGGTTTTCATCAAGGATCTCCCTGTACTAGTCTTCCAGTCCCTGCCGCTGAAAAACCTCCCCACAGCATGATGCTGCCACCCACATGCTTCACCGTAGGGATGGTGCCTGGTTTCCTCAAGACATTGACACTTGGCATTCAGGCCAAAGAGTTCAATCTTGGTTTCATCAGACCAGAGAATCTTGTTTCTCATGGTCAGAGTCCTTTAGGTGCCTCTGGCAAACTCCAAGTGGGCTGTCATGTGCCTTTTACTGAAGAGTGGCTTCCATCTGGCCACTCTACCATAAAGGACTGATTGGCAGAGTGCTGCAGAGATGGTTGGGTTTCTGGAAGGATCTCCCATCTTCACAGAGGAACTGACCAAGGCCCTTCTCCCCCGATTGCTTAGTTTGGATGGGCGAGCCAGCTCTAGGAAGAGTCTTGGTGGTTCCAAACTGCTTCCATTTAAGAATGATGGCGGCCACTGTGTTCTTGGGAACCTTCAATGCTGCAGACATTTTTTCTTGCTCTGACATGCACTGTGGGACCTTATATAAACAGGTGTGTGCCTTTCCAAATCATGTCTAATCAATTGAATTCACCACAGGTGGACTCCAATCAAGTTGTAGAAACTGGATGCACCTGAGCTCAATTTCAAATCTCATAGCAAAGGGTCTGAATCATTATGGAAATAAGGTATCTGTTTTTTTTTATATCCAATACATTTGCAAACATTGTTTTCACATTGTCATTATGGGGTATTGTGTGTAGATTGCTGAGGGGAAAAAATAATTTATTGCATTTTAGAATAAGTAATGTAACAAAATGTGGAAAAGGGAAGGGAACTGAATACTTTCCAAATGCACTGCATGTGTGTGTAGTTGTGTGTCTCTGTGTTTATCTACATATGCACGCATGAACGCGCGCACACACACACACACACACACACACACACACACACACACACACACACACACACACACACACCAGGTAGCCTAGCGGTTAAGAGCGTTGGGCCTGTATCCCGGAAAGGTCTCTGGTTCGAATCCCAGAGCCAACTAGGTGAAAAATCGATATGCCCTTGAGCAAGGCACTTAAACCCTAATTGCTCCTCTAAGTCGCTCTAGATAAGACCCTGGGTGGAAATTTTACTTTTTGTTCCAATGGCCACTGTGGCAGGCAGATCAAAACAAATCTACCAGCCACTCTGATTTTTTTACCAGCCTGAGTGTTTTTTTCATCATAATCACACCAAAAATCATAAATGACTGATGAGTATGCTTTGTAATGTGGTATATTGCTGAATTCAATTTCATTTTTGTGACCTGTATTTTAACCAATGTACGTCAAATAAATCATTTAGATACAACAGTAAAAAGTAAAACCGCTTAACAGTTCTACAAGTGAACATCAAGAATCAACAAAGTGCCTTCCCTGCCACAAAATTCTGAGTCATACAACTTGTTAATTATTATTATTAGTTCAGGGTACATAAGTTTATTTATGAGCACACAAAAATTCAGGAGCACAATTAAATTATGTGAGTGTCTTAATGATAAGACATAACTAAACATTTACGAATAAAAAGGTTTTTGCAGTGTTCCATGCTCAATCAAGCACAATGTACCCCCAAATATTTGAGTGATTAGGCGACACAAAAATTTTCAGCTGATATTTTTACCCGCCAATGCCAAAGTCTACCCGCATTTGGCGGGTGTTAATTTCCCACCCTGATAAATGTCAAATGTAATGTAAATGTACCAGAGTAGGGTAAAGTTTGCGGGGCCCTGTGGAAAACCCTCATCATGTGACAGTAGGTTGTCTTCCTCCAGTAGTATACTCATGGAGCTGGAGTGGGCTGAGTAGAGCTCCTCTAACTGCTGCCTCTGCAGACACAGAGACTCCCCACCCTACATAAAGACAGAGGACATATGTCAGGCACAGCCACAGACAAGACTACCTGCTGATGTTAGCTAAATGAACTAGCTCAATAAAGATCATTCTGTAGTGGATCCGTAAACAATGAGCAGACTTAACCCTCACTTTCAGGGAAATTGTTGTTTTTCAGTCTTTCTTTATTGTTAGTGGTGGTCGTACCTTGAGCAGCACAGGCTGTGGACCTCTGCGCATGGCTGCAGACTCTCTGAGGGTCTCAGGGACCTCCAGCACAGAGAACACCTCAGCACAGCCAGAACAGTTGACCAGGCCCTGTCGCAGAGCCCCTGCACTCCACCACTCATGGAAACCTACAGGAGAGAGTGAAGCTGCTGGTACACACTGGCTAGGAACAAACACCCATTGTCTATAGTGAACAACTATGGATAGTGTCTAAAATAGTGTTTTAGACTTACTGTACCTTGCAGGTTGTATTTCTTGGCAATGGGCAGAGCCAGCAGTCTGATGTGGCTGAGGGGGGAGGACCAGTTATGTCCCCCCGTGTACGTCACACCTAGCTGGGGCCGAGTCTGGGGGTAGGTGAAGGCCAGCACCACCACCACCAGAAAGCCTACTGCTACCACAAACTACAGTATGGAAAAAGAGGAACTAGTGAGAGGATGGTTCATCAATGCAGGGATTGACATTAAGGGTTGCCTTATTGCCCAGGGCAAGTGACCTGTGCAATCATGCAAGATGAGCCTGCTCTGTGGTTTCCCCTTTGGGTAGGTGATTGTGTTTTACTGATAACAAACAAAATGCAAAGAATTCTAGTAGTCTGTTCTTTCTGGTTCCTCCACTGTAGGTGCAAATAGACACTTAAGATTTTTCTGCAAGCGATCATAATCTTTGGGCAACCCAAAAATACTCCTGACTTTCCCGATGGGCAAGTGCCTTTTAGACAGTCCCTGTGTATGATCTTACATGAGTGTGTGTGTGCATCTTACCTTGATGGTGGCTCGAAGGATGGGGAATTGTGGTGGGTCTCTTCGAGGCTCGTTGGTCTCCAAGACTTGTTTGATAAACTTCTCGATCTCCCTCTCTGACATGCCATAGCGATACCCCGACTGGCGGAGGATATCGATGCTCTCAGACAGCTTGTCGTAGATGCAAGGCTCACTCAGTGTGGTGCCCATGGCAAACAATGTGGTCCAACTGATTTCAGTCAACAGTTAATTTAGGAGGACAGTGCCTCTAGTCTTCGGGTTGCAGCTGCGTCACTCATATTGTCTTCCCTGTTTGAAGTTGAAGAGGTTGGTAAGACAGCACTTCCAAAGCCCCAGACAGAAGATACACAAACAATCCTGATTATATGGCTGAACTTGGCATTGGACTGTAGTCAAAACAGACATCTTGTCAATGTCAACACATGCATTCAGAGGCCCATGTGAACTGTATGCAATAAGTAGTAATTTGCACGTGTGAACAATAAACAAACAATTGAGAGGTAAAAAAAAAACGTTGGACAGAAGCTAAACAGGCAGATAAATCTTTCCTTAGAAATCCACAATGTACAGAACGCATCTAACGTTACTAAGTTCAACTCGATGTCAATCTAACCATTGTAGATATTTATGTTATTCTAACATTGTCGTTTTACCTTTATCATACAGTGAGTGTGCCAGCGAAAGCAGTGGGGTAAACAAATAACCAATGCTAACGTTAGCTAGCTAATTGGCTAGGACCCTAACTTAGCTTTGTTACTTTTAACAGGTATAGCTAGCTAGATTTCATAAGCTCAAGGAAACGTCATATTTCAAACAGTGATCTTGAACTCACTGGCTATTTTTATTTTGTTCTTTTTTTTTTTTACAGATCTATTGTCTCGTTCATGTTTAGCTTCGTGTCGACCAAGCAACCTTTCCCACTTGCTTGCTGTTTGAGAATTTGCAGTCGTCACTAGTTACCACAGCCTTAAAGTTATAAACCACCTTCGACAATTTATCTTCTTAAAATAAGATTTTAAACCTAACTTTAACCACACTGCTAATTTTATGCCTAACCTAACTGTTTGTTTTCATAAATTTTTATGATAGGCCTATAGACAACTTTGACTTTGTGGCTGTGGTAACTAGTGGAAACCAGAATTTACCGATGTCACTTGACTTCCCTGTTGGACAGATTCACGTTGAGACTGTCAACAGCAGATTCGTGTAGTAAAACTCAAGATTGATGTTTAAAAAAAAAATTATAATAATTAAAATTAGTTTATATTAATACACTTATTTTTGTATTGGCAGTATATTTTTTTATTTTACATGTATATGAGAAATGTGATGAATCTGCTTTGTCACAAAATGTAATATTTTTTTGTAATATGCAGCTATCTTATCAATCCGCAGAGGGCGCATTTTCGTGAGTGGATCGCAACTAAACTGGACCCGTTGAACCTCCTTTCACCAAAGCGCCCCTCAGCGCATTGTTTCGCGGATCAGCTGTGAGTGAATCTAAAACCCCACCCAATGAGGAAGGAAAAAAGTGAAGCGAAGCAATACGGACCGCAAGAAAATACGAGGCTTCAAAGCGATTGTCATTCATTAAAGGCGTAAAATCAACACACCGCCGTTTATATTGCGATTTTTAAAGACTGAAAATTAAAGACCTTCTGAGCGCCGCGGCGGTGAAGACAGCCAGTCAGCTGATATTTTGCTACCAGCTCCTAGCCGCTCTCTCAAGATGATAGCCCTGTTTAACAAGCTGTTGGACTGGTTTAAACAGCTATTTTGGAAGGAAGAGATGGAATTGACACTGGTCGGTCTGCAGTATTCGGGAAAGACCACCTTCGTGAACGTGATAGCGGTAATTTCGCTGTTTACTCGCTCTGTGTCTGTGTGCGCCTTCATATAACTACAGTCATTAGTGTGCACCGATTTACGATGGGAATAGACCGTGGCACAAAGTAGCGGTCCCGTGATTGAAACGCCGCTCCTCCCTTTAATTGCCACAGTGTCGCAGTATTATTTGTAATCAGGACCTTTTCGTCCTAGGCAGAAACAAATAGCCTATATGTGTGTGGAGTGAATAATGTCCATATTTAATTGCGAATAGAACGGATGGCAGGCTATATTAATTGGCCTATTTGATTTATTGAGGGATGGAGACTGGCTGACTATTTCATCGTATGATGTGCTCGCTAGTAGTGATGACGACATCACAAGTGACATCCTAGTTTATGTTGTCGTGAAATACAAGCATTACAACCTTGAAATGGGACACTGTTATTTCATTGTACACCAGAGTTACACATAACCTAGTGTTCCACACTGCAGGCTACACTTGGCCGCACAATATTTTATCTCTGACACCACCAGTAGGCTAGATGACAGTTGGGCTGCTACATACATTAGCCTCAAATACATGCTTCCTCTTTGACTGTATTCATTGTATCACCCAGAGCTCCTCATTTGTTACTACTTTGTGACAACAACAGCCCTCCCACCTGCTCCATTGCAACACTGTATCAATCCTCTCACCAGACAGTCAGTGTGGGTCCTCATTTGACTCCTGTTGGCCTGATGAGGATTTGTTGGATTGTAGTGATATCATCTGCAGTGATATCATAAAGTGTGGTAGTAGGTTGATGGATGTATAATGGTTTGTCAATTCTACAGGTTTATGAATGGTATGTTGAATGAAGAGATGATTACCCTATCTTTATTGTGTGTTTTCACCCTTCTACCGGTGCTGATGAGTATTCCCTCTAAGAACACACATAAAACCAGGCTGTGCAGAAGAAGGTCATCTGTGTATAAATTCACACCTTACAGTCAGAGCACATAAATTCAACCTGGACATTTGTCACATGCACCGAATACAACCGGTGTAGACCTTACAGTGAAATGCTTACTTACAAGCCCTTAACCAACAATGCAGTTTTAAGAAAAATAAGTGTTAAGTAAATAAATATATAAGTAAAAAATAACAAATAAAGAGCAGCAGTAAAATAACAGTAGCGAGGCTATATATAGGGGATACCAGTACAGTCAATGTGCAGGGGCACAGGTTAGTCGAGGTAATATGTACATGTAGGTAGAGTTAAAGTGACTATGCATAGATAATAAACAGAGAGTAGCAGCGGTGTAAAAGAGGGGGAGGGGGGGGCAATGTAAATAGTCTGGGTAGCCATTTGATCAGCTGTTCAGGAGTCTTATGGCTTGGGGGTAGAAGCTGTTATGAAGCCTTTTGGACCTAGACTTGGCGCTCCGGTATCGCTTGCCATGTGGTAGCAGAGAGAACAGTCTATGACTAGGGTGGCTGGAGTCTTTTGACAATTTTTAGGGCCTTCCTCTGACACCGCCTGGTATAGAGGTCCTGGATGGCAGGAAGTTTAGCCCCAGTGATGTACTGGGCCGTACGCACTACCCTCTGTAGTGCCTTGCGGTCGGAGGCTGAGCAGTTGCCATACCAAGCGGTGATGCAACCAGTCAGGATGCTCTCGTTAGTGCAGCTGTAGAACCTTTTGAGGATCTGAAGACCCATGTCAAATCTTTTCAGTCTCCTGAGGGGGAATAGGCTTTGTCATGCCCTCTTCACGACTGTCTTGGTGTGTTTGGACCATGATAGTTTGGTGATGTGCACACCAAGGAACTTGAAGCTTTTAGCCTGCTCCACAACAGCCATGTCGATGAGAATTGGGGTGTGCTCGGTCCTCCTTTTCTTGTTGTCCACAATCATCTCATTTGTTTTTATTACATTGAGGTAGAGGTTGTAATCCTGGCACCACACAGCCAGGTTTCTGACTTGGTAGGCTGTCTTATCATTGTCGGTGATCAGGTGACACTGTTGTGTCATGCCTGGCCATGCAGTCATGGGTGAACAGGGAGTACAGGGGGGTCCCCGTGTTGAGGATCAGCGTGACAATGTGTTGTTACCTACCCTTACCACCTGGGGCGGCCTGTCAGGAAGTCCAGGATCCAGTTGCAGAGGGAGGTGTTTAATCCCAGGATCCTTAGCTTAGTGATGAGCTTTGAGGGCACTATGGTGTTGAACGCTGAGCTTTAGTCAATGCATAGCATTCTCACATAGGTGCCCTTTCCCACCTGGACAAAAAGAACAATGTGGAGTGCAATAGAGATTGCATCATCTGTGGATCTGTTGGGGCGGAATGCTAATTACATTTACGTCATTTAGCAGACGCTCTTATCCAGAGCGACTTACAAATTGGAGTGGGTCTAGGGTTTCTGGCATAATGGTGTTGTTGTGAGCCATGACCAGCCTTTCAAAGCACTTCATGGCTACAGACGTTAGTGCTACGGGTCGGTAGTCATTTAGGCAGGTTACCTTAGTGTTCTTGGGTACAGGGACTATGGTGGTCTGCTTGGAACATGTTGGTATTACAGACTCAGTCAGAGACAGGTTGAAAATGTTAGTGGATACACTTGCCAGTTGGTCAGCGCATGCTGTAATTCATCTGGCCCTGAGGCCTTGTGAATGTTGACCTGTTTAAAGGTCTTACTCACATCGGCTACGGAGAGGGTGATCACACAGCCGTCTGGAACAGCTGATGCTCTCATGCATGCTTCAGTGTTGCTTGCCTCGAAGCAAGCATAGAAGTATTTTAGCTCGTCTGGTAGGCTCGTGTCACTGGGTAGCTCGCGACTGTGCTCTCCTTTTGTGGTCTATAAAAGTTTGCAAGCCCTGCTACATCCAACGAGCGTCAGAGCCGGTGTAGTACGATTCAATCTTAGTCCTGTGTTGACGTTTTGCCTGTTTGATGGTTCGTCGGAGGGCATAACCTTAAATAAAGGTTAAATAAATAAAAATTGCGGGATTTCTTGTAAGTGTCCAGGTTAGAGTCCCGCTCCTTGAAAGCGGCAGCTCTACCCTTTAGCTCAGTGTGGATGTTGCCTTTAATCCACGGCTTCTGGTTGGGGTATGTATGTGCGGTCAGTGTGGGAACTAGGTCATCAATTAACTTATTGATGAAGCCAGTGACTGATGTGGTGTACTCCCTAATGCCTTCGGAAGAATCTCGGAACATGTTCCAGTCTGTGCTGGCAAAACAGTCCTGTAGCTTAGCATCTGCGTCATCTGACCACTTCTTTATTGACCAAGTCACTGGTGCTTCCTACTTTAGTTTTTGCTTGTAAGCAGGAATCAGGAGGATAAAATTATGGTCCGATTTGCCAAATGGATGGCGAGGGAGAGCTTTGTACGTCTCTCTGTGTGCGGAGTAAAGGTGTTCTAGAGTTGTTTTTTTTCTCCTCAGGTTGCACATTTAACATGCTGGTAGAAATGAGGTAAAACTGATTTAAGTTTCTCTGCATTAAAGTTCCTGGTCACTAGGAGCGTAAACCCTGCCAGCTGTATGTTATGCATGTCGTCGTTTAGCCACGACTCGGTGAAACATAAGATATTACAGTTTTTAATGTCCCGTTGGTAGGATATTCGTGATCGTAGCTCGTCTATTTTGTTATCCAATGATTGTATGTTGGCTAATAGGACTGATGGTAGAGGCAGATTACCACTCGCTGTTGGATCCTTACAAGGCACCCTGACCTATGACCCCAATATCTCTTTCGAATGAGAGGGATTTGGGCCTTGTCGGGTGTCTCAAGTAAATCCTTCTCATCCAACTCGTTAAAGAAAAAATCTTTGTCCACTACGAGGTGAGTAGTCGCTGTCCTGATATCCAGAAGCTCTTTTCGGTCATAAGAGACGTTGGCAGAAACATTATGTACAAAATAAGTTACAAATAACATGAAAAAACACACACAATAGCACATTTGCCTTAGGAGCCCGTAAAACGGCAGCCATCTCCTCCGGTGCCATTCTTGCATCTACCTGCTCCAGCTGAGCCCAATCCCCCAGCCACATCCCCAGACCCTGCCTCAGACTCTGCCCTTGCTCCCAGCCCAACCCCAGACCCTGCACTTGTTCCAGCCCCACCTGAGCCCCATCCTCATCCATTACTCAGGCCCTGCTCCATCCACAGCCCCAGGTCCAGCCCATCCCCAGCCTCGTCCCATTACCCGGCCCCATCACCATCCCCAGCCTCATCCCATTACCCGGCCCCCATCCCCAGCCTCATCCCATTACCCGGCCCCATCACCAACCCCAGCCTCATCCCATTACCCGGCCCCATCACCACCCCCAGGCCCACTGTTTAGTTCATGGCTTTCAAACTCACTGTCTGGGGGCCATATCTATCTGGTTTCACAGACCGTCCAATACCCAAGTTACTGATCCTTATGGTGTATCTGTTTAGCTGCCACAGGTGGCAGTGAGTGGGGTTGTGCTGTCTTGTTGGAGGAATGAGAATGCTGTTGGCTCTGGTCTTGGCTCCCCACTGAGTGCTAGACAGGGATTTGGGAAGACGGTGACTTAGAGACTCGTCCTTGTTTGTCAGATCCTCCCATCTGGGCATTTTGGTGTCTCATCTGTCTCATAACAGTCCCATTGAGCGGCAGTTAAGTGTCCTTTAACTGTCTGCTTTTATTACACAACTGAAGGCCCTTATTATATCATCGTATCCAGACAATTACATCTTACTTAACAATGAGTTTCATGGGATGTTGATACCATGTTGTGAGGACAATGGCCCTACTTGACAGTGTTCTCCTGAGGATCAGAGGGATACTCTGGGATGCTCTTGGATACTCTGGGATATTAAGGTCAGATGTTGTTCAGTGGTTATAAAGGTGATACAAAGGCCTCACTTATTTCCTCCCAAGATAATGAGGGTGCTCCATAATCTAATCAATAGGTTGACTGTAGGCTAATCCTGTTAACCTTCTACATAGGCTCCCGGGTTTGAGTTCATATATCCAGGAATGTTTCCCCTTTTGAAGAAATTGTAAAAAACAATAAGTGATTTCTGTATTTAAAAAAAATCTTTCCATTCAATTTGGACTGTCCCACTGTAGCTCAGTTGGTAGAGCATGGCGCTTGCAACGCCAGGGTTGTGGGTTCGATTCCCACGGGGGGCCAGTATTTAAAAATGTAATAAAATGTATGCACTCTACTGTAAGTCGCTCTGGATAAGAGCGTCTGCTAAATGACTAAAATGTAAAAAAATGAAAAAAATGTTATGGAAGTTTACATCAAAACAGGGATTTTGGTCAAAACCACAGTTTTGATTGATTCCATGTGAACTTTTAGCACAATATTTTAGCATTAGGAAATATGCAGCTTTTGCATTAGGAAATACATGTTTTGACAGCACCCCCTTTTGATTTGAACAAAACCTTCCATATTTGCTCATTGTAGAAGTGCTCAGAAAGTGCCTTTGTAGCTTATACTCTGTTTTACATCATCTGAGGTTTTTGTGTTGTCCCCGCCATCAGTTAAGACACAACATGCTATTAAATACAGGGCGGGTGACATGTTTTTTAGCTGATAAATGTACTAAAATGGGAATCAAATAGAAATGTAAACATTTTAAAATCGTACCACAAAGATGATTGGAGGTCCACACATCAGAGAATGTTGACTTGAATGGGAATATCTGTTTTAAATTATATTGTCAGTCCTCCATAGGAAATCATACAAATAATAGAATAGAGATGATCATTTAAGTTGACATTCAACGGTGGGTGGACTGGCCACCATCTTCTGTGGCAGTAATTAGAAATTAAAATGCACATTTAAATTTCAATGGTGTACCAGCTAAATTGCAGTGGTCTGAGGGGATAGGTCCATTCTATGAATTATATTTCTATGACTAAAGTGACACCAAACCCTGTATTAAAGAGCAGGGTGTGTCTCAACCGACGGTGGGCACAGCACAAACCTCAGATGAAGTACAGTCTAAGCTACAACATATGCAAATTGACGTTAAAGGTCAAATGGAATTATTATATATATTTTTTTTTTAACCAAAAAATAAATACATTCTAAAATAGTTTCACAACCCTGTTTGTAAGCTTTTAAATGATATCAAACTCAATGTATATTTTCCAGTAATGAAGACATGGATGTCTCATGGTATGGTGGGGTATTGCCAATGGGGCCAACTTTGAGCCATTCTCCTGAATGTTTTGGCATTCAGGTCCCAAAAGTAACTTTCTGACCACTTCTTCCATGAGGAAACATTTAAATCTAATGGGATGTGTCAAAAAGTGATTGAATTGAAATGGATATACCTTATGAACCCCCTGCCTGCCTTTAAAAGTCTGAAAGACTTGTTCTCTTGACTTTACAGTTCTTTGGTATTAAAGTCTCGGTGTGTCTGGCTGAAATATAGTTTCTGGTTACATTGCTCCACTAGTGCTTTAGCCTGGTCTGAAACACCTCCAAATCTAATTTTATTGGTCACATAGACATATTTAGCAGATATTATTGCAGATGTAGTGAAATGCTTGTGTTTCTAGCTCCAACAGTGCAGTAGTATCTAACAATTCACAACAATACACACATCTAAAAGTAAAATAATGGAATTAAGAAATATATAAATATATACGATCAGGGCAACGTGATCAGGGCAACACATCGGCTCGGGAGGAAGGAAATTGCGCTAGGAGCAGGCCCTATATTGAGAAAGTGTAATATTGATGTCAAGTAGAGATATGGCCTTGTGCTGTAAAGGGTAGCAGTGTCCTACTTGTGCTTAGTATAGTGCTTTAACCATGCCTCAAGAGAACTGACTTAGAAAATGAACTGCATCAGGTGATGGTGTGGAATAACCTGTTTTGTAATTTTGGCCCAAGGACAACAGCAACGAAGGCGTTTTTTGAGTTGTTAATTTAATAGGAAGCAAAGGAAATGGCTGCACGTGATGCTCTCAACTTGAAAAGTTTGTTCATCACAGACAGTACAGTAGCAGGATTTTGACAGTACAAGACGAAGGCTTTCTTCTTGAGTTAACCTACAAGTGCCTCAAATGGAGTCTTACAGGAAGGTTGATATTTGTAAACTCATTAAGAATTGAACATTAAAAGGACATTACCACTGCATATATTTCAACATATACATATTTTCCTTATCAGATAAACTAAATACAATGTTTTCCTAAAAGGTTACTGTTAGTACTGCTGTCTAGACTGACTTCTAGTGTCAGCGCTCTGCAGATGAATGACTAATGACTAGTCAGAAATGTCAGCTCCAGGGAGAAGTTTCCCCTAGGTACAGATCTAGGTTCAGCTTCCGCTCCCCCAATTCTAACCTTAACCATTAGTGGGGAAAATGCTAAACTGACCCAAGACCAGTGTCTAGGGACAACTTCACCCTGCACCAAAAGTCAACCTTCTAAAGCCCCAACAACACTGTGATCTAGTCAGACACAGTGACTCCTAGCATGAGACATCAACCAGGAATTTGACACATTGTTGAAGCGTGGAACCTGTAGGCTATTTCAGTGAGTTTTTGTCAGCTTACTCTGAAACAACTCTCTCTCTCTATTCTGTTTAAAGAAAAACCTCTTGAATATGTTATTGGTATTCCTACCTCATTTGACAATGTTAGTTTCTCTTTATTATAGTCTAGAAAGTTAGGACTGTTACAGTGTATATATCAAAGGTAGCTAGGTAACTCATTGATCCTGCTTCATGAAATGTGCTACCACCTTGCTTTCAGAGTGAGACACAATGTACATATCCACGGTATATTAACCTCTTACATCTAGACGTTCCGCTAGCGGAACACCTGCTCCAATATCCAATGATAGGCGTGGCGCGAATTACAAATTCCTCAAAAATACAAAATCTTAAATTTTTCAAACATATGACTATTTTACACCATTTTAAAGACAAGACTCTCCTTTATCTAACCACACTGTCCGATTTCAAAAAGGCTTTACAGTGAAAGCAAAACATTAGATTATGTCAGCAGAGTACCCAGCCAGAAATAATCAGACACCCATTTTTCAAGCTAGCATATAATGTCACAAAAAACAAAACCACAGCTAAATGCAGCACTAACCTTTGATGATCTTCATCAGATGACACGCCTAGGACATTATGTTATACAATACATGCATGTTTTGTTCAATCAAGTTCATATTTATATCAAAAACCAGCTTTTTACATTAGCATGTGACATTCAGAACTAGCATTCCCACCGAACACTTCCGGTGAATTTACTAAATTACTCACGATAAACGTTCACAAAAAACATAACAATTATTTTAAGAATTATAGATACAGAACTCCTTTATGCACTCGCTATGTCCGATTTTAAAATAGCTTTTCGGTGAAAGCACATTTTGCAATATTCTGAGTAGATAGCACGCCATCACAGGCTAGCTATTTTGACACCCACCAAGTTTGACCCTCACCAAACTCCGATTTACTATTAGAAAAGTTTGATTACCTTTCCTGTTCTTCGTCAGAATGCACTCCCAGGACTTCTACTTCAATAACAAATGTTGGTTTGGTTCAAAATAATCCATAGTTATATCCAAATAGCGGCGTTTTGTTCGTGCGTTCAAGACACTATCCAAGGGTGACGAAGGGTTACCCGCCCGCCGAGTTTCATGACAAAAAAATTCTAAATATTCCATTACCGTACTTCGAAGCATGTCAACCGCTGTTTAAAATCAATTTTTATGCTATTTTTCTTGTAAAAAAGCGATAATATTCCGACCGGGAGTCGTTGTTTACGTTCAAAGACGAAAGAATAAAAACATGGAGTCGACTCGTGCACACGCCTCAGTCTCATAGTACTCTGACCGACCACTATCCAAACGCGCTAATGTTTTTCAGCCAGGGCCTGCAAAGCCACGATTCAGCTTTTTGCCGCCTTCTGAGAGCCTATGGGAGCCGTAGGAAGTGTCACGTAACAGCAGAGATCCCTTGTTTTGGATAGAGATGATCAAGAAGGTCAAGAAATGGTCAGACAGGGTACTTCCTGTACAGAATCTTCTCAGGTTTTGGCCTGCCAAATGAGTTCTGTTATACTCACAGACACCATTCAAACAGTTTTAGAAACGTTGGAGTGTTTTCTATCCAAAGCTAATAATTATATGCATATTCTAGTTTCTGGGCAGGAGTAATAATCAGATTAAATCGGGTACGTTTTTTTATCCGGCCGTGAAAATACTGCCCCCTATCAATAACAGGTTAAGGCCTGAGTGTGTACAGTACAGGAACCTTTACACACCTCTCAGCATGTATCTTATGATGGACTGTGGTGAAGGTGCTGCTGGTTGTTGGGATCAGGTGACTTGTGGTCATGTGTCAGACTTCCACATAATTAGTGACTCATTGTTATGATTAATGTGTTTGTAACCCCCCCCCCCCCCCCCCCCTCTCCAGTCAGGACAGTTCAGTGAGGACATGATTCCTACAGTGGGCTTCAACATGAGGAAGATCACCAAGGGCAACGTCACCATTAAGGTCAGAGCATCAGACTTGATAATGAGCTGCACTTATCCTTGGTACAAATGCTGACAGTATTGCTGATCGTTTGTGTTTGTACGACTACCTTTTGAGACTGAAGTGGTGTTTGTGTGTGTTCTGTCGTTCTCCAGCTGTGGGATATTGGGGGTCAGCCTCGATTCCGGAGCATGTGGGAAAGATACTGCCGAGGTGTCAGTGTCATTGTGTAAGTACACACACTAGGGCTGGGAATTGCCAGGGACCTCACGACACAATATTATCACGATACTTAGGTGCCGATAGGATATGTATTGCGATTATCACGATTCTATATGTATTGTGATCCGATACTGTACTTTTGTTGCGATTCGATGTTCCAAACATATTGTTCACCATGTGCCTCTCTCGCTCTCTCTCTCCTCTTTCTCAGTTACATGGTAGATGCTGCAGACCCAGATAAGATTGAGGCCTCGAAGAATGAACTACACAACCTCCTAGACAAACCCCAGCTACAGGGGATCCCAGTGAGTACAATTATGTTGCTATCGGTGTGTTGTGATTGTTGATGTTATGGAAGAGGTCGATATGAGTGGAGTTATTATGAAGGTATTGGGACTCAGAAGCTCACCCTGAGCAGACTCATAGTGGCATCTGTCACATACCTAACAACTCCCCCTCTCTCTGTAGCCCAGACATGAATAATGAATGTGTGTCTGAGTGATGTGGGCCTGATTTATCGAACCAAAGGGAGGGATAGATGGAGAGGGAGGAAGAGACAGACAGACAGAAAGAGAAGGGAGGGAAAGTTTGATGGCAAGCGAGATATAAGTAGAGGGGGAGTAAGGAGGGAGTGGAAGAGAGGTTTAAGAGAGACAGGGGAGGGAGGAATGGAGGGAGAGCGAAGCAGTGGGCGGTGTTTGAGCATTGCAGATGCTTCTAGTTTTACTAGCATCTCCAAGGCTAGTGCCGTAGCATTGCAGGAGAGATGGAGGGATTGAGGGAGGGAGGGAAGGACGGACAGAGGGAGGGGAGTGTGTGTCTGTCTGGGTCCAGACGTGTATTGACTGGGGGGAAGAACATTAGCAGGCCTGGGCAGTGCAGTGAGATCCATACAGGATGGTCCTCAGTAACGTTAGGGGAGAGGAGGTATCCTCTTTACATCTCTTAACACATCACTGCTCTCATTGAGATGATGATCGGGGCCTAAAACACAGGGAATGGATGGCAGGAGTAGCATTAACACACTGTCACCCTAACTACAGATGCTACAGCTGACCAGTGTGAAGACATGTTTATTTAAAGCAGTGGAGTGTGGCTGTCAACCATTTTTAAATGAGAGGGAGAAGATGAATAACCGTTTATCTGACTAGCTAGCTACTCTGCCACTCACAACAATTCTCACAAAATGCCTTTTGTTTCTCCGCTCTAGCAGATATTGGCCTTCAACAGTAGTGATCAGCTCTAGTTAGTGTGTTGTAAAGCCTGTGGAATGTAAAGTTGAAATGGAATGGGTTTGCAGGAGAAAAGCCTAAAGGCAGGTGCATTGGCAAAGACACCACTCATGTGGTTTCCCTTGGACTCTCTCAGGTACTGGTTTTAGGGAACAAAAGAGATGTTCCGGGTGCCTTGGATGAGAAGGAGCTGATTGAGAGGATGTGAGTACGGGAGCTCTGACTTTTCCTTTTGTAAATGAAGCTTACTGTGTGTGTGAAGTTTTCTTCTCTCTAACACTATCCTCTCTGCCTAACATAGGAACCTGTCAGCCATCCAGGACAGAGAGATCTGCTGTTACTCTATCTCTTGCAAGGAAAAAGACAACATTGGTGAGAAAACAAATGGTTGATTCAAAACTACCTAATTACCTGATAAAGACTTTGTTTCTTTGGAGTATTTGAAACAAATTGACTTTCTATCCTCTGGCAGACATCACACTACAGTGGCTGATCCAGCATTCCAGAACCAGGAAGACAACAACATGAGGGCTCAACTCACTGGACGACCCCCTCTCCCCTTCCTCTACCCTAAGACCAACCGTACCCCTCCTTCTCGCCTCCTCTTCCCTTCTCTTATCACCCTGGTTCCATTTCTAGCCCCTTCCTTTATCTCGTACACCTTTGGGTGTTAACAGATCTGAGAGGATTGCATAGGTGTGAGCAATATGTCAGAATATGGACCCAGCGTCACAATGCTTATACAAATCAAATGTATACATATCTAATCTTCTCAGATCTGTGAACATGGAATAGATAGACTAGGAGAAGGGGCTGTCCTCTCACCCTCAGCTCTCCTTTCTTCGTACACATCTGAGATCCCTATATTTTACTCTTTAAAAACAGCCCTTCTTCCTCTCTCTACCTGATTCCGTTCTTGTAAAGAGTGTGTGAAAAAATATGATTTGCACTGTTTAAATTGTTTTGTTTTCTACCTATATGCATTTTTTTTACACCATGTACTTCAGACTGGACAAAGTGGACTCTTGACAGTCACCCACCGAGCAACTCTTGTTTTCATTGACTGTTATGGATTTGTTTCTTTAAAAAAACCATATGTGCTATACTTGTACAGTGTGGATCTGATTTTGATGAGATTCTGGTCAAGGAGGTCATCTATTTTTTCTTGCTTAAATGAATCATGTGTTGTTCAAAGTGCAAACTACTTACACACACACACACACACACACACACACACTGCCTACTAACCTGCATCTTCACAGCTGTTCCCATAGCAACATGGTGGCCATTTTGCCTTTTTAACGGATCAGGTGACAAGCTCTGACCAATGATTTGATATTTTATTGAACACAATAATTTCTAATTTCTCTTGCATGTTACCTAACTGAAAGGAAATGCATTCCTCTTCAATAGGAAGGACGTATACGTTTAATACAGAGGTCAGCTCACAAGTTTACAAGACATCACAGAGAATTGTTCCATACTGATGCAACAGAACTCAATACTGTTTTATACATGTTCGATATCCTTGACAATAAGTAATGCAATTTGAAGGTCATCTTATCCAAACAAACATATAATTCACCTGCTCTATTTGAACATATTTTCTCATATCACAGTGTCTGTTTTGCGTTTGGAATTGAAACAATGTAATATACGATTGATATCGTGTTATTTGGGGTCGATTTGGACCCTGATTTGAGTTGTACATATTCTTATCATCAATATCAGTTTAAACTATAATTGCAACCGTTTACTTGAACCTTCCTTTAGAGGCCTACATGACCCTGTCAAACAGTCATGTTTGCTTATGGCAACTGATGGAATTGGAAAGGTTTGATGGAGGGGTCAAGTAAAGTGTAACAATTGCAACCTTGAAAGAGTTTCTCCGATACTTTAGCTAGCTATTCCTAATGTTATTTAACAATATTTGAAGATGGCAACTGCAGCTAATTGGCTATTTCTGTCACCTGACATTTGCATCCATTGACATTCACAAGCTTTTCTGTCTGACATGTATGTTACTAACAAACACATGTCCATGAATGTTAATGAATGCTATGTGCCATCTCATATAACAATGTTTAATATTCATAAGGACATATTTATTAACTATTTTAGTGTTAGGTTTTCTTTGTTTTTATGTTTTGAACATGAAACCATGAAAAAAGATTCAATACTAAAATCATGTTCTAAACATACCTCATGGAGCACAGAGATGATGTAAAGCACACAATAACCAACCTTTTTGTTGTTGTTGTTTTCAGCAGGTTTAGTCTGATAATTCACTCTAAATATAAATCAAGCCATTGGCTCCTCTACAGTTTCTCCCTGTTGGATTTTGAGTTTTCAGCTCAGCCTTTAATGTAGTGTCATGCAGTTGTAGGGTGCTTCCCAGTAGTCTACCGTGGCTTCCTCTTCTTTTAATCCTTTCATCCTTTCCTTCATCTGCACAGACATGACATAACTAGACTGGTGAAAAAAAAAAGCATCCATCCACCATATCGCTTTCACACATGCTGTCTTTTCAGATCAGTGCAGATGAAGGAAAGGAGATGAGTAGACGAAGCCCCTTCAGAATATTGAGATGCAACCTCCTAGTCCCATCATTCATTTCAACACCAGTCCATTGACTTATTGCCAGTTTAAGGTTGCTATTTGTTATTTTAAGTTGAATGTTTGTACCTGACATAATGTACAATGAGTGAATTGGCTTGAAGCCCTCAAAGTAAAAACGGTCTTGTCTCTAAAATGAAGTGAAAGGTGTAATTTGTTCCACAATGTACCTGCCATGCTACCCTGCCGCTACAGTAACAGACAGTGATGTGTTATTGGTTGACAGTGAAGGACCAGCTTTGTCTTATTCCTCTGCCTGAAAACAGGAGTTTCTTGCCTAATGCTAAACAGGCCTGGGCCCAGTTTCCCAATAGTGATGGAATTTAGGCTTACAAGTGTTTTAACGATGCATCTTTCTTACAACGACTAAACACCGCGCTGAGAGAACGGTTGCTAAGTCCATGGTTGGAGCATGTGTTGATACAGATAGGATCAAAGGGAAGAAAGCACTGCTCTCGGATCAGCTATATCCATTCAAATCTTACCTTGACATTAGAATTATTTCACAATACTGTTGACGAATCAGCTCCAAGAGAGATATTACCACCTTCGGCTGCAAATATTGATGCAGCTAATGCTTAGGCTACTCAATAAAAATGCATTACGTACATAAGTTTACACATGAAATACACTGAACAAAAATATAATATATAATATAAAAAAATATAATATAAACGCACCATGTAAAGTGTTAGTCACATGTTTCATGAGCTGAAATAAAAAATCCCCAAAATGTTCCATACAGTATGCACAAAAACCTGATTTCTCTCAGGTTCTGTGCACAAATTTGTTTACATCCCTGTTGGTGAGCATATCTCCTTTGCCAAGATAATCCATCCACCTGACAGGTGTGGCATATCAAGACGCTGATTAAACAGCATGATCATGACACAGGTGCATCTTGTACTGGGGACAGTAAAAGGACACTAAAATGGGCAGTTTTGTCACACAACAATGCCACAGATGTCTCAAGTTTTGAGGGAGCATGCAATTGGCATGCTGACTGATGGAATGTCTACCAGAGCTGTTGCCAGAAAATGTAATGTTAATTTCTCTACCATAAGCTGTCGTTTTAGAGAATTTTGCAGTATGTCCAACTGGCCTCACAACTGCAACCACTTATAACCCCGTCCAGGACTTGTTGCGTGCTTGTTGTCCTCACCAGGGTCTTGACCTGACTGCAGTTCGGCATCACCTTCGATGGCCACTGGCACGCTGGAGAAGTGTGCTCTTCACAGATAAATCCTGGTTTCAAGCGTACTGAGCAGATGGCAGACAGTGTGTATGGCGTCGTGTGGGCGAGCGGTTTGCTGATGTCAATGTTGTGAACAGAGTGCCCCATGGAGGGGTTATGGTATGGGCAGGCATAATCTATGGACAACAAACACAATTGCATTTTATCGATGTCAATTTGAATGCACAGAGATACCGTGACGAGATCCTGAGGCCCATTGTTGTGCCATTCATCCTCCGCCATCACATCATGTTTCAGCATGATAATGCACAGCCCCATGTTGCAAGGATCTGTACACAATTCCTGGAAGCTGAAAATGTCCCAGTTCTTCCTTGGCCTGCATACTCACCAGACATGTCACCCATTGAGCAATTTTGGGATGCTCTGGATCGACGTGTTAGACAGCGTGTTCCAATTCCCGCCAATATCCAGTAACTTCACACAGCCATTGAAGAGGAGTGGGACAACATTCAACAGGCCACAATCAACAGCGTGATCAACTCTATGTGAAGGAGATGTGTCGCGCTGCATGAGGCAAATGGTGGTCACACCAGGTACTGACTTGTTATCTGATCCATGCCCCTACCTTTTTTTAAAGATATCTGTGACTAACAGATTCATATCTGTATTAACAGTAATGTGAAATTCATAGATTAGGGCCTAATGAATTTATTGCAATTTTATATGTCGCTTGTTTGTATCATTTGAAAAGCCATTGACAACTTTGTATTTTTAGTTAACGTTGTTCTGAAGTTATCGGCAGTCACAGAGAAACAGATCAACCATCTGATTCTATGTTTAGCATAGATCTGTGTATAAAGTGACGTGGGAGGGCACTTAGCTGATCTGAGGCAGGCGTTAGATTACGAGAGTTTCAACAACCAACTACAACGATGATAATAATGATGGTTTTGGGAAACATCTCAGAGATTTAACGATGCTCCTATGAATGTTCTAACGATGAACTTAGCCTTAAGATGCTTTTGTGAAACAGTGCCCTGGTTGTGTTGGGTTTTATTCAGGTTTGGGGTCAATTCCATTTCAAGTCAGGAAGTTAACCAAAATCCAATTCCAAATTGTACTAATTGAAAGCATTGCGGAGAATTGGAATATGAATTTCAGTGTATTTCCTAAATTGTCTGGAATTAAAATGGAATTGACCCCAACCCTATCATTACTGTCTACTGGAATTAACTCTGCCTTTTAATTAGCCTATTCTGTATTAAAAAAATAAAACAAATAAATGTAATGTTTATAATACACCTGACTGCTTTTTGGGAGAATATACCTATTTTTCATGAATTGGAATCTGTACTAAGAAACAGAACATTAAGTGTTTTTAATAGTTTCAGATGGGATCTTGTATATAGCCACTTTAAACCAAAACAACTCTCCTGAATATCAGGCCTGATGAATATGATCATTCTTTTAATGCAAACATACAAACACTTTTCTTACAGCAGCTGCCTGGAACCACAACAATCTGTTGTGATAGCTGTTATGTCATCATTGTGACATTATTACAAAGGCATTATGATAAAGTGTATGTCATTTTTAGTAGGAAAGATGATGGGTTGTCTGTGTCTGTCTTATGTGAGTGAACTTGTGATTTTTGATGAGTGGATGGGTTATCTTTCTCAGTTGCTTGTACATCTGAAATACTGCTGCCATTGAGAAGCTCAAAACTGTTCGTTTCCTCTCTCTCTTTCTTAATACATGATATACATAATATAAATGAAACCAAACTGACCAATTCACAAATAAAAGACCAATAAGGCTACATTAACACATTGAATATATCAACTCATATTGTTACATAAACTCAGCAAAAAAATAAATGTCCTCTCACTGTCAACTGTGTTTATTTTCAGAAAACTTAACATGTGTAAATATTTGTATGAACATAACAAGATTCAACAACTGAGACATAAACTGAACAAGTTCCACATACAGTCAGTATCTGGTGTGGCCACCAGCTGCATTAGACTGCAGTGCATCTCCTCCTCCAGCTGCATTAAGTACTGCAGTGCATCTCCTCCTCATGGACTGCACCAGATATGCCAGTTATTGCTGTGAGACGTTACCCCACTCTTCCACCAAGGCACCTGCAAGTTCCTGGACATTTCTGGGGGGAATGGCCCTAGCCCTAGCCCTCACCCTCCGATCCAACAGGTCCCAGACGTGCTCAATGGGATTGAGATCCGGGCACTCCATGGCCATGGCAGAACACTGACATTCCTGTCTTGCAGGAAATCAAGCAAAGAATGAGGAGTATGGCTGGTGGCATTGTCATGCTGGAGGATGAGCCTGCAGGAAGGGTACCACATTAGGGAGGAGGATGTCTTCCCTGTAACGCACAGCGTTAAGATTGTCTGCAATGACAACAAGCTCAGTCCGATGATGCTGTGACACACCGCCCCAGACCATGACAGACCCTTCACCTCCAAATCGATCCCGCTCCAGAGTACAGGCCTCAGTGTAACGCTCATTCCTTCGACGATAAACGCGAATCTGACCATCATCCCCGGTGAGACAAAACCGCGACTCGTCAGTGAAGAGCACTTTTTGCCAGTCCTGTCTGGTCCAGCGACGGTGGGTTTGTACCCATAGGCAACGTTGTTGCCGGTGATGTCTGGTGAGGACCTGCCTTACAACAGGCCTACAAGCCCTCTGTCCAGCGGACAGTCTGAGCTCTGATGGAGGAATTGTGCATTCCTGGCATAACTCAGGCAGTTGTTGTTGCCATCCTGTACCTGTCCTGCAGGTGTGATGTTCAGATGTACCGATCCTGTGCAGGTGTTGTTACACGTGGTCTGCCACTGCGAGGATGATTAGCTGTCCGTCCTGTCTCCCTGTAGCGCTGTCTTAGGCGTCTCACAGTATGGACATTGCAATTTATTGTCCTGGCCACATCTGCAGTCCTCATGCCTCCTTGCAGCATGCCTAAGGCACGTCCACACAGATCAGCAGGGACCCTGGGCATCTTTCTTTTGGTGTTTTTCAGAGTCAGTAGAAAGGCATCTTTAGTGTCCTAAGTTTTCATAACTGTGACCTTAATTGCCCACCGTCTGTAAGCTGTTAGTGTCTTAACGACCGTTCCAAAGGTGCATGTTCATGAATTGTTTATGGTTCATTGAACAAGCAGGGAAACAGTGTTTAAACCTTTTACAATGAAGATCTGTGAAGTTATTTGGATTTTTATCTTTGAAAGACAGGGTCCTGAAAAAGGGACTTTTCTTTTTTTGCTGAGTTTATAAAAATAATTCCATCATGGTTCATGCATGTCTCTGCAACACCAGTAAACTACAATAAACCTTGTGAACCACGGTAAACCAATCTTTACTCCATGCTCCCAGCATAAAGAGGAGATCGTGACCAAGCCATGAGGTCAAAGGAATTGTCCGTAGAGCTCCGAGACAGGATTGTGTCGATGCACAGATCTGGGGCAGGGTACCCAAAAAAATCCTGCAGCATTGAAGGTCCCCAAGAACACATTGGCCTCCATCATTCTTAAATGTAAGCTCGGTCAAACTGAGCAATGGGGGGAGAAGGGCCTTGGTCAGGGAGGTTATCAAGAACCTGATTGTCACTCTGACCGAGCTCCAGAGTTCCTCTGTGGAGATGGGTGAACCTTCTAGAAGGACAACCATCTCTGCAGCACTCCACCAATCAGGCCTTTATGGTAGAGTGGCCAGACGGAAGCCACTCCTCAGTAAAAGGCACATGACATCCCACTTTGAGTTTGCCAAAAGGCACCTTAAGGCCTCTCAGACCATGAGAAACAGGATTCTCTGGTCTGATGAAAACAAGATTGAACTCTTTGGCCTGAACGCCAAGTGTCACGTCTGGAGGAAACCTGGCACCATCTCTACGGTGAAGCATGGTGGTGGCATCATCATCCTATGGTGATGTTTTTCATCGGCAGGGACTGGGAGACTAGTCAAGATCGAGGTAAAGATGAACGGAGCAAAGTACATTGAGATCCTTGATGAAAACCTGCTCCCCAGCGCTCAGGACCTCAGACTGGGGCGAAGGTTCACCTTCCAACAAGACAATGACCCTAAGCACACAGCCAAGACAATGCAGGAGTGGCTTCGGGACAAGTCTCTGAATGTCCTTGTGTGTCCCAGCCAGAGCCCGGACCTGAACCCGATCAAACATCTCTGGAGAGACCTGAAAATAGCTGTGCCGCGAAACTCCCTATCCAACCTGACAGAGCTTGAGAGGATCTGCAGAGAAGAATAGGAGAATCTCCTATGTTGGGCCAATATTGTTGTGTCATCCCCAAGAAGACTCAAGGCTGTAATTGCTGCCAAAGGTGCTTCAACAAAGTAAAGGGTCTGAATACTTATGTAAATGTGATATTTCCGTTTTTTTATTTGTAATAAATTTGCCAGAATTTATAAATATCTATTTTTTCTTTGTCCGTATAGGGTATTGTGTGTAGATTGATGAGGGAAACAATGATTTAATGAATTATAGAATAAGGCTGTAACGTAACAAAATGTAGAAAATGTCAAGGGGTCTGAATACTTTCCCGAATGCACTGTATATTCCACAATTTGACGACATCATGGACCGTTCTTTGATAATTGTTTATGTGGTCGACATGGTCAGACAAAACACAAAGTCTAAGTTTCTCTGAAGACACGAGTGACTTTACCTAAATGTCTCTGTCTGTCTGTCTGTCTGTCTGTCTGTCTGTCTGTCTGTCTGTCTGTCTGTCTGTCTGTCTGTCTGTCTGTCTGTCTGTCTGTCTGTCTGTCTGTCTGTCTGTCTGTCTGTCTGTCTGTCGGCTTTCTGGAGTGTTATTGTATCTGAACCCAGGAAAGGCCTACCACCAAGGCTTCATGGCTGAAGGCTCCTGCCATCTCACTGCCTTCATCACACTGTGGAGATTGTATGTGAGGATCCCTTTTGGGCTGATAAACACACCTGTAGCATTGCAAATGAGCATGGAGGAGATGCTGGACTGCCAGACGAGTACTGTATCCCTTGTCCGAATGATGTTCTCTGCTACCCCAAGTCCTTTGAAGAACATGTTGAGGGAAGTTTTGAGAACACTACAACGCCACGGGGTGAAGCTGAAACCAACCAAGTGTGAGCTGTTTAGTTGGAAGTTTACATAAACTTAGGTTGGAGTTATTAAAACTTGTTTTTCAACCGCTCCACAAATTTCTTGTTAACAAACTATCAAGTCGGTTAGGACATCTACTGTGTGCATGACACAAGTAATTTTTCCAACAATTGTTTACAGACAGATTATTTCACTTATAATTCACTGTATCACAATTCCAGTGGGTCAGACGTTTACATACACTAAGTTGACTGTGCCTTTAAACAGCTTGGAAAATTACAGAAAATTATGTCATGGCTTTAGAAGCTTCTGATAGGCTAATTGACATAATTTGAGTCAATTGGAGGTGTACCTGTGGATGTATTTCTAGGCCTACCTACAAATTACGTGCCTCTTTGCTGGACATCATGAGAAAATCAAAAGAAATCAGCCAAAAAAGTCTGGTTCATCCTTGGGAGCAATTTCCAAATGCCTGAAGGTACAATGTTCATCTGTACAAACAATAGTACCCAAGTATAAACACCATGGGACCACGCAGCCATCATACCGCTCAGGAAGGAGACGCGTTCTGTCTCCTAGAGATAAACGCACTTTGGGGCGAACAGTTCAAATCAATCCCAGAACAACAGGAGAAGAACTTGTGAAGATGCTGGAGGAAACAGGTACAAAAGTATCCATATCCACAGTAAAACGAGTCCTATATCGACATAACCTGAAAGGCCGCTCAGCAAGGAAGAAGCCACTGCTCCAAAACCACCATAAAAAAGCCAGACTACGGTTCGCAACTGCACATGGGGACAAAGATTGTACTTTTTAGAGAAATGTCCTCTGGTCTTATAAAACAAAAATAGAACTGTTTGGCCATAATGACCATCATTATGTTTGGAGGAAAAAGGGGAGGCTTGCAAGCCGAAGAACACCATCCCAACCGTGAAGCACGGGGGTGGCAGCATTATGTTGTGGGGGTGCTTCGCTGCAGGAGGGACTGGTGCACTTCACAAAATAGATGGCATCACGAGGAGGAAAATTATGTTGATATATTGAAGCAACATCTCAAGACATCAGTCAGGAAGTTAAAGCTTGGTCAGAAATGGGTCTTCCAAGTGGACAATGACCCCAAGCATACTTCCAAAGTTGTGGCAAAATGGCTTAAGGACAACAAAGTCAAGGTATTGGAGTGGCCATCACAAAGTCCAGACCTCAATCTGATAGAAAATGTGTGGGCAGAACTGAAAAAGTGTGTGAGAGCAAGGAGGCCTACAAACCTGATTCAGTTACACCAGCTCTGTCAGGAGGAATGGGCCAAAATTCACCCAACTTAATGTGGAAAGCTTGTGGAAGGCTACCTGTAACATTTGACCCAAGTTAAACAATTTAAACACCTCACTACATCCCACTGCCTTTCACGCCTTATTCACCGTCATACTTACCATCCACACCTTACCACACCTTCATGCCTTACTCTTACCCGATACATTGAGTGGACAAAACATTAGGAACACCTTCCTAAAATTGAGTTGCACCCCCTTTTGCCTGCAGAACATCCTCAATTCATCGGGGCATGGACTCTACAAGGTGTCGAAAGTGTTCCACAGGGATGCTGGCCCATCTTGACTCCAATGCTTCCGACAGTTGTGTCAAGATGGCTGCATGTCTTTTGGGTGGTGGAACATTCTTGATACACATGGGAAACTGTTGAGCATGAAAAACCCAGCAGTGTTGCAGTTCTTGACACATTCAAACCGATGCGCCAGGCACCTACTACCATACCCTGTTCAAATGAACTTAAATATTTTGTCTTGCCCATTCACCCTCTGAATGACACACATACTCAATCCATGTCTCAATTGTCTCAAGGCTTAAAAATCCTTATTTAGCCTATCTCCTCCTATTCATTGTGTATAATTTTATTTTGTATTGTTCCCAGAGCACTTTAGCAAATGAGACCTTGGTCTTAATGTTTTTTTCTCTGGTTAAAAAAATATCCTTGCATTATATGTTTGCAACAAGATGAGCCTATTTGTCATCTTTTCGACTGCAGGGAACTTAGAACTTATTTTTTGAGTGCAGACCCTTTACAAATGAATCTGGAGTTTCTTTGTTGTAATATATTTTCCATGGTAAATACAGTTACATTTGTTTTCACTTGTCCAGGATTCTACAGTATGTGTTGCACAGATGAGAGCAGTTATTTTATAGCGTAATTGATGTAATTCTCCACTAGAGCCAGCAGGAGGCGGTATAGGATCAGGTTTCAGATGGAGAGGAGGTGTGATTGGGGGAGGGAGAGGCTTGGGAAAAGTCATATGTGTCGAACACTCTTCTCATCCTTGAACTTTGTTCTTTAAACCCTTTCACTCTCTTTTTCTGTTTCTCCCTGTCTCTCGCTCTCTCTCTGACTCTCTATCTCTGACTCTATCTCTGACTCTCTCTGAATCTCTCTCTTTCGGTCTGTATGACTGTCTGTCTCCCTCTCTCTTTATCCCTCTCTCACATTCACATACATAATAGGCTCACCAAACTTAGGAGATAGTGAACCTCATTAAGTAGTGTTTATGAGTCCAGCCTGGTTGGCACTGGAACCAAGAGCAAAATAATGAAGAGATTACAAGATTACAAATGTCTGACATAGATGGATACTGATGAGATGCCTTGTAGAGGCATTTAGCAAAGAAAACATGTCACTTGTTCAGAACGTTCGCCATTAAATCCACAACAGTCTAATCTTAAAAGGCCTGTTTGTTGGATTGTCTCTCAATAGATGTTGGTTTTCCAAGGCCTTACTATGTAAACCAGAGAACCGGTGAATAGAGCCAGTGAAAGAACTGTTTGAACTGGGATAGTAAGGGACCTTAGTGTTATCTTCAGAGGTTTATTGATGTTTCTCATGTCCCTTAAAACCAAAGCCAAACACCCTCACAGAGGAAGTGTCCTGTGGTGGTCCACCACTGGTACTAGTGAAAAACAACCCCAGTCACTCACATATAGTTCCCCCCTGCTGTTCGGACTCTGTTCCAGTTCCACCCCCAGCCGTGACAATGACAGGACAGTGACAGAGCGGACTAGGCTGGTTCTGTGTTCTGCTGACAGAAGGGACACATGGAGACAGAGAGGTCCAGAACCTCTGCCCCCTCTGGGAACTGGGCCCAGGGTTCTCTGCAGGGTTCTATCCCCAGGCTTACAGAGCACTGGACCCCCAGAACTGGTTATGTTTGCATTCTCCAGCGTTCTGGAGCTGGCTGCTAGGCTGTAGCCATGGCAACGTGTAGATAGGGCTCTGATCAGAGGATGTATGTTTCCTGAGCCTGCTGAGCCTGCTGAGCCTGGAGTGAACATGACAAACAGAGGACCTTAACACTGTCAGTACACGCACACGCGCACATGCACACACACACACACCTTAACCTACTTCAGGAGGCAATTCAACCCCACCTCACTTTATCTCAAATGCAGATAAGATTTTAAAACCTTGTCTGATGAGAAATGTAAGTGGTCTGAGAGGCTGAACCTTCCCATTATGCAGCTTCAGATAGTCAATGGTGGCTTGGTAGGCAGAAGAGAATTTAATGTGCAGCAAAGTGCATGAGGCGAGGACTGGTGTATGGGGCAGTACTGAGCGTCTGGCCTGAACAAACGAGAGACCAGACAAAAAAGGCCCTTCATCCGTTGTCATGGAAACCACAGGGGAACTGAAGGGTTTGGGAAAGTGCGGGTTGTTTTGGTCGCTTAGTGCTCTCTTCCACTGCCCTCTTCTCCCTCTTTCTTCCCCCTCTCATCTCTCTCTCTTGCTTCTGTTTGGTGACTGTGAGGGGGACTTGAATGTGACGGTAGCTTGGCAACTCCCCCGGTGGCTGGCCATTGTAATGCAGTGAGGGGGCTGGGGAGAGGGCTGAGGAACAATGCCCTTCTTATGAGAGCGCCCCTCTCTCAGGCTCAGGCAGAACTAAGTGGGAGGAGAAATATTTCAGCTCAGGGAGCTGAGACGGAACACACAGGACAGGGGCAACCAGATGAAAAATCCTCACTGTCAGTATCCCCTCTGCTGTGAGTGTGTGAGTGGATGACGGATGAGTATGTGTCTGTTAGAATGTGTATGCGTGTAGGTGTGTGCATTGTGTGTGGGCAGACGTGGTGGCCTCTTTAACTTGACACTGACTTGTTCATGCACTGATAGATGCATGCTTTCCCTCAGCCATGATTCATTTTCCAGTGAAAAACAAGACCACAGACATTGTCTCACTGTTTATTGGGTACAACTGAATAAAAAATAGACAAGACATCTGATACACAGTCAGTTCTGATAGTAAATACTACCTCAGATACACAATGTTAAATTCAAACCAGACATAATTACAGTATATTCACAATACAATAGAATACATACCAATTCCCCAAAAAACTATAACTGGTTTTATTTATCGTTTTTTTACTACATTCATATGATTTGACTGATCTCTTTTTGAGGAAAGTTATGAGAAGTACAGATTGTATACATGTACACAGTAATATTGAGGACAATGAAAGTTGGTCATTGGGTCCTGATATCTGAGCAAGTCGAAATGTTCCACTGTTGTCTCACGACAGTATAACAATATATCAGCATTGTATCGGTCAGATTGTACTGTACACAGATTCACCATTTTTATAGGGATTGGTTAGGTTCTATCTCGACATCTATCAACATACTGACACAAGAGCCATTGTGTGGACTAGTGGTTACATGAAAAGCTTTTAATAATCATGAATAATGTTTATCTGTAGAAGAGATGCGGTGTTAAGATCTGGGCCCGTATCCACACAGCGTCTCAGAGTAGGAGTGCTGATCTAGGATCTGGCCATATAATATTATTCATTATGATCTAAAAGGCAAAACTGATCCAAGATCAGCACTCCTACTCTGAGACGCTTTGTGGATATGGGCCCTGAGCAATGTTAGTAGCTCTGCAGAAGATGTTGAGAAAACCCTGAGCTGCACAGCTAAAATACTACAACACAACAGTGAATTCTTAACACACAAGACAGTTGATTTGCGCCCTATTCCTGGAGAAATCGTAGGAAGACTACACTGTAATGACAAGGAATATTTACTCCACGTGTAAACAGTCAGTCACCAGTGGTGATGGGTGTTATGACGTGTGTTTGATGGGTGCCATTCTACCACATTCCTTCCCTTGTAGATCACTGTGAGATGGAATGCAGGCCAGGGGGATAGAGAGGAGTTAGAGAGAGAACAATTAGCCCACAGACACAGTCAGAGGATCCCTCAATGGCTCTTTCTGTTGTTAATCTCCACTAACAAAACACAGGAAATTACAAAACACAACAAGAATCCAGACCATAATTCACAGCTAAGATAATTGTTTGCTTTTTAAATTGTATTTATCAAACGAGAGTATACTAGTAAAAAAAAAGTCAAGAAAAGTTAATGTCAGTGTATTCAGCTCTGGATCTCTCCTAGCATTCAGCTGTGCCACTACATATGATATGTTGTCTCATGTCATAATGGACTGTCTGTAACGATCTTCATCACTTATCTCACGGCTAGGAGGGATTGAAGACAATCAAAGCCCTAGCCATGAGTTTATTCAGTAGTCTGTCTGTAATCACAAGTCTCTCAAAACAAATTGCCTTAAACTCAAGAGGTGTCTTTAAGCAGGAAGTCGCCCGCTGTGCATGATGATTTCCATAGTGCTGTCTACCTTTAATCTCAAGAGTCTTCTTGGTAAAATAAGTGTCCCTTTAAGGACCAAGCATTATAGAGATCCTTTATCTTCATTCAGTGCAATGCCCAGCACAGCCAGTGTGGGCAGAGAGAGGTTGGGGTAAGAGAGCTGGGTTCTTGAGGTCCAAGGGTAGCGTGGGCACTTTGTCCCCCAATGAGGTGACTCCTGGCTAGGCAGGGAGAAGGCAAGGAGAGGGACTCAGCAGGGTGTTCCAATGGCCATGAGAGAGGAGCTGTCTTTGGCCTTGTCATAGAAGATGGCTGGTATGGTTCCAGACACAATATGCAGCTTCTCCTTCTTGGTGGAGGACGGAGAGAGTGATGACGGGGATGAGAGAGAGGAGGGGTAGGTGGAGACTCGTGGTGGTAGTGGAGGATGATGATGATGAGGAAGAGGCTCCATTGGGTAGACATTCCTCACAGCAACAACAGCAACAGTCCATGAAGGCTTGGCCCAGAGAATGACACAGACACAGGAACAACACCGGCGTTGCAGAGCAACGGACAAACAACAGGAACTGGCCAATCAGAGCCAGCAGGGCCTCAGTCGTTGTGGAGACGGGGTTGGCGATGTAGGCCAGGGTGATGTTACAGACGTTCTCGGGGAGGTTACACACGGCGTAAACAATGGCCAATGCCACGACTGTAGAACTACACCTACGGTCTCTCTTCAGCTGCTGCTTCTTGGAAGAGGAGGAGGATGACGACAAAGAGGACGAGGAGGAAGGGCGTATTCTTTTTCCTCCTACTACTGTGCTGCTCCCCTGTTTCGTCCTTGCCTTCTCAGTGACAACGTGTCTCGTCACCAGCTGGCAGGCGAGGGTGAAGAGGAGCGGCAGGCAGAAGTAGCAGCCGAAGTACCACCACATGCGGGCCTCGTGGTAGGTCAGCACCAGGGAGTAGACCGACTCAGGCAGGCTGAGGGAGGGCCTCCGGACACACAGGTCCACCACGTAGCCCCCTGGCTGGACAGAGACCTCCTGGGTGAGCTGCCATAGGAGCAGCTCTGGAGCAGCCAGGACCATGGAGCCGATCCAGACCACAGACAGCTTGGCCAGGATGGACTGGCAGGGCTCCACCCGCGGGGCCTGAGGCTGGGGGCTGGTCACTGCGTGGAACCGGTCAATGCTCAACGCACACAAGCTGAATGTGGCTACTCCCAGAGAGGTCACCTAGAGGGAGAGGGGGAGAGAGGGAGGGGAAAAAGGCAGAGAGGGAAGATGGGCGAGGGAAAAGAAGGAGAAAATAAGAGGACAGTGGAAAGGAGAGAAGGAGACTGAATGGGATTGAGTGACACTGGTTTCAATAGAAGATGCTCATTTGGCAGGTCTTGATGCTGATTCTGAGGGTTCTCCAACCCACCAAGAAAAAACTGGGGGAAACACTACTGCTCCAAATAAATGCCCCCTAGGAATATGCAAATGAACCTATTCAGCTAGGTTGAAAAGAGCATATAGAATAGCATTAGAACGTCTGTCTGACCCAGATCCCCTCCTTGATAAGAGTTCCTAAGAATCTCAATTAATTACACACACCCCACCCGACAATTAACGTGAGGCGCTCGTTAGCATAACAATAGACTAACGACCATAACACATAGGCAGCTGGCAGACTGGGGCGATATACACGGCCAGTCGTGCACATAGTGCAATTATAACATATAAAACACACACATTATGGTGATTAAGTACAGTTTGAGTCTGAAAGACTTTGGAAATAACCAGACTAAAGGAACAGCCAGAGCAGGGCTTGCCCCATCAACCCTGAAAATGCACTCTTCCAGCCCTAATAGCAGAGGCGGCCTCAGTGCACTCACATAGGGAGTATATTAAAAGGCTATACGAATAGTCGTTTATGACCACCATCCTGTCATCCCTATATGTGTAGGTATAATCATTTGCATTGCTACAAAAGTATAACTTGTGTGTATGCCTGGCCTACTGTTCAATAATGGGAGAACGAGGAAACCTAGAGGTGTGATGCAGAAATAACGGGACACATACGCGTGACGCAACAGGTGCATCTCTTTGTGCTTGTTAATGCACACGTGCGTAGACGTTCAATGTGAACTTTTTACCTCCATGTAGGGCACGATCCGACAGGACAGGTCCCCTAGCAACCTTCTCTTGGTGAGCTCGTTGAAGACGACCACGGGCAGACAGAAGAAGAGCACGAGGAAGTCCCAGAATGCCAGACTGGCCAGGATGCAGTTCCACGCGCTCTTCAGGTAATAATTGTGCCAAACGATACACATGAGCGCGAGGTTACCAACGATGCCCATGGCGAATAGGATGAGGGCGAGGAGCATCACTGCGTAAGCCCCGTATGAGCTGTCGGTTACCGGGTAGAGCGGGTTGTGGAACAGCACCGAGCCCTTGGAAGAGTTTCCCCGAGATCTGCCGTGCCTGTCCGGGGTGCTGTTGGTCAGGTGTGGGCCCTTGGGCGTTGTAAAGTACCCGTCCGGTTCATACGGTCTGGGGTGTTGGTTGCTGTGGGGAGACTGCTGGTCCTGTTTCCTCGAGCTCCCATCCTTGGCGCCCCGGGGGATTCTTTTTTGGTTAGCGTCTGGTTCATGCATCAGGGGTTCGATATATCCCAAATCACCTCCAATCTGATTCAGATTCAACACAGAGTCCGACTCCCCGGTCCCCGTCGTCAGTGTACGTGCAGCCCCGTCCCTCTCCTGAGTCCTCAGCGCTGTGTAACCAGGAACGACATGTCGGGGCTCCGCAGCGCTCAGGAAAAGTAGCAACAAAGCAAAAAGAGGAGTCATTTTCAGAGTTTAAATATGATTGTCTTTTACCCTGATAGAACGCTGAGAGCAAAGTAGTTCTATATTCTGCAAGTGTTGCGCTAGTTTAAAATGATAACTCCAGTCTGTATAAGTCTAATATATCCACAAATAGTTTTAGAAGAGTGTCCAAACTTCTGTCCGTCGGCAGGTTCGTTCTGATGTATACATTTGAGCTTCTGTCTGGCTCAAACTGAGTGCATGCCCGTTATTCATTGATGTTCTGCAAATGGAAGAGACCACATCTGCCCTCTTGTGGCCTAGATAGACGAGGCAAGGACCTCAAACTGTATTCAGAGCAAACGCATAGTTCAGTTCAACCAAAGCAAGTCAATTCATCTTTATCTGGGAATCCCCATATTGGCAGTGGTGGAAAAAGTACCCAATTGTCATACTTGAGTAAAAGTATAGATCCCTTAATAGAACGTTACTCAAGTAAACGTGGAAGTCACCCAGTAAAATACTACTTGAGTAAAAGTCTAAAAGTATTTGGTTCTAAATATACTTAATTATCAAAAGTAAAAGTATAAATCATTTCAAATTCCTTATATTAAGCAAAGCAGATGGCACCATTTTCTTGTTTTTAATTTATAAAAGATGCATTTGTGTTTAGTGAGTCTGTCAGATCAGAGGCAGTAGGGATGACCAGGGATGTTGTCTTGATAAGTGTGTGAATTGGACCATTTTCCTGTCCTGGTAAGCATTCAAAATGTAACGAGTACTTTTGGGTGTCAGGGAAAATGTAGGGAGTAAAAAGTACAGTATTTTCTTTAGGAATATAGTGAAGTAAAAGTAAAAGTTGCCCAAAATATAAATAGTAAAGTAAAGTACAGATACTCCAAAAAAAACGACTTAAGTAGTACTTTAAAGTATTTTTACTTAAGTACTTTACACCACTGCATATTGGCCATATTTCCCCCCAAAATGGCTGGAAAATAAACAAAAACAATGTCCTGTGGACAGGAAATGTTATATATATATATTGTTTATGTCCTACTAGAAAGTACTAGAATGTACATGTATATATTATACAGGGTATTTATTAACTTTAATTAAAGGCCCAATGTAGTCAAAATTATGTTGTTCCTGTGTTTTATATCATATTGTACACCAGCTGATGAAACTAACACTGTAAAAGTGTGAAAAACATTTGATCAGTGTTATTTCCGGATAGTTGCTGGTTGAAAATGCAATCTACACCAGCCTGGTCTCAGACTAGATGTAACATAGTAAATGTAAATCTGAGACACCCAAATTAGTATTATATGTTATGTTGGGTATGGTTACGAGACAGACCCTTACTTAACCTTTTCACGCATGAGTTCCAAATATCTCTAACGGTCACCCCCAGTGTGAGTTTTTTTATACGTGTGATGTCAGAATGCATTCACTGGTTGAAAATGTGATTGTTACGCAAATGGAAGTTAACCTGAGCTGCACTCAAACCAAGGCACGCTGCCTGCTAATTATCTATAGGCTATGTTTCAACTCAATTTTAAATCATTTTCTAACAACTTTTATTTTCTAACAACAGTTTGATTGAGGTGTGTTCCGCCTTATCATTAATTCACATAGAAGTAGCCCATTTTAATGTTGCAGACAAGTTATGTTTGAGGCTTCACTGAGCCAGACAAAATTCTCTCTTCGACCAGAGCCCAAGCACTTCCCCAGATCAAGTATGCAGACATTTTCGCATCTCCAGTCAGAACAGAACTTGCACAAACCTTTCCCCCCTGGCACATTTTCCAGCTGGCGCACGCATTGTTTTTTTCCTTACTCAAAATAACTTTTGGACATGTGTGCATTCCTGTCAAAGTAAGTGCCTTATTACGTTATCATTCTAGTTTCTGTAGATCGTGTTGTCGTTTCTACTGTAGAATACCGTATGTATTTATGGAGCATAATGTATTTACTGTTTTATTCACATTTTCAAGTGGTGACAAATCTTGCATTATGATTCTTGCATAGATTTTAATGTACACGTGTGTAAAATACTTTTTGGAAGGTTGTACTGATTATAATGAGCTAATGCTAAGCTAAATGGCAGATATGTGTGACGCCATGTTTGTTGACATCATACAATGCATTATGGTTGTCACGTAAACGTCTGTCTGACTGTTATAATAAAACGAGGTGAAGGGATGTGTAACGGCTGTCGTCGTGAAGAGAGGACCAAGGCGCAGCGGGTTGCGTGCTCATCATATTAATTTATTAAATAAATGTGAACACGAGAAAAACAATAAACGACAGAAGACAGTTTAACAGGCTATACTTACTACAGCAGTGCTAAAGACAACTACCCACAATTAACAAATAAAACACATCCCTATATATAGGACTCTCAATCAAAGGCAACTACAAACACCTGCCTTCAATTGAGAGTCCAACACCAATTACCTAACATAGAAAATACTAAACTAGAAATAACATAGAAATACAAAAACATAGAACATAACCCAAAACCCGGAAATAATAAATCAAACACCCTTCTAAACAAACCACCACCCCGAACCACATAAAACAAATACCCTCTGCCACGTCCTGACCAAACTACAATAACAAATAACCCCTATACTGGTCAGGACGTGACAGGATGGTTCGCTCGACTGAATTAGATTGTAACTATCGTTAATCAGGGTTGCCAGCTCAGACCCATCTTACCAGGGGGTTTTATTTTTATTTAGCTTATAAACTTATCCTGTGTTTGCCTCTCCATTTATTGATATGATGATCTGTGAGGTGATAACCTTTTATTTGCTTTGTCAAACTGTAAATGACTTGTGAAGCGTGTGCTCTGGTTCTAAAATACACTGTAACAAGTACATTGAAGATTTGTAATTTGCTGAAGAGTGGACAAACTAAGTTCATATTTTTCGTTGCAGCTATCTTTGACTTTCACTTTGTTTATTTGCATATTATAGTTAAAGGCATTCTGTGATTAGGGAGTTTTCGCTTGTCAAACAAACAAACAAACATGGCTGCCATCGTAAAGAATTTAGCTGCCGTTAACTGACGCATCTATTTTCTGAACAATATTGCATTTCTTCCTTGTGCTCACCAGAGATGTGGTACATTGTAAACAATTCTAACTGTTAGGTCACTAACTAATGTTTTATTTTTTGTCATAGTTATTTAGACTGGTTTATGGAATGAGTTTGGCTTTGGATGTGTTCCGTGTGATGCTTGTGCTCTTTTACAATAAAAGGTGAAATTGAGGAATAAAGTTGTAAATGTCAGTACAAAACATTGTTTAGATGCTTTTCAGACAACAATGCTGTTTAGACGCATTTGTTGCATCATACGTTCTGTTGCTACTGTTCCAATCACATATTTGCGATGGTACGCTGCAGGGACCACTCAACAATGAACACAAATATGTGATCGTACGTGTCAAAGGGTTAAGGCTAATACGAAAGTTGGGTGGTTGGTCGGGTGTGTAAAGCAAACATCTAGCAACCCAAAGGTTGCAAGTTTGAATCTCCTCATGGACAACTTTAGCTAATTAGCTAAACTACTTACTACTTTTTAGCTAGTTTACTACCTAACTGTAACCTTAACCCTTTTAGCTAACCCTTCCATTAACCTAACATTAACCCTTTAATCTAACTCCTAAACTTAACCCTAACCTTAACCCTAACCCATAGCCTAGCTAACGTTAGCCAGCTAGCTAGAATTTGTAGCATATCATACATTTTGCAAATTCGTAACATATAGTATGGTTTGCAAATTCGTAGCATATGGTGCGTTCTTCAAATTCATAACATATAATACGAATTGTTATTCATAACATATGCAACATATCATAACATATGCAACATATCATACTAAATGGAGTATCTCGGATTTACATACAGAATAATACAAACTCCTCTGAGACCAGGTTGTCTACACAGAGCCTTCTAATCTCCAGGCTTGCATGGGCGGGAGTTTTGGCTTTCCACGGGGACATCACCATGCGGTAAATTGATGAATAGACCAATAACAAAGAGAGTTCCTGTCATAAGCGTCGTAATGATCGGACCAAACTGCAGAAGGTATGTGAAACATCTTCTTGATTTATTAAAGAAATGAACACTGAACAAAAGAACGACGAAAAACAGTCCTGTAAGGTACTCTGACTATACATGGAACAACCACCCAGAAAACACAAGACAAAAACCCCTACTTAAATATGGCCTCTAATCAGAGGCAACGAGATACAGCTGCCTTCAATTAGAGGCCAATCCCAAACAATACCACATAGAAATACTAGAAAATCAAACATAGAAATACATAACATAGAACTAACACAAAAAACCCAACAACACAAAACAAACACACCCCTGCCACGTCCTGACCAACTACAATAACAAAATGACCCCTTTACTGGTCAGGACGTGACAGTACACCCCCCAAAGGTGCAGACACCGAATGCACCTTAACCATAAGATACCAACAACAACCCCCCCTTCCCAAACCTCCCCCCACGGAGGTGACTCTGGGTCCGGGCTTAATCCCCACTCTAACCTGTCCACCCCTGCTGAAGGCTCAGGGCTGTAGCCCACCGCTGAAGGCTCTGGACTGGCGGGCCGACTCTGGCTGCGCCGGACTGGCCGGGGCCGACTCTGGCTGCGCCGGACTGGCGGGCCGACTCTGGCTGCGCCGGACTGGCGGGCCGACTCTGGCTGCGCCGGACTGGCGGGCCGACTCTGGCTGCGCCGGACTGGCGGGCCGACTCTGGCTGCGCCGGACAGGCGGGCCGACTCTGGCTGCGCCGGACAGGCGGGCCGACTCTGGCTGCGCCGGACAGGCGGGCCGTCGCCGGAAGCTCTGGACGGGGCACTGTCGCCGGAAGCTCTGGACGGGGCACTGTCGCCGGAAGCTCTGGACGGGGCACTGCGCACTGAAGGCCTGATGCATGGGACTGGCTTTGGAGGCGCCAGACTAGTGACACGCACCACAGGGCTAGTGCGAGGAGCAGGAACAGGACGTACTGGACTGGGCAGGCGCATTAAAGGCCTGGTGCGTGGGGCTGGCTTTGGAGGCGCCAGACTAGGGCTAGTGCGAGGAGCAGAAACAGGATAAACTGGACCCTGGAGATGCACTGGAGGTCTGGAGCATACGGCCTGCACAACCCTTCCTGGCTGAGTGCTCACCATAGCCTGGCCATACTGAGGACCTTTCACCGATTGCACCGGCCTTTGAATGCGTCTGGGCAATACAGTGCGCATTTCCGCATATCTCGGTGCTTTCTCGATCCGTCGCTCCCCATAATAAGCACGAGGAGTTGGTTCAGGCCTATTGCCTGACTTACTCCAACTCCCCGTGTGCCCCCCCCCCCCATTTTTTGGGGGGGGGCTGCCTCTCGCACTTGCCAATCCCTGCGTATAACGCCTTGTAATGGGCGCCGCTCCGCCTTAGCTGCCTCCAGCTCCTCCTTAGGGCGCCGGTACTCCCCAGCCTGGTGCCATGGTCCTGCCCCATCCAGGATCTCCTCCCAGGTCCATGACTCTTTATAGTCCTCCTGCTGCTCCTTCCTCTGCTGCTTGGTCCTCTTATGGTGGGTGGTTCTGTCATAAGCGTCGTAATGATCGGACCAAACTGCAGCGGGTATGTGAAACATCTTCTTGATTTATTAAAGAAATGAACACTGAACAAAAGAACGATGAAAAACAGTCCTGTAAGGTACTCTGACTATACATGGAACAACCACCCACAAAACACAAGACAAAAACCCCTACTTAAATATGGCCTCTAATCAGAGGCAACGAGATACTGTTCCTAGTTGGTGCGCAATCTCTAATATTAAGGACGTCTCAAGGTTTTGATAGCCTGAGTTAGAATACTTCATGATAAGCCGTAGACCACACTATATTTTTTGTAGCTGTCTATTTACCACCACAGACCGATGCTGGCACTAAGACTGCACTCAACAAGCTGTATAGGGCCATAAGCAAACAAGAAAATACTCACCCAGATGTGATGCTCCTAGTGGCCGGGGATTTTAATGCAGCAAAACTGAAAACCGTTTTACCTCATTTCTACCAGCATGTATCCTGTGTCACATGAATTGACGCTGGAGAGACAAAGCAGGTACGGGGAGTCAAACATTTACTAGAGGCAAGGACGACTGTCGATCCCGCTGCAACGAGGGAGCTCAATGATCCGGTGGAGCGTGACGTGGGATAGAAACCTGCCGAGCCAACCGAGGCAAGGAAACCTCTCGAGCCAGCCAGGGCGTGGAAGCCTGACTGGCTGGATTAGGCACCCCCGGTTCCATTGGCGGTGGAATCCACCCCGATGTCACCAACAAAACAAACAAACAAAAAAATCCTGGGCTGGCTGGGCGAACAAGACATGACGATCCGGCTGAGGCCTGACGTGGGATGGGCGCCTTCTGAGCCAACCGGGCAAGGAAACCTGTCGAGCCAGCTGGCTAGGCACCCCCGGTTCCATCGGCGGCGTCCCAGAGCCGACGTCACCATCAACCAGAATGCCAGTGCTCCCCGATGCTTTGTGTGTTGGCTGATGCATTCTGTCACAAGGGATGACGCTGGAGAGACGAAGCAGATACGGGGAGTCAAACATTTACTAAGGAACGGACATGGAACGAGACAGGAACAGCGTCAGCACAAGAGTAACAAGGACAAAAACAATGAATGCATCAGCAGGGAACAGAGCAGGGGAACTGACAAATATTGGGGAGGTAATAAACAGGTGATGAGTGAGTCCAGGTGAATCCAAAATCGCTGATGCGCGTGACGAGGGAAGGCAGGTGTGCGTAATTGATGATGGCAGGAGTGCGTAATGCAGGGCAGCCTGGCGCCCTTGAGCGCCAGGGGGGAAGAGCGGGAGCAGACGTGACATCCTGTGCAACTAGAGGCGAAAAAACTCTAGACCAAATCTACTCTACACACAGAGACTCCCTCGCCCTCCATTTGGCAAATCTGAACATAACTTAATTCCTGCTTACAAGCAACAACTCAAGCAGGAAGTACCAGTGATGCTCTCAATACTGAAGTGGTCTGATGAAGCGGACTCTAAGCTACAGGACTATTTCACTAGCACAGATTGAAATATGTTCCCGGATTCATCCGATGGCATTGGGGAGTTTACCACATCAGTCACCAGCTTTGTTAATCATTAAGTGCATTGACGACATAGTATATGTACATCCGGTCACTGTGGGGACTAACCAAAAGCCATGGATTACAGGCAACATCCGCACTGAGCTAAATGCAAGAGCTGCCATTTTTCAAGGAGCGGGACACAAATCCAGATGCTATGCCCTCCCACGAGCCATCAAACAGTCAAAGTGTCAATAGAGGACTAAGATCGAATCCTACTACACCGGCTATGACGCTCGTCAGATGTGGTAGGGCTTGCAAACTATCACGGATTCCAAATGGAAACCTAGCTGTGAGCTGCCTAGTGAAGCGAGTCTACCAGATGTGCTAAATGCCTTCTATGCTTGCTATGAGGCAAGCAACACTGAACCGGATGACTGTGTGATCACACTCTCCGTAGCCAATGTGAGTAAGACCTTTAAACAGGTTAACATTCACAAGGCCGCAGGGCCAGATGGATTACCAGATGGAGTACTCATAGCATGCGCTGACCATCTAGCAAGTGTCTTCACTGACATTTTCAACCTCTCCCTGACCCAGTCTGTAATACCCATGTTTCAAGCAGACCACCATAGTCCCCGTGCCCAAGAGCGCCAAGGTAACCTGTCTAAATGACTATCGCAGCGTAGCACTCACATCTGTAGCCTTGAAATGCTTTGAAAGGCTGGTCATGGCTCACATCAACACCATCATCCCAGACACCCTGGACCCACTCCAATTCGCATACCACCCCAACAGATCCACAGTTGATGCAATCTCTATTGCACTCCCCTCTGCCCTTTCCCACCTGGACAAAAGGAACACATACGTGAGAAGGCTGTTCATTGACTCCAACTCAGCATTCAACAGCATAGTGACCTCCAAGTTCTTTACTAAGCTAAGGACCCTGGGATTAAACACCTTACTCTGCTATTGGACACTGGACTTTCTGATGGGCCGCACCCAGGTGGTGAGGGTAGGCAACAACACATCCACCACACGGAAGCTCAACACGGGGGCCCCTCATGGGTGTGTGCTTAGGAAAGGAGGGCCGCGCACACCCCCATTCACATAAACGAGTCCGTAGTGGAGTTGGTCGAGAGCTTCAAGTTCCTTGGTATCCACATCACTAAGGCCCTATCATGGTCCAAACACACCAAGACAGTCGTCAAGAGTGTCCTCAGATCCTCAAAATGTTCTACAGCTGCACCATCGAGAGCATCCTGACTGGTTGCAACTGGGAGGGGGGGGGGGGGGTAGTGCGTGGGGCCGAGCTTCCTGCTTCCTGCCATCCAGGACCTCTATACCAGTCGGTGTCAGAGGAAGGCTCTAAAAATTGTCAAAGACTCCAGCCACCAAGTCTGTTCTCTCTGCTACTGCACGGCAAGCAGTACCGGACAGCAAAGTCTGGGATCAAAATGCTCCTGAACAGCTTCTACCCCAAAGGCATAAGTATGATGAACAGTTAATTAAACGGCTACCAGGACTCTCTGCTTATCACCCCCTCCTACAGTCATGGTCAAAAACATTGCCACTCTTGCACTTTTTTAAGGTAACTCACCATTTTCCCTAAAATAAGTTGATATTGAACAAAGTATTTGATCTCCACAATTCTTTATTTCACTGTTAATATTACAGAACCTAATATATCAATTGAAATCAGAAAATAAACATAAATGGCATTGGCAAAACTATCCTCTACAGGTTCGGTGTCACCCGCCGTGGGACGGTTGAGCTAACGTAGGCTAATGTGATTAGCATGAGGTTGTAAGTAACAAGAACATTTCCCAGGACATAGACATATCTGATATAGGCAGAAAACATACATTCTGGTTAATCTAACTGAACTGTCCAATTTATAATAGCTATTACAGTGAAATAATACCATGCTATTGTTTGAGGAGAGTGCACAGTTATGAACTTGAAAATGTATTAATAAACCAATTATGCACATTTGAGCAGTCTTGATACAACATTTTGAACAGAAATACAATGATTCATTGAATCAGTCTAAAACTTTGCATATTTTTTATTTTTTCAACTTTATTTAACCAGGTAAGCTTGTTGAGAACAAGTTCTCATATACATCTGCGACCTGGCCAAGATAAAGCAAAGCAGTGCGACACAAACAACAACACAGAGTTACACATGGAATAAAGAAGCATACAGTCAATAACACAATAGAAAAAAAAGAAAGTCTATATACAGTGTGTGCAAATGGCGTGAGGAGGTAAGGAAATAAATAGGCCATAGTAGCGAAGTAATTACAATTTAGCAAATTAACACTGGAGTGATAGATGAGCAGATGGTGATGTGCAAGTAGAAATACTGGTGTGCAAAAGAGCAGAAAAGTAAATAAAAACAATATGGGGATGAGGTAGGTAGATTGGGTGGGCTATTTACAGATGGGCTACGTACAGCTGCAGCAATCGGTTAGCTGCTCAGATAGCTGATGTTTAAAGTTAGTGAGGGAAATATAAGTCTCCAGCTTTAGCGATTTTTGCAATTCGTTCCAGTCACCGGCAGCAGAGAACTGTAAGGAAATTGAATTTTAAAACGGAATGCAATATTCTTTCAATTCAGTTTCAAATCATGAAATACAAGTTCAATTTAGGACAAATTTAGCACATATCAAAGCTGCAGTCTAAAGTTAAATCTAGACTTGGTTTCCTCTATCGTAATGCTCCTCTTTCACCCCAGCTGCCAAACTAACCCTGACTCAGATGACCATCCTACCCATGCTAGATTACAGAGACATAATTTATAGATCGGTAGGTAAGGGTGCTCTTGAGCGGCTAAATGTTCTTTACCATTCGGCCATCAGATTTGCCACCAATGCTCTTTATAGGACACATCACATCACAGCACAGCACTCTATACTCTTCTGTAAACTGGTCATCTCTGTATAACTGTCGCAAGACCCACTGGTTGATGCTTATTTATTAGGTGTCTTTTATACAGGTAACAAACTGAGATTAGGAGCACTCCCTTTAAGAGTGTGCTCCTAATCTCAGCTCGTTACCTGTATAAAAGACACCTGGGAGCCAGAAATCTTTCTGATTGAGAGGAGGTCAAATACTTGTTTCCCTCATTAAAATGCAAATCATTTTATAACATTTTTGACATGCGTTTTCTGGATTTTTTTGTTGTTATTCTGTCTCACACTGTTCAAATAAACCTACCAGTAAAATGATAGACTGATATTTTCTTTGTCAGTGGGCAAACGTACAAAATCAGCAGGGGATAAAATACTTTTTTCCCTCACTGTAACTAAAAAGTCACACAGAATTACATAAACACACAAACAGGATATCTTACACATTGATTACTACACAAGGAAATGGAAGTCACTAGTGGACTAAACCGTTATGATGGGCTTGTTACACAAAATGGCGGATTCAAAAGAGTGGGAAAGGAGGAGACAAAGGAATTCCACTATCGTACATACAGCTGATAACTATGCTCATGGAAATGTGAATACTTTGCACATGAACGGCCGCTCCTTTGAATGAATTGCAATGTACATATTTACAGGTGTATGTCTTTGCTGTCTCTGTTGAAAACACTCGATCCATCTACGGGGAGTAATTCGACAGAAAGTCTCTGGTTGTGTAAGTCTCTTGTTGTCCACCAGAGATCACCATGTCCTTTGTAGTTGTAGTAGGTTGGTCTCGCAGTGTCTGTTAGAACGGATCTTGTAGACATAATGTTCGTTAGAATGGTTCTTTCAAGGTACCACCTGGTGGTTCTCGGTCGAGTTTACTAGACTAAAGTACTTAAACAGCTGCAGACTGAATGTTCCTGTGTAGTGTTCTCCTCGAGAGAGTGTTTCTAACCATTTCGTACCTTCCAGCTCATGCTGTCAGTCACGCAGGTCTAATGTAGAGCTAGAACCATTTTACACGCCCGTAGCAACCCGGCAATGTACTGGTCTCTAGAGATTTAAATTCCTACCATTTCAACATGCAGGCACACTCCACGTTTTTCTGGTCTGATGCGAATTCTAACCATTCATGACGTCTGGTTCAACACCGGCCACCTGCTTGGTCAGATGTTTTTTTGTTGTGTTTTTTTTTAAGGGTTGGATCAGCTTTAATATTGCTGATAGATTGTTGCTTCCATCAATGTAATTGTCTGCATCATTTCCAATCCCCCATATATATTTTGGGTAAATATATATATCCATATACATACATACAGTTGAAGTCGGAAGTTTACATACACCTTACATACACCAAATACATTTAAACTCAGTTTTTCACAATTCCTGACATTTAATCCAAGTAAAAATTCCCTGTCTTAGGTCAGTTAGGATCACCACTTTATTTTAATAATGTGAAATGTGAGAATAGTAGAGAGAATGATTTATTTCAGCTTCTATTTCTTTCATCACATTCCCAGTGGGTCAGAAGTTTACATACACTCAATTAGTGTTTGGTAGCATTGCCTTTAAATTGTTTAACTTGGGTCAAATGTTACAGGTAGCCTTCCACAAGCTTTCCACAATAAGTTGGGTGAATTTTGGCTCATTCCTCCTGACAGAGCTGGTGTAACTGAATCAGGTTTGTAGGCCTCCTTGCTCGCACACACTTTTTCAGTTCTGCCCACATATTTTCTATAGGATTGAGGTCAGGGCTTTGTGATGGCCACTCAAATGCCTTAACTTTGTTGTCCTTAAGCCATTTTGCTACAACTTTGGAAGTATGCTTGGGGTCATTGTTCACTTTGCGACCCATTTGCGTCCAAGCTTTAACTTCCTGACTGATGTTTTGAGATCTTGCTTCAATATATACACATAATTGCCCTCCCTCATGATGCCATCCATTTTGTGAAGTGCACCAGTCCCTCCTGCAGCGAAGCACCCCCACAACATGATGCTGCCACCCCTGTGCTTCACGGTTGGGATGGTGTTCTTCGGCTTGCAAGCATCCCCCTTTTTCCTCCAAACATAACGATGGTCATTATGGCCAAACAGTTCTATTTTTGTTTCATCAGATCAGAGGACATTTCTGCAAAAGGTACGATCTTTGTCCCCATGTGCAGTTGCAAACCGTAGTCTGGCTTTTTTTATGGCGGTTTTGGAGCAGTGGCTTTTTCCTTGCTGAGCGGCCTTTCAGGTTATGCCGATATAGGACTAATTTTACTGTGGATATAGATACTTTTGTACCTGTTTCCTCCAGCATCTTCACACGGTCCTTTGCTGTTGTTCTGGGATTGATTTGCACTTTTCGCACCAAAGTACGTTCATCCCTAGGAGACAGAACGCATCTCCTTCCTGAGCGGTATGATGGCTGCGTGGTCCCATGGTATTTATACTTGCGTACTATTGTTTATACAGATGAACGTGTTAGCTGCATGTGTGACATAACTCCACCAGTCTTATTATGATATAATTTACAAAAATTATACCTTTTTTTAAAATTTTATAGAAAAAGTTTTTTTAATTAATTTATATATTTCAGTTTAACCACAATATTTGTTGTATTATTTGTTCTGTCTTTTCAGGTGGATTAAACTGAAATTGCAACCAACTTTCTAAGGCTTGTTTAAAAAATTACGATATTTTGGAGATTATTTCGTTTTCAAATAACCGAAAGTGAGCAGTTGTAATCTGAATAAAGGGAAAAAGGCCATTCTTGAACATGGGGTGACATATTCTTACTAATTTACTAGAGAACCATTTCGGATTTAAGTATAATTTTTGTATGACTGATGCCTTTATTGAGAGGTCTAAGAATTTCTGCCCTCCAAATTCATATTTGTTATATAAATAGGCCCTTTTAATTGTGTCTGGATTGCCATTCCAAATAAATTTAATATTTGTTGTTCATATAATAAAAAAAAGGTCACTAGGTGTAGGCAAAACCATAAGCAAATAGGTAAACTGATATGACTGAAGAGTTAATCAGGGTGATTTTTCCACAAATAGACAGAAATTTTCCTTTCCATGGTAGCACGATCTTATATATATTTGCTAACTTTCTATAAAAATGTATTTGAGTGAGATCAGTTCTTTCTTTCGGGATTTGTATACCGAGTATGTCCACATCCCCGTCAGACTATTTTATTGATAAACTACACTTTAATGTAAAAGTTGCATTTTCTAGTGAACCAATACATAATAAAGTACACTTATCATAATTTGGTTTTAATCCAGAGAGGTTAGCAAAGTATCTAGATCCTCTATGAGGCTGTGGAGGGATTCTAATTGTGATTTTAAAAGAAAACATGAATCATCAGCGTACAATGACACCTTTGTTTTTAAGCCACGGATTTTTAATCCTTTAATATTATTGTTGGATCTAATTTTAACAGCTAACATAATAATAAATAGATATGCCGATAGTGGACAACCTTGTTTTACGCCTCTTGACAGTTTATAACTTTCTGAGATGTAGTCATTATTTACTATTTTACACCAAGGGTTACTATACATAACTTTAACCCATTTTATAAGAGATTCTACAAAATTGAAATATTCTAGGCATTTATATATAAACCCCAGTTGTACTTTATCAAAAGCCTTTTCAAAATCAGCTATGAAAACCAGGCCTGGTTTAACTTGATATTTCATAGTATTCTATTGTTTCCAGTATTTGTCTTATATTATATCCAATGTATTGTCCATGTAAAAAACCTGTCTGATTAGCATGAATAATATCTGACAATACCTTTTTAATTCTATGCACCAAGCATTTAGCTAGAATTTTTGCGTCACAACACTGAAGTGTAAGAGGCCTCCAATTTTTTAAATGGACTGAATCTTTATATATACCAATTGGATCATGTTTCAGTAATAATGAAATCAGAACTTCTTGTTGCGTGTCCTATAATCTACCGTTTATATAGCAGTGGTTAAAACATGCTAATAATTGTCCTCTGAGTATATAAAAAAAGTTTGGTATACTTCCACTGGTATGCCATCCAGCCCTGGAGTTTTCCCAGCCTTTAAGGCTTTAATTGCATCAAGAAGTTCCTCTTCTGTAATTTGGCCATCACATGGTCTGATATGTTAATTCTTCATGAGGGGTTTTACGCATTCTGGCAAAAGGGGCGTTCCATGACGCTGACATAATGTCTGTGCGGACGTGGGTGTGGTCACTGACTGGTTAAGACTTTATATGAAAAACAATTCTCTCATTTAGAAGGCTAACATCACATTACGTCTTCTCACAAATAGTTTTGTATTTAATCATATAAGTTCCACAACATTTAGATGGGAATCTGATAACTTGGATGTATACATTTGTAGAGGTGCAGTTATTTAGTTATACCGTCCTTCATGATATCACAAAACAACAACTGTTGGACATGGTTATTCTTTAAATACCCACGGACCATTCCCAATGTTTGGATTACAGAAATATTGTTTCATTATCAAGCCTTTTGATGTTGTAGTTTTGGCGGGAGGAATCTCCTTGTAACAAAAGGTTTCTTTCCCCTCCATCCTGCAGAGCCCAAAGGCAGAGAATCTACAAGGTATTTACAACTGTCATAAAATGGCCAACTTCACCCCTCTTGGTAGAGAGAGGGCGCTGTAGAGCGGACTCACTGTAACCTGATCCTTCGGATCCTCACCGGAGAGTCATGATAGTGCCCAATAATGTTTGTACCCTGTTTTGTGCTGCTACCATGTTGTGCTGCTGCCATGTTGTGTTGCTACCATGTTGATGTCATATTGTGTTGCTACCATTCTGTGTTGTCATGTGTTGCTGCCCTGCTAAGTTCTTGTCTTAGGTCTATCTTTATGTAGTGTTGTATCTTGTCGTGATGTGTGTTTTGTCCTATATTTTATTTTATTTATTTTATTTTGAATTGCAGCCTCCGTCCCCGCAGGAATCCTTTTGCCTTTTGGTATCATTGTAAATCATTGTAAATAAGAATTTGTTCTTAACTGACGTGCCTAGTTAAATAAAGGTTAAATAAATACAAATAAATACAATTACGAATTCCAAACTTATTTAATAAAAATTCTAAATTATAAAATTTAAATTCAATATCCTTACAGAAATTCTAAATTATAAAATTCAAATACATTTTCTGTTGGTACTGAAATAGCTCCATTCTACACACAAACCTACCTCTGTCTCCCCCCACCCCTACACCCACACATTTTCCCACACATACTCTATGTCATGGCAGGATTGTGTAAGTCTGGAGAGTTTGAGTGACTGATCCCCTGTAGCTATATTTACCAGCTCCGTGATCGAAGTATAACCTGCATACAGCTGCAGGTGGTAGAAGGGCAGGGCTGATATTTGTAGAGTTAAGAGTCCCTGACCCTGAGATATTCTTAGCCTTAGCTAGCGATGTTAGGTGATGGTATGATGTGTGTAAGGTGTGTTATGCTTTGGCAAGGATTGATAGTATGGAGTTAATGAGTGTGACTCAACTCTCAATGTGCCTCAAGCTGTTCCTGTTTATGTTAAAATGTCAAACCTTGAGGGGTTTGAGATGTTGGTATCGTAACTTCAGACAACATCTAGGATTTCCCCCCTTTATGTTAACGCTGACTTTAAACATAGCTTTTCCATTGTCTCAACATGAAGCAGCATTTCCATCTGTGAAGTATTGAAAGTTGTAGTCTCGATAGGGTTCAAGGAAAATAACACATTCTCAAAATAACACTGAGTTGAGAGTTGCATAAATCCTTATCTTTAAAATGAATGATTAACTATCTTAATCAACAAGTATGCCTTGGAAAAGTAAGCCTTGTCTGAACCAGAATGGCCCATAGGGGCAGGAGTAGGGCTTTTTGTCAGCCGGTTATTGTCATAAAAAATTTGCCAGTCTCATGGTAATTGACCATGAATCAACATAAACACATTTAGCATCTCCAGGCATCCATGCATACAAGCCGCTGATGCACACCTTTAGAACATAAAAAAATAATAACGCAACATGTAACGTGTTGGTCCCATGTTTCAAGAGCTGAAATAAAAGATCCCAGAAATTACACAGGTGCACCTTGTGCTGGGGACAATAAAAGGCCATTATAAAATGTGCAGTTTTGTCACACAATACAATGCCACAGGTGTCTCAAGGTTTGAGGGAGCGTGAACTTGTCATGCTTACTGCAGAACTTTCCAGCAGAGCTGTTGCCAAAGCATTGAATGTTCATTTCTCTACCATCATTGTAGAACATTTGGCAGAATTTGTTTAATTTTGGAGTTATAGGCTAGACCAATTATGTACCATTGACATCTTAAATCCGTTTTTTTTAATGGTTTTCTGCCGTGCATAATATGCGGTAGGCTGTGTATTGTAAAAGGGCACAATCATTATTTTAATTCAGTTTTTTTGGTTAAAGAGACAATAGAGCCCTGAGTAGCAGGCCATTAGTAACGTGATGGTCGTGAAAGAGTTGGGTACTACCATCGCATGTCCAGAATGCATAAGAGGAGATTACTGTGACTCAACTGTCACATGGAATTTTACTGGGGTCATGACTGCCAGTTTGGCGATAATATGGTAACCGCAACAGCACTAGGCAGGAGCCTATCTCCTGTTTCTGTAGTGTGAGGCAGCTTGATGTATAAGTACACCCCCATGGACAGGACGCTGATATGTCGCAGGGAAATGAATAAATACTTGTTTATAATGGTTTAAGCATGTGTCTTTCATTTTATTGTAGGGGTGGCAGATAGACTAGCGGTTGGGCCAGTAACCGAAAGGTCGCTGGTTCAAATCACTGAGCAAGGTGGAAAAATATGCTGTGCTGCCCTTGAGCAAGGCAGTTAACCCCCAACAACTGGTTGCAGATGACGTGGATGTCAATTAAGGCAGCCCCCCACACCTCTGATTCAGATGGGTTGGGTTAAATGCGGAAGACACATTTCGGTTGAATGCATTCAGTTGTACAGCTGAGTAGGTATTCCCCCCACCCTTATTTGAAACCAGCCCGTCACCTGTTATGTAATTACACAATACGGCCACATAGAGGCAGTGTAAGATGCTGTCTTCTTCTCCCTCTCTCTAATTCCGTCTCTATTTCTCTCTGGGTTCAACTAAGGATACTTGCCTCCTACTTAGGTATGACAAAGATAGTCATGGTCTTTCCTCACTCAACATTTATAGTTTTATTGTTGTTACGGCAGATGACTTCCAAACGTTGAATATTTTCTGTATGCAATCATTTCATGGAAAAAAACTCTCACTAATGCACTTCTGCATTGGAAGAAATATAGCCACCACCGTAACTTTTATTATGAAAGGGAGCTTATTGTAGATGTTATTTTTGGTATCACTGTTCTGGCCACTGTTTAATTCCCAATTAATCAAACCATAGCGAAGAAGGAGCAGCTTCTATCAGGAGCCAGGAGAGAGAACCCAAAGATAACCCTGACAGACTTGTCTTTGGTACGTGTTTAGACCTTTGTGTGTGTGTGTGTGTGTGTGTGTGCGTTCGATCAGGTTTGTTATTAAGAGAAATCAGTACAAAGAATAATGCCTTTGTTCAACACTCCTCCTTTGACCCCCTCCCTTGGTTTGTTGCACCTATTGTCTTTCACTGTCCCCAAAGCTGACATAACTGGATTCTCTGGTTCTTGCTAAACCCTTATCTGTCTGTTTAAAGAATACACACATCTCTCGGCCCCCTACAGTACAAGCTCTCAGTCTAACGTCAGAATTGGACATTCATCCATGTTTCTCAAACGCCAAATTTCGAAGTTGTTCAAAACGTCCCATTTCAAAGTGTTTAAGGTTAAATTTAGTCATTAACTTCACATTTTTAAGGTTAGGGTTAAGTTTAGGCCTTACCTCCAAATTCTTAAGGATAGGCATTATCTCTGAATGGTTAAGGTAAGTGTTAAGGTTTGGGATACGCTTAAAACCAAAATATCAACATCTACAAACATTATCACTGGATTTGAACATGCAATCTTTGGAACCACAAGCAGATGCTTACTCCCATCCCCACCCACAATGCACTAGCAAAACTGAAACCTAATGGCCGGTTTCAACTTCAAATCCCGACATCCTCAGACATGGATGGACGTCGAATACTGACTCGTATCACGGGTGACCCACCTGCTGTCCCATGATGCAGCAAACCTCATGATGGTGTTTTAATCAACTAAGAGGAATCTACCTGGGGACTGACCTAAATACCTTTTATCATTATCTAGGGACTGACCTATATACCTTTTATCATTATCTGGCCACGGAAGACAGAGGCATTTTATCTGAATCTAATTAGCATAATACACAATTACCCATAAAAATCTGTCAGTTTACGCTAGAGATATCCAGTTTTTTGCATTGTCATGACCTCGTCCCCAGTGAAATTTGCACCCCTGTCTCAAATTACAGACTGCACACTGTTCAGAGGTGCTAAGTACCCTTATCCGTCAAACACTATTGGTGAGTCTGAGCCTTTAGTGTCTTTACTTTGTCACATCAATGCTGATAGGCTCGTAAACATGGTTGACAGATGGTGCTGAAAGTGATGTTGGAGGGCCAGAAGTGAGAAGGGGGCATTGGTGGTCTATGGAGCTACAAATGCACCAGGTCAGTGAGTGGGCACACTGCCCTACAAAGGGTGCCGGTCTTCGGACATGAGATGGTGAACATAATCAAATCAAATAAATCACATTTTATTGGTCACATGCAGATGTTATTGCCGGTGTAGCGAAATGCTTGTGTTCCTAGCTCCAACAGTGCAGTAATATCTAACAATAATACTGATTTCCTGCCATTCCATCCTGGAAATGAACTAAACTGAATTCCAAAGCAAATCAGGTTGATTTGAGCTGATCTGAGATGTCTGGAAGCTGATTGGCTGCTTCTTTAGATAATCAGATCTTAACTGACAGGAAACAGGTCCATGTTAACTGTAAACAAGCAATTTGTCTCTCGCCAAACCAGTCTTTACCTCAAATCTATTCCTGACATGTTGCTCATCCTTTGACTGGAACATGTAGGAGGCCACATACTGGAAATATGCTTTACATGATTGCTGTTATGGTAAAAATGTGTGTGTTTGTGTGTGCGTGTGATATTGCTCTCATTCCTATGGGTGAATACCTTGGCATATCTACCAGCCAAGTCTTGGCAGTGGCCACGAAAAAGCATCACATGATGAACTGTACCTTTCACAACATTGTAATACTTTGTATAGACCTATGTCATAGAAAATTATTTTCTATCCAAATTGTGACTGCAAAATGGCTGTGCTTTAGAGAGGACATAAGCAGATGTTGTCTGAACCATTTGACTATTAATGCAAATAAAAGATTGTTGAAACATATACACACACACACACGCACGCACACACACACACACAAGCGCACACGCACACACACACACACACAGCCTTCTCACTCTCTCCTGTGAATGAACAATGACAAACACACAGTCTTGTCACTCAGATTAAATATTTGTGTGTGCCTGCGTGCATGCATAAGTGAGGGTGTGTTTGTGCGCATGTATGTGTGTGTGTATGTGTGCTCGTGAGTGCATGTGAGTGTGTGAGAGTTAACTGTGGACAGCCTGTCAGGTTTGATTGATCACAGCGTTGGTATCAGTGTGTCGTTCTCTACAGAGCCTTGGAATCAGAGCAGCCACATCTCTGGAGCCCTGTTGTTGCTCTGGAGTGAATGTTATTTATAGTAAAGGTTACATGGAGAAAATCCGACCTCTCTGAAATGACAATGGATTGCCCTCCAAAATATATTTTACCAAAACCCTCTCTGAACTCTTGAAAAAAAAACACCCTCCCCTACACCCAAAATTATAGTTAAAACAAAGTGGATAGCAGAGAGAAATGGGCACCTGTGTTCTCTGTTTGTCTGTTGCCAGTTCGTCTTGTCTTGTCAAGCGTACCAGTGTGTTTTTTCCGTGCTCCTGTTTTTCCCAGTCTCTGTTTTCTAGCCCCCTGGTTCTGACCTTTTCTGCCTGCCCTGACACTGAGCTCGCCTGCCTGACCATTCAGCCTGCCCTGACCTCGAGCCTGCCTGCCGCTCTGTACCTTTTGGACTCTGACCTGGTTAATGAACTTCTGCCTGTCCTCGACCTGCCTATTGCCTGCCCCTTGTATTTTAATAAATATCAGAGACTAACCATCTGCCTCCTGTGTCTGCATCTGGGTCTCGCCCTGTGTCGTTATATACTCAGCAAAAAAAGAAACATCCTCTCCCTGTCAACTGCGTTTATTTTCAGCAAACTTAACATGTAAATATTTGTATGAACATAACAAGATTCAACTGAGACATAAACAACTGAGACATAAACTGAACAAGTTCCACAGACATGTGACTAACAGAACTTGAATAATGTGTCCCTGAACATCGGGGGGGGGGGGGGGGGGGGGGGGGGGGGGCAAAATCAAAAGTAACAGTCAGTATCTGGTGTGGCCACCAGCTGCATTAAGTACTGCAGTGCATCTCCTCCTCATGGACTGCACCAGATTTGACAGTTCTTGCTGTGAGATGTTACCCCACTCTTCCACCAAGGCACCTGCAAGGTCCCGGACATTTCTGGGGGGAATGGCCCTAGCCCTCACCCTCCGATCCAACAGGTCCCAGACGTGCTCAATGCGATTGAGATCCGGGCTCTTCGCTGGCCATGGCAGAATACTGACTTTCCTGTCTTTCAGGAAATCACGCACAGATCGAGCAGTATGGCTGGTGGCATTGTCATGCTGGAGGGTCATGTCAGGATGAGCCTGCAGGAAGGGTACCACATGAGGGAGGAGGATGTCTTCCCTGTAACGCACATCATTGAGATTGCCTGTAATGACAACAAGCTCAGTCCGATGATGCTGTGACACACCGCCCCAGATCATGACGGACCCTCCACCTCCAAATCGATCCCGCTCCAGAGTACAGGCCTCGGTGTAATGCTCATTCCTTCGACGATAAACGCGAATCCGACCATCACCCCTGGTTATACAAAACCGCGACTCGTCAGTGAAGAGCACTTTTTGCCAGTCCTGTCTGGTCCAGCGACGGTGGGTTTGTGCCCATAGGCGACGTTGTTGCCAGTGATGTCTGGTGAGGACCTGCCTTACAACAGGCCTACAAGCCCCCAGTCCAGCCTCTCTCAGCCTATTGCGGACAGTCTGAGCACTGATGGAGGGATTGTGCGTTCCTGGTGTAACTCAGGCAGTTGTTGTTGCCATGCTGTACCTGTCCCGCAGGTGTGATGTTCGGATGTACCGATCCTGTGCAGGTGTTGTTGCACGTGGTCTGCCACAGCGAGGACGATCAGCTGTCCGTCCTGTCTCCTTGTAGCGCTGTCTTAGGCGTCTCACAGTACAGACATTGCAATTTATTGCCCTGGCCACATCTGCAGTCCTCATGCCTCCTTGCAGTCCTCACGCAGATGAGCAGGGACCCTTGGCATCTTTCTTTTGATGTTTTTCAGTCAGTAGAAAGACCTCTTTAGTGTCCTAAGTTTTCATAACTGTGACCTTAATTGCCTACCGTCTGTAAGCTGTTAGTGTTTTAACCTGTTGGGGCTAGGGGGCAGTATTTGCACGGCCGGATAAAAAACGTACCCGATTTAAACTGGTTACTACTCTTGCCCAGAAATGAGAATATGCATATAATAGTAGATTTGGATAGAAAACACTCTAACGTTTCTAAAACTGTTTGAATGGTGTCTGTGAGTATAACAGAACTCATATGGCAGGCCAAAACCTGAGAAGATTCCATACAGGAAGTGCCCTGTCTGACAATTTGTTATCCTTCTGTTGCATCTCTATCGAAAATACAGCATCTCTGCTGTAACGTGACTAAGGCTTCCATTGGCTCTCAGAAGGCGCCAGAAAGTGGAATGACGTGTCTCCTGTCTCTGGGCGAAGAACAGCAGGAGTATTTGTTAGTGGTCAGGCTGGGAACGTTCCTGAGAATTCTCCATTTTTTTCTTTCAGCCTTTGAATGAATACAACGTCGCCCGGTTGGAATATTATCGCTATTTTACGAGAAAAATTGCATAAAAATTGATTTTAAACAGCGTTTGACATGCTTCGAAGTACGGTAATGGAATATTTTTGATTTTTTTGTCATGAAATGCGCTCGCGCGTCACCCTTCGGATAGTGACTTGAACGCACGAACAAAACGGAGCTATTTGGATATAACTATGGATTATTTGGAACCAAGACAACATTTGTTGTTGAAGTAGAAGACCTGGGAGTGCATTCTGACGAAGAACAGCAAAGGTAATCCAATTTTTCTTATAGTAAATCTGAGTTTGGTGAGGGCCAAACTTGGTGGGTGTCAAATTAGCTAGCCGTGATGGCCGGGCTATGTACTCAGAATATTGCATAATGTGCTTTCGCCGAAAAGCTATTTTAAAATCTGACACCGCGATTACATAAAGGAGTTCTGTATCTATAATTGTTATGTATTTTGTGAACGGTAATCATGAGTAATTTAGTAAATTCACCGGAAGTTTGCGGTGGGTATGCTAGTTCTGAACATCACATGCTAATGTAAAAAGCTGTTTTTTGATATAAATATGAACTTCATTGAACAAAATATGCATGTATTGTATAACATGTCCTAGGAGTGTCATCTGATGAAGATCATCAAAGGTTAGTGCTGCATTTAGCTGTGGTTTTGGTTTTTGTGACATATATGCTTGCTTTGAAAATGGCTGTGTGATTATTTTTGGCAGGGTACTCTCCTGACATAATCTAATGTTTTGCTTTCGCTGTAAAGCCTTTTTGAAATCGGACAATGTGGTTAGATTAACGAGAGTCTTGTCTTTAACCTGTTATGGCTAGGGGGCAGTATTTTCACGGCCGGATAAAAAACGTACCCGATTTAATCTGATTATTACTCCTGCCCAGAAACAAGAATATGCATATAATTATTAGCTTTGGATAGAAAACACTCCAAAGTTTCTAAAACTGTTTGAATGGTGTCTGTGAGTATAACAGAACTCATTTGGCAGGCCAAAACCTGAGAAGATTCCATGCAGGAAGTGCCCTGTCTGACAATTTCTTGCCCTTCTTGATTATCTCTATCCATTACAGGGGATCTCTGCTGTTACGTGACACTTCCTACGGCTCCCATGGGCTCTCAGAAGACGGCAAAAAGCTGAATCGTGGCTTTGCAGGCTCTGGCTGAAAAAAAGTAGCGCGTTTGGGTAGTGGCTGGTCACAGTACTGTGAGACTCGTCACAGTACTGTGAGACTCAGGCTCGTGCCCGAGTCGACCCCATGCTTTATTTTCTTTCGTCTGTTTACCTAAACGCAGATTCCCGGTCGGAATATTATCGCTTTTTTACGAGAAAAATGGCATAAAAATTGATTTTAAACAGCGGTTGACATGCTTCGAAGTACGGTAATGGAATATTTAGAAATCTTTTGTCACGAAATGCGCCATGCTCGTGACCCTTATTTACACTTCGGATAGTGTCTTGAACGCACGAACAAAACGCCGCTATTTGGATATAACTATGGATTATTTTGAACCAAACCAACATTTGTTATTGAAGTAGAAGTCCTGGGAGTGCATTCTGACGAAGAACACCAAAGGTAATCAAACTTTTGTAATAGTAAATCGGAGTTTGGTCAGGGCTAAACTTGGTGGGTGTCTAAATAGCTAGCCGTGATGGCTGGGCTATCTACTCAGAATATTGCAAAATGTGCTTTCACCGAAAAGCTATTTTAAAATCGGACACCTCGATTGCACAAAGGAGTTCTGTATCTATAATTCTTAAAATAATTGTTATGTATTTTGTGAACGTTTATCGTGAGTAATTTAGTAAATTCACCGGAGGTTTGCGGGGGTATGCTATTTCTGAACGTCACATGCTAATGTAAAAAGCTGTTTTTTGATATAAATATGAACTTGATTGAACAAAACATGCATGTATTGTATAACATAATGTCCTAGGTGTGTCATCTGATGAAGATCATCAAAGGTTAGTGCTGCATTTAGCTGTGGTTTTGTTTTTTGTGACATTATATGCTAGCTTGAACAATGGGTGTCTGATTATTTCTGGCTGGGTACTCTGCTGACATAATCTAATGTTTTGCTTTCGCTGTAAAGCCTTTTTGTAATCAGACAGTGTGGTTAGATAAAGGAGAGTCTTGTCTTTAAAATGCTGTGAAATAGTCATATGTTTGAAAAATTGAAGTTTTTGTATTTTTGAGGAATTTGTAATTCGCGCCACGCCTATCATTGGATATTGGAGCAGGTGTTCCGCTAGCGGAACGTCTAGATGTAAGAGGTTAAAATGGTGTAAAATAGTCATATGTTTGAGAAATTGAAGTTATAGCATTTTTTAGATATTTGTATTTCGCGCCACGCGATTCCACTGGCTGTTGTCCCACCTGGCCCAGGGAAGTTAACGACCGTTCCACAGGTGCATGTTCATTAATTGTTTATGGTTCAGAAAAGACCTTAACTCTTTTCTCGCCAATATTCTCCTAATTTTGAGATATTTGGTGACATTTTCGTGATCTATACAGGCACCCAGGAAGAACTTTTGGAATTCCATGCTTATCTAAACTCTATGAATGAACACCTTTGTTTCACCATTAACTATGACCTATCACAAATCAGTTTTCTTGATGTGATGGTTATTAAGGACAAAACATCCCTCTCTACAGATCTCTATAGGAAACCTATGGACAGGAATACCCTTCTTAGAGGTGACAGCTTTCATCCACCTCCACTTATTAAAAGTCTCTGAAACAGACCACGGACCTCACACAAAGATTTAAGGAAAGGGGGTACAAAGACAATTGGGTAAAACATGCCAATGATTGTTTTGAAGGACTAACACAGTTGGAAAGAAGAAAAAAGAAAAAGCAGAACATGTCCCATCATGCTTTACCCAATACACACCATTGGGGAAGGCATTTAAGGACATTATCAGGAGGAACTGGTACATTATTGATACTGACCCACAATTGAAACCCATGTTTAAATATCCCCCACGTATGGTTTTTAAAAGACTTCCAAACATGAGAGATATTGTGGTTAAATCTGATTATCCACCAGAGAAAGGGGAAACTTTTTGGACAAGGTTCCAGAGGGTAATTACAAATGTGGCTAATGTGCTCAATGCAGCTTTACGTACAAATGCAACTCATTTACGTTTTCCTTTCCAGCACATGCGGAAAGTACCTGGATGTGCGTATGCTCTTCAGCTTTTGTATTGGAGCCCGTTCTGCCGCTCACATTGCCTTAAGGCGGTGCAGCCTGCCACGGGACGTCCTCTTGCGGGCTCTGGTAAAGCCTCAGATTTCTCCACTGTTCCAGTGGAGTACCAGGGCCTCCTGGAGGTTTTCAACAAGGCTCGCGCCACCTTCCTCCCTCAGCATTGTCCCTACGATTGCGCTATTGATCTCCTCCCGGGCACAACAAAGTTAGTTACTTTAAGGAGCAGTTCCCTCTCTGTGGGTCTAACCCCAAGAAGTTCTGGAAAATGGTTAACCTCTCTAGGCTAGGTGGGACGGTAGCGTCCCACCTGACCAACATCCAGTGAAAGTGCAGGGCGCCAAATTCAAACTACAGAATTGTAAATATTTAACATTCTTGAAAATACACATGCAATATGTTAAAATAAAGCTTAACTTCTTGTTAATCCAGCCAAGGTGTCAGATTTCAAAAAGGCTTTACGGCGCAAGCAAACCATGTGATTATCTGAGGACAGCACCCCACCATACAAATGCATAACAATCATTTTCAACCAGGCAGGTGACAACAAAAAAGTCGGAAATAACGATATAATTCATGCCTTACCTTTGAAGATCTTCTTCTGTTGGCACTCCAATATGTCCCAGAAACATCACATATGGTCCTTTTGTTCAATAAACTCCTTTTTTATATCCCCAAAATGTCCATTTATTTGGCGTGTTTGATTCAGAAAAACACCAGTTCCAACTCGCCCAACATGACTACAAATGATCTAATAAGTTACCTGTAAACTTTGTCCAAACATTTTAAACAACTTTCCTAATCCATCCTTAGGTATCCTAAAACGTAAATAATCGATAGAATTTAAGATGGAATATACTGTGTTCAATAGCGGATAAAATCAAAGTGGAGCGAGCTACAGGTCGTGCACCCCAAACAAAACAGTCCACTTGGCTTGACTCTCATTCTGAATAGCCGCACTTCTTCATTTCTCAAAGGAAAAACATCAACCAATTTCTAAAGACTGTTGACATCTAGTGGAAGCCATAGGAACTACAACCAGGTCCCCCATAAATCTAGTTTACCATAGAAAACAATTGAAAACACAGTGAATGGCTGAGCTCTTTTATCACCACTTCATTAAGTCAGGATTCCTATTTGACTCAGCCATGCCTCCTAGCCCGTCCAACATCTCCCACCCCTTCTAATGCGACTATCCCCAATGCTTCTCCCTCTTTTTCCCTTGCCTCGCTACAAAGTTTCTCCTGCAGGTAGTCACTGTCCAAGGTGCACCTGAAACTTGACCCTGAAAAAACATCTGGGTCAGATGGTTTAGACCCTTTCACCTTTAAGGTTGCTGCCCCTATCATCGCCAAGCCTATCTCCAGCCTTTTTAACCGGTCTCTCCTTTCTGGGGAGGTTCCCAATGCTTGGAAGGCAGCCACGGTTCGTTCCTTTATTTATTGAGGGAGAACAAGCTGATCCTAACTGTTATAGGCCTATTTCTATTTTGCTTTCTTTATCAAAAGTGTTGGAAAAACTTGTCAATAATCAACTGACTGGCTTTCTTAATGTCTATAGTATTCTCTCTGGTGTGCAATCTGGTTTCCCGCTCAGGTTATGGCTGTGTCACTGCAACCTTAAAGGTCCTCAGTGATGTCACCATTGACCTTGATTCAAAGCATGTTGTGCTACTATTTTTATTGACTTGGCCAAAGATTTTGATATGGTAGACCATTCCATTCTTGTGGGCCGGCTAAGGAATATTGGTGTCTCTGAGGGGTCTTTGGCCAGGTTTGCTAACTACCTCTCTCAAAGAGTGCAGTGTATAAAGTCAGAAAATCTGCTGTCTCAGCCACTGCCTGTCACCAGAGGAGTACCCCAAGGCTCAATCCTAGGCCCCATGCTCTTCTCAGTTTACAACAACAACATAGCTCAGGCAGTAGGAAGCTCTCTCATCCATTTATATGCAGATGATACAATTTTATACTCAGCTGGCCCCTCCCCGGATTTTGTGTTAAATACTCTACAACAAAGCTTTCTTGGTGTCCAACAAGCTTTCTCTACCCTTAACCTTGTTCTGAACACCTCCAAAACAAAGGTCATGTGGTTTGGTAAGAAGAATGCCCCTCTCCCCACAGGTGTGATTACTACCTCTTGAGGGGTTAGAGCTTGAGGTAGTCACCTCATACAAGTACTTGGGAGTATGGCTAGACGGTACACTGTCCTTCTCTCAGCACATATCAAAGCTGCAGGCTGAAGTTAAATCTGGACTTGGTTTCCTCTATCGTAATTGCTCCCCTTTCACCCCAGCTGCCAAACTAACCCTGATTCAGATGACCATCCTACCCATGCTAGATTACGGAGACTTAATTTATAGATCAGCAGGTAAGGGTGCTCTCGAGCGGCTAGATGTTCTTTACCATTCGGCCATCAGATTTGCCACCAATGCTCCTTATAGGACACATCACTGCACTCTATACTCCTCTGTAAACTGGTCATCTCTGTATTCCCGTCGCAAGACCCACTGGTTGATGCTTATTTATAAAACCCTCTTAGGCCTCACTCCCCCCTATCTGAGATATCTACTGCAGCCCTCATCCTCCACAGACAACACCTGTTCTGCCAGACACATTCTGCTAAAGGTCCCCAAGCACACACATCTCTGGGTCGCTCGTCTTTTCAGTTTGCTGCAGCTAGCGACTGGAACGAGCTGCAACAAACACTCAAACTGGACAGTTTTATCTCAATGTCTTCATTCAAAGACTCAATTATGGACACACTTACTGACAATTGTGGCTGCTTTGCGTGATGTATTGTTGTCTCTACCTTCTTGCCCTTTGTGCTGTTGTCTGTGCCCAATAATGTTTGTACCATGTTTTGTGCTGCTACCATGTTGTGTTGCTACCATGTAGATGTCATGTTATGTTGCTACCATGCTGTGTTGTCATGTGTTGCTGCCTTGCTATGTTGTTGTCTTAGGTCTCTCTTTCTGTAGCGTTGTGTTGTCTCTCTTGTCGTGATGTGTTTTGTCCTAGATTTATATGTTATTTTATTTTATTTTTTTAATCCCAGCCCCCGTCCCCGCAGGAGGTCTTTTGCCTTTTGGTAGGCCGTCATTGTAAATAAGAAATTGTTCTTAACTGACATGCCTAGTTAAATAAAAGGTAAAACAATAAATAATTAAACACCCTCTCGTGGCCGGCTATATTCCCTGTATGGCCCTGAGACGAAGGCCATGGAAGAGTACATTGAGGGCTCTCTGGCTGCTGGGAGCATTCATCCTTCTGCCTCCCCTGCTGGCACAGGGTTCTTCTTTGTGGAAAAAAAGGACAAGACCCTGTGTCCATGTATCGACTACCGGGGCCTCAATGACATCACGGTTAAGAATCATTACCCTCTACCAGTCCTCTCCTTGGCTTTTGAACCTCTCCAGGGGGCAACCATCTTTTCCAAGTTGGACCTTCGGAATGCCTACTACCTAGTTCGGAACAAGTTAAGGAGACGAGTGGAAGACGGCCTTCAACACAGCTAGTGGACACTATGAGCACCTGGTCATGCCGTTTGGACCAACGCTCCCGCAGTGTTCCAGGCCCTGGTCAATGTGTGCCGTGACATGTTGAATCGATTTTTGTTGTCTCCCTCGACAACATCCTTGTTTTCACCCATTCTGCTCAAGAACACATCCTCCATGTCCGACAAATCCTTCAGCGCCTCCTAGAGAACCAGTTGTTCGTGAAAGCAGAGAAGTGGGAATTCCACCGCTCCACTCTCTCCTTTCTGGGATACGTCATCGCTGAAGGGAATGTTCAGACGGATCCTGAAAAGGTGAGAGTGGTGGTGGATTGGCTCCAACCCACATCCAGAGTGCAGCTGCAACGTTTCCTGGGATTTGTTAACTTCTACGGCTTCTTCAGTCATTGCTATAGCACCCTGGCGGCTCCCCTCTCTGCACTCACTTCTCCCAAGGTGCCGTTCACATGGTCCCCAGCTGTTGACAGAGCATTTTGGACATTAAGCATCGGTTTACTACAGCCCCCATCCTCATCCATCTGGACCCGTCCTGTCAGTTCGTGGTTGAGGTCGACGCTTCTGGCGTTGGAGTGGGGGCTGTCCTGTCCCAGTGGTCTGCCCAGGACCAAAAACTGCATCCCTTCCTGTCCCATCTTCTCAACCCAGCTGAGAGAAACTACGACGTAGGAAATCGGGAACTTCTGGAGGTTAAGATGGTGTTGGAGGAGTGGAGGCACTGGCTGGAAAGGGGCGGAACATCCATTTTTGGTGTGGGCCGACCATAAGAATTTAGAATACCTCCGCACAGCCAAGCACCTTAACTCTAGGCAGGTTCCGTTGGGTTTTGTTATTCACCAGGTTCAACTTCACCATCTCCTACCGCCTAGGGTCCAAGAATGTGAAGCCGGACACTCTCTCTCGCCTGTATAGTTCTGCTGTCACACCTTCAGACTCTGAGACCATCATCCCTACCTCATGTCTTGCAGCTACAGTTGTCTGGGGTATCGAGAGCCTGGTTCGCGAGGCACAATGTTCCCAGCCGGACCCTGGCGGGGGGCCCAGCTAACCGGATGTTTGTCCCTGATTTGGCCCGATCTCAGGTCCTGGAATGGGCTCATTCCTCCAAGCTCACCTGCCATCCTGGCTCCCATCGAACCCTGGATTTCCTCCGACAACGCTTCTGGTGGTCCACTATGGTTCCTGACGTCTCAGCCTTCGTCGCCGCATGCACGGTGTGTGCTCAAAATAAGACTCCGCAGAAAGCTCCGGCTGGCCTCCTTCAGCCACTTTCTGTTTCTCATCGCCCCATGTCCCATATATCCCTGGATTTTGTCACTGGGCTTCCTCCGTCTGATCACAACACCACTATCCTGACAGTAGTGGATAGGTTCTCTAAAGCCGCCCATTTCATTCCTCTCCCCAAGTTACCTTCAGCCAAGAAGGTGGCCCAGCTCATTGTGCAGCTCTTCTTCCGAATCCATGGACTCCTTTTCGACATTGTCTCTGATCGTGGTCCTCAATTCTCATCCTGATTCTGGAAGGCGTTCTGTACCCTAATTTGGTCATTGGTCAGCCTGCCCTCCGGGTTTCAACCCCAGTCCAATGGCCAGTTGGAGTGTGCCAATCAAGACATGGAGACGACGCTTAGGTGCCTCGTCTCGATCAACCTCACCACCTGGAGCTGGCAACTTGTGTGGGTGGAGTATGCCCAGAACACTCTTCCCTGCTCGGCAACTGGGCTCTCGCCCTTTGAGTGCTCCATGGGGTATCAGCCCCCGCTCTTCCCAGAGCAAGAAGAAGAGGTCAACATACCCTCGGCCCAGATGGGAATATCAAGGTTGCACAGAAAAATAGGTTGGGCAAGATAGTCAGGACTTGTGTAAAAATCATGAGGCAGCAACAGCAAGAACTGTCATCTCTCTACCTGGGCAGAGTTCTCAATAAGGCGAATAAAATAGTGATTGACTCTTCCTATCCAATCCACCCTGAATTCCAGCTCCTTCCCTCTGGACGCAGGTACAGACTACCTAAGGTAAAAAAAAATAATGTATTATTCCAAATACAATTCTGCAACTTAACCTGTAGGGGTAGGGGGCAGTATTTACACGGCCGGATAAAAAACGTACCCGATTTAATCTGGTTATTACTACTGCCCAGAAACTAGAATATGCATATAATTATTGCCTTTGGATAGAAAACACCCTAAAGTTTCTAAAACTTTTTGAATGGTGTCTGTGAGTATAACAGAACTCATTTGGCAGGCAAAAACCTGAGAAGATTCCTTACAGGAAGTGCCCTCTCTGACCATTCCTTGAGCTTCTTGTCTCTGTTTATTGAAGACTGAGGATCTTTGCTGTAACGTGACACTTCCTACGGCTCCCATAGGCTCTCAGAGCCCGAGAAAAAGCTGAATGATGTAATTCCAGCCCCAGGCTGAAACACATTAGCGCTTTTGGCAAGTGGCCGATCAGAGGACAATGGGCTTAGGCGCGTGCACGAGTTGACCCCATGCTTTATTTTCTTTCGTCTTTTTACCTAAACGCAGATTCCCGGTCGGAATATTATCGCATTTTTACGAGAAAAATTGCATAAAAATGGATTTTAAACAGCGGTTGACATGCTTCGAAGTACGGTAATGGAATATTTAGAATTTTTTTGTCACGAAATGCGTCGTGCTCGTCACCCTTCTTTACCATTCGGATAGTGTCTTGAACGCACGAACAAAACGCTGCTATTTGGATATAACTATGGATTATTTTGAACCAAACCAACATTTGTTATTGAAGTAGCAGTCCTGGGAGTGCATTCTGACGAAGACAACAAAGGTAATCAAACTTTTGTAATAGTAAATCGGAGTTTGGTCAGGGCTAAACTTGGTCGTGTCTAAATGGCTAGCCGTGATGGCTGGGCTATCTACTGAGAATATTGCAAAATGTGCTTTCACCGAAAAGCTATTTTAAAATCGGACACCTCGATTGCACAAAGGAGTTCTGTATCTATAATTCTTAAAATAATTGTTATGTTTTTTGTGAACGTTTATCGTGAGTAATTTAGTAAATTCACCGGAGGTTTGCGGGGGGTATGCTAGTTCTGAACGTCACATGCTAATGTAAAGAGCTGTTTTTTGATATAAATATGAACTTGATTGAACAAAACATGCATGTATTGTATAACATAATGTCCTAGGGTTGTCATCTGATGAAGATCATCAAAGGTTAGTGCTGCATTTAGCTGTCTTCTGGGTTTTTGTGACATTATATGCTAGCTTGAAAAATGGGTGTCTGATTATTTCTGGCTGGGTACTCTGCTGACATAATCTAATGTTTTGCTTTCGTTGTAAAGCCTTTTTGAAATCGGACAGTGTGGTTAGATAAAGGAGAGTCTTGTCTTTAAAATGCTTTAAAATAGTCATATGTTTGAGAAATTGAAGTAATAGCATTTCTAAGGTATTTGAAAATCGCGCCACTGGATTACACTGGCTGTAGCCCAGAGAGGTTAAATATGATCCCCAATTAGAGACAACGATGACCAGTTGCCTCTAATTGGAGATCATCCCCCCCAAAAAACATAGAAATACAACAACTAGAACCCCACATGGAAACACATAAACTAGACAAAACCCCAACGTAGAAAAAAGAAACTAGAACCAACATAGACAAAACCCTCTGTCACGCCCTGACCTACTCTACCATAGAAAAAGAAAAGCTTTCTATGGTCAGGACATGACAGTACCCCGCCCGGACGTCGCTGGAGACTCCGGACTGGGGGACGTCTCAGGAGGCTCCGGACTGGGGGACGTCTCAGGAGGCTCCGGACTGGGGGACGTCTCAGGAGGCTCCGGACTGGGGGACGTCTCAGAAGGCTCCGGACTGTGGGCCGTCTCAGGAGGCTCCGGACTGTGGGCCGTCTCAGGAGTCTCCGGACTGTGGGCCGTCTCAGGAGGTTCCGGACTGTGGGCCGTCTCAGGAGGTTCCGGACTGGGAACTGTCGCCGGAAGCTTTGGACTGGGAACTGTCGCCGGAAGCTTTGGACTGGGAACTGTCGCCGGAAGCTCTGGACTGGGAACTGTCGCCAGAAGCTCTGGACTGGGAATGCGCACTGGAGGCCTGATGCGTGGGGCTGGCACAGGTGGCGCCAGACTGGTAACACGCACCTCAGGGCGAGTGCGTGGAGCAGGAACAGGCCTCACCGGACTGGGCAGGCGCACTGGAGGCCTGATGCGTGGGGCCGGCACAGGTGGCGCCAGACTGGTAACACGCACCTCAGGGCGAGTGTGGGGAGCAGGAACAGGACACCCTGGACTGGGCAGGCGCACTGGAGGCCTGATGCGTGGGGCTGGCACAGGTGGCGCCAGACTGGTAACATGCACCTCAGGGCGAGTGCGGGGAGCAGGAACAGGACACCCCGGACTGGGCAGGCGCACTGGAGGCCTGATGCGTGGGGCTGGCACAATCCGTCCTGGCTGGATGCTCACTTTAGCTCGGCAAGTGCGGGGCACTGGCATAGGACGAACTGGGCTGTGAATGCGCACTGGAGACACCGTGCGTATCACCGCAAAACATGGTGCCTGACACGTCACACGCTCCCTCAAGCGAGTGTGTGGAGGAGACACAGGACGTACCAGACTGAGGAGGCGCACTGAAGGCCAGATGCGTGAAACTTGTGCATATGACACCGGACTGGTGTCATGCTCCTCAGCACGCCCGCTCTGCAGCGCTCTCAATGCCAACACCTCTCTCCGGAATCTTGCGTCGAGTTCCTCACTCGTCTCCCTGACTGGCTCTGGTTCACCCCTCAGCTCTCCACGGTAAGCACGAGGAGTTGGCTCAGGTCCCAAACCTGACTCCACCATACTCCCCGTGTGCCGGGGGGGAGCTGCCTCTCGGGTTTCCGTCGTTGCCGTGCTAGTTCCTCGTATTGTCGCCGTTCCTCTCTCGCTGTCTCCACCTGCTTGCCTTGATGGTATAACGCCTTGTAATATCGCCATTGTGCTCTCGCTGCTTCAATCTCCTCCTTTGGGCGGCGATACTCCCCAGGCCTTGTCCAGGGTCCTGCCCCATCCAGGATTTCCTCCCAGGTCCAGTCCTCCTGACCACGCTGCTTGGTCCGTTGGTGGTGGGAGATTCTGTCACGGCTGTCTGAGGAATGGGACCAAGGCGCAGCGTGTGTATCGTTCCACATTTTATTATAACTGTGAAACTATGCAAGACATACAAATAAACTAATGAACAAAACAACAAACCGTGACGAAGAGGTGCAACATACACTTACTCAAAATACTCTCCCTCAAACCCAGGTGGGAAAAACAACCACTTAAATATGATCCCCAATTAGAGACAACGATGACCAGCTGCCTCTAATTGGAGATCATCCCAAAAAAACAACAACATAGAAATACATAGAAATACAACAACTAGAACCAACATAGACATGAACTAGACAAAACCCTCTGTCACGCCCTGACCTACTCTACCATAGAAAAAGAAAAGCTTTCTATGGTCAGGACGTGACAACATTAAAGTTTTCTGAATCTGAATCTGTTTGTCTGCCGCTAGCGGCGTACCTGGAAGTGAGCTCGTCTGCTCTTCTCAAGAACACCTCCATGTATCGTCAACAAGCGGACTGCCACCGGACTCCGTCTCCCTGCTATCATCTCGGGCGGAAGATATGGCTGTCAATGCGGGACCTGCCCCTCCGGGTGGAGTCCTGTAAACTTTCCCCCCGTTTTATTTGTCCTTTCCCCATCTCCAAAGTCCTAAGTCTCACTGCTGTTCGTCTTCTGTTGCCCTGTACTCTCTGTATACATCCCACTTTTCATGTGTCCAGGATTAAGCCCTTGTCTCACAGCCCTTTGTCGCCTGCTTCCAGGCCCACCCCTCCTCCCCGTCTCATCGACGGCCATCCGGCGTACACGGTGAGACGCCTCATGAGTGTTCGAACTCGGGCAGGGGTTTCCAGTACCTGGTTGACTGGGAGGGTTATGGCCTGGAGGAGCGGGGGGGAAACCTAATCTGTTTCACCTGTCTTTGTGCTTGTCTCCATCCCCCTCCAAGCAACTAATTCTAAAACACTGAGAAATATTGACATTTTATCAATTACAAATTACATGACCCTCCCCTGGACTAGATTTAAAAAGATTAAATCCTCCCCTTAACTGAATTTCAAAAATCATGACCTCCCTTTTTTTCCCTCCAGGTAACCATTATGCACATTTTTATCCAACCCTAAACGCTTTGAATGGCTGCCATTTGGAGAAACTACCCAGGTCAACTACTCTGCGTAAACTCTGGACAGGTTGTTTTGCAGGATGAGTTTGTGAAAAACGAGCGGTGGCAGAATATATACAGAACAGGAAACTTCGATCTGGGGACAAACATCGGAAGATTTTCTAAACCATTCAGCACGCCAATGTCAATCATTGTGTAAACGTTGAGGAAATAGCTTTGTGACGGTATAGATGGAATGTCAGCCAAGGACTCTCCTTCAAAATAATCCAATTTTTGATTTATTGCCTGTAAATCGTTCAAAAGACAAAAGACAAAGAGACCAAGAGAGGATGTTATGAGGCATATGATATACGTAAAACATTTAGTAGACTTTTATCAGAGGAATAAATGTATTAACTTCCAGATTTGGCATCTGAACAAAAACTACTTGGTCAGTGAAAGACAAATCATAAGGCCCACCACTGGCCTTTCTGTTGGCCATCCATCTCCACAATACTGCTATTATACAGTGATCTTATGACGCAAAGACAGAGGAGCACATTATGATGTTAATAATCTGCCTTTGAAATAAAAGCATGATATTTGCAGTCAAAGAAGGATGTTCCTGGTATTTTCTGAAATTGCCAGAAATGTGCTTCTCGAGAGGGCTTGATTTAGAAAACCTGAAATGTGGTGTAATCAACAACTAAAAATAATTATTTACATACCATTAAGTATGCAAGAATCTGTTCTGTGGAAGTTCTACTAAGCTATCATTTGGAATTGTTTTAAGATGGTCATACCAAGTATAATTTAGAAATTAGATTTTACATTTTCGGACCTCTTTAGGCCCCCCCCCCCCCCCCCCCCCCCACAAAAAAAAAAAATGTGGCCTTACTGCTATTAGCCCGTAGAAACACATTGAATAACAGATTGATACATGGAAAAACAGGTAGTAAAAAAATATCGAAAGGAATTTTGTTTTGACGTGTTTGTCCTACATTTTGACACAAATTTAAACCCTTTTTTAGGCACTAAACTACTTCCATAAGTTATTTCCATACATTTTTCAACTGGTACTGTGCTACCTTCAGACGAGACTTGTGAGGCTTGTGGGAGTCCTAGAGCAAAACAGCCGACATGTACGTGTTTGTGAGAGTCATTTGTCTGTTCAAATGCTAGACAGAAGTTGGCAGATCGGTGGTACTGACTTCAGACGAGTCCCGTGGCGCTTGTGGTGGAGCAAAATAGAGAACACCATTGCGTTCGTTTGTGTGATTGTCATCTTTAGCTTGTAGGCCAAACCGTTCGAATGCTACAGACGTTTTTGTGAGAGGACCAATTTTCAGGATGCCTCATGGTCTGACAAACACTGCTGTTCCTCTGCCACCCTTCACCTGAGATGCGGAAGGCCGACATCGGCGGATACAGTTGATTGAGACGCAGCCCATCCAAAATATCTCTAACTTAAAAAGCCAGATTTTTATAGCGACTATTTAATTATGCTAATTAGATTTCCGCAGGGGACTCTAGGGGTTTTTGAACCTCAAATACACTACAAGTTTGACATTTCATGAAATGAAGATCCTATATCTGTAACACTTTATTCTGTTGCCTGTTGTAGCATGGGGTCGGTCATGGGTGTACAATATACAGAATGTCAAAATTCACACCGTGAAACAATAGATTGAAGAGTTTCAGTTAGAACTTATCTCACTTCCAAAAAATAGGTCTGATCTTTGATGGCAAGATCAATAACCATATGAAAACATTCCTTTATATCTTCTAGGAACATTTATTGTCAGCTAGTTGATCTTGAAAACAGTTAAACAAAAAGGTTTTGAAACATACATCCACATGTACAGTAGGAAAACATCATCGTACGCAGTCACTCGAGTCACACGATACTGTATTATTGGTTGTGGACCAGTCAACATACAGGTAAGTGTCTAATCGTGAGGCCACTCAAAGCTCTGAGTTAAGGGTGAGTCATTGTATTATTTGTAGTTCCACTGTAGATTTCAGAAAGGGATAAAGGGCTTAAGTACAGTTAATGTTCTTCCCAGGTTAGGTTGCTGAGTCACTATGCTCGTTCCGATTTGCATACCGCTAAGGAAAAGGATTTCCCCTGGCCCTGCCCCTGATTCCCAGTAAACGCAGGTTGACGTTTATTGTCATGAATCTTGTCCTGAAGGCAGAACTGAGCGATTTTTCCATTAAGTATGAAAGCAAAAATTATGTTAGGGTTAGGCATTAGGGTTAGCAGTGTAGTTAAGGTTAGGATTAATATTAAGGTTAGGTTTAAAATCATTTTTTTTGGCTATGTGGCTGTGCCAGCTAGTGTCCAAGCTGCAGAGCTGCCTCCAGAACAAGATTCATGACGAAAAACGCTAACCTGCCCAGGAAACACAGAAACACACAGGCAGCATTTTCTCCACACAACAATGTCTATTGATCTGCCTGTTCTGGCCCAGGACTTTATACTTGGCTAATGTACATATATAGACATGTCCCCCCCCATATTCTGAAATTGCATTTTTGTCCCCCCCAGTTTTATCATTGGAATATGATATAAAATGAGGCAACAGTGTGCTTTTTTGGAGTGTTCATCCGACTGGATACAATAATATGTATAATAATTATGTCCCCCCCACTTCTAAAACCCAAGTTGCGCCCCTGCATATACAGTTGAAGTTGGAAGTTTACATACACCTAGGTTGGAGTCATTAAAACTCGTTTTTCAACCACTCCATTTGTCATGTCATGTACCTACATATTAAGTTTGTCACCCTGTCTGGTGAATGACATAATGAATAATGAATAACCCTAAGACGTACTGTATAGTGCTCCAACCGTATGATGTGCCATCTCTCATAGCGGTGAAGCCACAATACCTGGTTCCGCTCCGGCTTTGTGAACAGACACTCTCAGACAAACACTGACCTTTCCTGGACCCTGTGGCCTGACTGTGATCCTATCTGCTGCTCGTTTTGTGTTTCTCACTGGGATTTATGGGTTATTCAGACACACAAAAAATGCGTTTGGTCTCTGTCACACTTCTGTTTTAGAATCAGAATACAGGTTAGAACAATGAGAAGCCATTTTAAACCATCTCTACAACAGTTTCAACACCACTTTCAATCGAGACAAGAATATTTCAACATGGCACCTGGTGCCATTCAGTAGAGAGGCATCGATCAGCTTTAACATTCAAAAACACATACAGGTAGTCTGTTGTGAATGGGTTGGGATGAAAACACAATGTTTTGGAAGAAATGGTACACACGGTAAGCTTTGTTTCTCTTTGTTGCACTTGCGAAACAGTTGATAGATAGATTATATAAAACACAGATGCTCATGGTGGATGACATTCCCAATCACTGTCATGATGTGATTACTTACTGTTTTAATTCAGGCTTCTCATTTTGTCTGAGGTGTTAACCCACTGGGCACAAACTGGTTGAATCAATGTTGTTGAACCAACATAGAATAGACGTTGAATTGACGTCTGTGCCCAGTGGGAAGTGTTGAAAGTATTACTGTTGCCCCCCCCATAACGGTTGATGTTGGTCCAACCCACTCTTTTTTAGGGAACACCCAAAATAATCAGTGTGTAAATCGAACCCTGGTTTCCTCTCCAAAGTCATTAGAATCAATAAGTCCCATTCTATTAATTATTAAGTTTTACTATTGTCCTTTTGTGTCAGTCATTTCTGTGTACATGCTTACAACATTTTGTGGACTCCCTGTCACATTTACATTTTAGTCATTTAGCAGATGCTCTTACCCAGAGCGACTTACAGTAGCGAATGCATACATTTCATACATTTTTTCTCCATACTGGTTCCCCATGGGAATCGAACCCACAACCCTGGCGTTGCAAACACCATGCTCTACCAACTGAGCCACACGAGACTGTCAAATGACAGGAATCAGATCAACAGTGTTGTGTGTTACTGTAAATGCTAATCTAAAACCCCATGTTATTATTCACAATAGTATTGCATCCCAGAAGTGGATATAAAAAGAAACACTCCGGCATATATTAACAAAGAGGTACACAAAAGAAGCGCTCAGTCGTATCATATTAAGGAATAATATATTGTTCGTCTCAGTATCTCCATCTCAGGTCTCACCGCCCAGGCCTCTAGAGTAACCCATTCCTTTCACACCTCGCAGAGTTTCACAGACATATTCCTCCCCCTAAATTATGATGCTTTTGTAATCTTACCCCCCTCTGAGGGCCGGTGGGAACCGAGGGATGAAAGAGGAACCTTTTTCCCAAAACTCTGTGCTAATCCTGGCAGACAGGTAAAATAGGGGGACAACAATAGTGTTACGACAGCAATTGTTGTGGCTGTTTCTACAGAAGAGAAGGGGCGGTCTTAGTTTACAGTGCCGGGATGCTGTAACGCAATACCATAAGTAGAGTGGAAAGCAAAGGGTTGAGGTAATACTTGTTTGTGTGTGTGGAGTGCATGTGGGTGTGAGCATCCTGGAGGCTGGGTTCAGAGGTTAGGGTTGGTAACCTGCCTAAGGTGGTGAGGGTAGGCAACAACACATCCGCCACGCTGACTCTCAACATGAGGGCCCCTCAGAGGTGCGTGCTTAGTCCCCTCCTGTACTCCCTGTTCACCCACGACTGCGTGGCCACTCACAACTCCAACACCATCATTAAGTCTGCCGAAGACACGACGATGGTAGGCCTGATCACTGATGACGATGAGACAGCCTATAGGGAGGAGATCAGAGACCTAGAAGTGGGGTGTCAGGTCTACAACCTCTCCCTCAACATGAGCAAGACAAAGGAGCTGTCCGTCGACTACAAGGAGGACCAAGCAAACCCCCATTCACATCGACAGGGCTGTAGTGGAGCAGGTCGAGAGCTTCAAGTTCCTTGGTGTGCACATCACTCAGGACCAATCATGGTCCAAACACACCAAGACAGTCGTCAAGAGTGCATGACAATGCCTATTCCCCCTCAGGAGGCTGAAATTATTTGGCATGGGACCTCAGATCCCCAAAAGGTTCTACAGCTGCACCATCGAGAGAATCCTGACTTTTTGAATCACCACTTGGTATGGCAACTGCTCAGCATCTGACCGAAAGGCGCTACAGATGGTAATACGTACTGCCCAGTACATCACTGGGTCCGAGTGAGCAGTCCTGAATGTCTCGCTCTCTGTCTGGGCAGAATGCCAGGACCAGTGGTGGGAAAAGTACCCAATTGTCACACTTGAGTAAGAGTAAAGATACCTTAATTGAAAATTACTCAAATATAAGTGAAAGTCACCCAGTAAAATACTACTTGAGTAAAAGTCTAAAAGTATTGGTTTTTAAATATACTTAAGTATCAAAAGTAAATGTAATTGCTAAAATATATCAAAAGTAAAAGTATAAATCATTTCAAATTCCTGTTTTTTTTTATTTATCGATAGCCAGAGGCACACTCCAACACTTAGACATTATTTACAAATGAAGCATTTGTGTTTAGTGAGTCCTCTAGATCAGAGGCAGTAGGGATGACCAGGGATGTTCTCTCGATAAGTGTATGAATTGGACCTTGTCTGTCCTGTCCTGCTAAGCATTCAAAATGTAACAATTACTTTGGAGTGTCACGGAAAATGTATGAAGTAAAAAGTACATTATTTTCTTTAGGAATGTAGTGAAGTAAAAGTAAAAGTTGTCAAAAATATGAATAGTAAAGACCAGATACCACAAAAAACATACTTAAGTAGTACTTTAAAGTATTTTTACTTAAGTACTTTACACCACTGGCCAGGACCCTGGCACAGTTTCACTATGATGATCGCTAGCATGCCTCTAGCTACATCAGGCCAGACATACAGTACCAGTCAAAAGTTTGGACACACCTACTCTTTCAAGGGTTTTTCTTTATTTTTACTATTTTCTACATTGTAGAATAATAGTGAAGACATCAAAACTATGAAATAACACATATGGAATCATGTGGTAAACCAAAAAAGTGTTAAACAAATCAAAATATATTTTATATTTGAGATACTTCAAAGTAGCCACCCTTTGCCTTGATGACAGCATTGCACACTCTTGGCATCCTCTCAACCAGCTTCATGAGGTAGTCACCTGGAATGCATTTCAATTAACAGGTGTGCCAAGTTAGAAGTTCTTATGTGGATTTTCTTTCCTTCTTAATGTGTTTGAGCCAATCAGTTGTAAGGGTGGTATACAGAATATAGTCCATATTATGGCAAGAACATCTCAAAGAGAAATTACAATTCATCATTACTTTAAGACATGAAGGTCAGTCAATCCGGAAAATATCAAGAACTTTTAAAGTTTCTTCAAGTGCAGTCGAAAAAAACATCAAGCGCTATGATGAAACTGGCTCTCATGAGGACCGCCACAGGAAAGGAAGACCCAGAGATACCTCTGTTGCAGAGGATAAGTTTATTGGAGTTAACTGCACCTTAGATTGCAGCCCAAATAAATGCTTAACAGAGTTCAAGTAACAGACACATATCAACATCAACTGTTCAGCGTGATGGTTCATGGTCGAATTGAAAAAAAAAAAAAAACTACTAAAGGACACAAATAATAATAAGAGAATTGATTGGGTCAAAAACACGAGCAATGGACATCTGTCCTTTGGTCTGATAAGTCCAAATTTGAGATTTTTAGTTCCAACAACCATGTCTTTGTGAGACGCAGAGTATGTGAACGGATGATCTCTGCATGTGTGGTTGCCACCATGAAGCACGGAGGAGGAGGTGTGATGGTATGGGGGTGCTTTGCTGGTGACACTGTCAGTGATTTATTTAGAATTCTAGGCACACTTAACCAGCATGGCTACCACAGCATTCTGCAGCGATACGCCATCTTGTCTGGTTTGCGCTTAGTGAGAATATCATTTGTTTTCAAAAGGACAATGACCCAACATACATCCAGGCTGTGTAAGAGCTATTTGACCAAGAAGGAGAGTGATGGAGTGCTGCATCAGATGACCTGTCCAACACAATCACCCGACCTCAACCCACTTGAGATGGTTTGGGATGAGTTGGACCACAGAGTGAAGGAAAAGCAGCCAACAAGTGCTCAGTATATGTGGGAACTCCTTCAAGATTGTTGGAAAATAATTCCAGGTGAAGCTGGTTGAGAGAATGCCAAGAGTGTGCAAAGCTGTTATCAAGGCAAAGGGTGGCTACTTTGAAGAATCTCAAATATAAAATATATTTGGATTTGTTTTACACTTCTTTTGGATACGTCATGATTCCATATATACAGTGGCAAGAAAAAGTATGTGAACCCTTTGGAATGACGTGAATTTCTGCATAAATTGGCCATCAAATTTGATCTGATCTTCATCGAAGTCACAACAATAGACAAACACAATCTGCGTAAACTAATAACACACAAACAATTATACGTTTACATGTCTTTATTGAACATTCACATTTGTGCCTCCTTTCACCCAGCTTTGAGCTTTTCATCCCTTGGTCCCTCCCTCCACACAGCTCTAAGCATCAACCTCTCCTTCCTTCTATCCCTCCCTTAGGCTCTCACCTCTCCCATAATCGGAAACATTCCCTTTAAGTGAGATTTGTTTTTTTTAACCATTCCTCTCCCTTACCGAACGGTTTGTCCTGTTTGAACTAGTTTCATTTGGCTTGTTTGTAAACATTCACAGTGTAGGTTGGAAAAAGTATGTGAACCTTGGATTTAATAACTGGTTGGTTAATAACTCATTTGGCAGCAATAAACTCAACCAAACATTTTTTCTGTAGTTGCGGATCAGACCTGCATCATGGTCAGGAGGAATTTTGGACCATTCATCTTTACAAAACGGTTTCAGTTCAGCAAAGTTCTTAGGATGTCTGGTGTGAACCACTCTCGAGGTCATGCCACAGCATTTTAAATCGGGTTGAGGTCAGGACTCTGACTGGGCCACTCCAGAAGGTGTATTTTCTTCTGTTAAAGCTATTCTGTTGTTGATTTACTTCTGTGTTTTGGGTCATTGTCCTGTTGCATCACCCAACTTCTGTTGAGTTTCAATTGGCAGACAGGTAGCCTTACATTCTCCTGCAAAATGTCTTGATAAAATTGGGAATACATTTTTCCATCGATGATAGCAAGCTGTCCAGGCCCCAAACCATGTCCAGGCCCCAAAGCAGCCCCAAAGCAGGATGTTTCCTTCAACATACTTTACAGTTGGGATGAGCTTTTGATGTTGGTGTGCTGTGCCTTCTTTTTCTCCACACATAGTGTTGTGTGTTCCTTCCAAACAACTCAACTTTAGTTTAATCTGTCCACATATTTTGCCAGAAGCGCTGTGGAACATCCAGATGCTCTTTTGCAAACTTCAGACGTGCAGCAATGTTTTTTTTGGACAGCACTGGCTTCTTCCGTGGTGTCCTCCCATGAACATTCTTGTTTAGTGTTTTACGTATCGTAGACTCGTCAACAGAGATGTTAGCATTAGAGGTCGACCGATTAAGATTTTTCAGCGCCGATACCGATGCCGATTATTGAAGGACCAAAAACCCGATGCCGATTAATGTTTGAAACGCGAGTGACGTTTGAAACGGTATTAGCGCGCACCCGCTAACTAGCTAGTCATTTCACATCGGTTACACCAGCCTAATCTTGGGAGTTGATAGGCTTGAAGTCATAAACAGCGCAATGCTTGAAGAATTGCAAAGAGCTGCTGGCAAAACGCATGAAGGTGCTGTTTGAATGAATGCTTACGAGCCTGCTGCCTACCATCGCTCAGTCAGACTGCTCTATCAAATATCAAATCATAGACTTAATTATAACATATTATTAACACACAGAAATACGAGCCTTTGGTCATTAATATGGTCGAATCCGGAAACTATCATTTCGAAAACGAAACGTTTATTATTTCAGTGAAATACGGAACCGTTCCGTATTTTATCTAACGGGTGGCATCCCTAAGTCTAAATATTCCTGTTACATTGCACAACCTTCAATGTTATGTCATAATTATGTACAATTCTGGCAAATTAATTACGGCCTTTGTTAGGAATAAATGGACTTCACACAGTCCGCAATGAGCCAGGCGGCCCAAACTGCTGTATATACCCTGACTGCTTGCACGGAACGCTAGAGAAGTGACACAAATTCATGTTAGCAGGCAATATTAACTAAATATGCAGGTTTAAAAATATAAACTTGTGTATTGATTTTAAAGAAAGGCATTGATGTTTATGGTTAGGTTCATTGGCGCAACGACAGTGCTTTTTTCGCAAATGCGCTTGTTAAATCATCACCCGTTTGTCGAAGTAGGCTGTGATTCGATGAGAAATTAACAGGCACCGCATCAATTATATGCAACGCAGGACACGTTAGATAAACTAGTAATATCATCAACCATGTGTAGTTAACTAGTGATTATGTTAAGATTGATCGTTTTTTATAAGATAAGTTTAATGCTAGCTAGCAACTTACCTTGGCTTCTTGCTGCCCTCGTGTAACAGGTAGTCAGCCTGCCATGCAGGCTCCTCATGGAGTGCAATGTAAGGCAGGTGGTTAGAGCATTGGACTAGTAGGTTGCACGGAAGGTTGCAAAAACAAATCCCCCCCATGAAAAAGGCAGTTAACCCCCATTCCTAGGCCGTCATTGAAAATAAGAATGTGTTCTTAATCTGACTTGCCTAGTTAAATAAAGGTGTAAAAAATAATAATAAAAAAATAAAATAATAATAAATAAAAAAAAATAGGCAAATCGGTGGCCAAAAATACAGAGTACGGATTGTTATGAAAACTTTAAATCGGCCCTAATTAATCGGCCATTCCGATTAATCGGTCAACCTCTAGTTAGCATGTTCCATAGATTTCTGTAAGTCTTTAGCTGACACTAAGATTCATCTTAACCTCATTGAGCATTCTACGCTGTGCTCTTGCAGTCATCTTTGCTGGATGGCCACTCCTAGGGAGAATAGCAACAGTGCTGAACTTTCTCCATTTATAGACAATTTGTCTTACCGTGGACTGATGAACATCAAGGCTTTTAGAGATACTTTTGTAACCCTTTCCAAGTCAACAGTTCTTAATCTTGGGTCTTCTGAGATCTCCTTTCTTTGAGGCATGGTTCACATCAGGCAATGCTTCTTGTGAGTAGCAAACTCAAATTTTGTGAGTGTTTTTTATAGGTCAGGGCAGCTCTAACCAACATCTCCAATCTCGTCTCAATGATTGTACTCCAGGTTATCTGACTCCTGACTCCAATTAGCTTTTGGAGAAGTCATTAACCTAGGGGTTCACATACTTTTCCCAACCTACATTGTAAATGTTTAAATTATGCATTCAATATAGACAAGACAAATACAATAATTTCTGTGTTATTAGTTTAAGTAGACTGTGATTGTCTGTTGTTGTGACTTAGGTGAAGATCAGATCAAATTTTATGACCAATTTATGCAGAAATTCAGATAGTTTCAAAGGGTTCACATACTTGGTATTGCCACTGTATGTTATTTCATAGTTTTGATGTCTTCACTATTGTTCTACCATGTAGAAAATAGTAACAATAAATAAAAACCCTTGAATGAGTAGGTGTGGCAAACTTTTGACTGGTACTTGACTGGTATTTTTTTTTAACAATAAGCTAAATACACTGAGTATACCAGACATTAGGAACACATTCCTGATATTGAGTTCCCTCCCCCTTTTCCCTCAGAACAGCCTCAATTTGTCGGAGCATGGACTCTACAAGGTGTCGAAAGCATTCCACTGGGATGCTGGTCAATGTTGAATCCAATGCTTTCCACAGTTGTGTCAAGTTTGCTGGATGTCCTTTGGGTGGTGGACCATTCTTGATACACCCGGGAAACTGTTGAGCATGAAAAACAGCAGTGTTGCAGTTCTTGACACAATCTGGTGCGCCTGGCACCTACTACTATACCCCGTTCAAAGGCACTTAAATCTTTTGTCTTTCCCATTCACCCTCTGAATGCCACACACAATCAATATCTCAATTGTCTCAAGGCTCAAACATCCTTCTTTAACCTGTCTTCTCCCCTTCATCTACACTGATTGAAGTGAGCAGGTGTTCTTCATGTTTGGTATACTCAGTGTATATGTCAGGCCTGGTTCTGTACATTCATGTTAGAGTTGGGATGTATTCTCTTTATCTCTTCTCATTGGGACAATCTGCCAATAGAAAACAAAACATTACTATTCTATCCAGTTTTTCCAGATTCTCAGATTAAGGAACAGGTGAAACCCTGTAATTCTAAAACTATTTAGACATTACAGCTATGCTAGTGTTTGGAGGGTCAGACCAAGTCATTAGAGTGAAGTAGCATGTCTTTTTGTCTGTTTGTAGGTCTGTCTGTCTGTAGGTCTGTCTGCGGTGGTGTTGTCAACTTTCAGTGTAAGCAGGTGAGATGTATCAGTCAGTCAGGGTCTCTTCTCATCTCATTTCTCAGACTGGTTGTTCTGGTCTCAAATCAAATCAAATGTATTGGTCACATACACATATTTAGCTGATGTTGTTGGGGTGTAGAGAAATGCTTGTACTCCAACAGTGCAGTAATATCTAACAATACACAACAATACACGCAAATCTAAAAAGTAAAATAATGTAATTAAGAAATGTAGAAATATTAGGAAGAGCAAGTCCGAAGTACTTCGGAGTCCGAAGAATAAATATATATGTATATAATGGGTTGTATAGACATTATGGACTGTATATGGATAGAATATGTTGTATATCTGTAGAATACGTAGGATAGAATAATATATGTACAGCAATAGTTAAATAGGATAGGCCTTGACAGGAATACAATACATATGAAGTGGGTAAAACAGTATGTAAACATTATTAAAGTGACCAGTGTTCCATGACTATGTACATAGGACAGCAGCCTCTAAGGTGCAGGGTTGAGTAAAGGGTGTTAGCCGACTATTGACAATGAGTAAAGTTCAGGGCACGGTACTGGGTGGAGACTGTCTAGTGGTGACTATTTAACTCTCTGATGGCCTTGAGATAAAAGCTGTTTTTCAGTCTCTCGTTCCCAGCTTTGATACACCTGCACTGACCTCGCCTTCTGGATGGTAATGGGGTAAACAGACTGTGGCTCGGGTGGCTGAGGTCCTTGATGACCTTCTCTCAACTGGTCGGGTTATGACTGAGAACCTGACATCAGCTGAAATCGTTTTGTTTCCTCATAACAGGCTCCATTGTTCTAAAGGTCCAAACCGGTCCCTTCCCCATTCCCCCTCGGCCCTCCATTTGTACATTCACGCGCACTTTCGCCATATGCATAAGCAGGGTTGGGGAGCAACGGATTACATGTAATCCGTTACATGTAAGGGATTACAAAAAAAATGGTAAATGTAATCCTTTATGTTACCAGTAAAAATAATGTAATCAGATTACCGATACTTTTGAAAAACTAGATGATTACTTCGAGGATTAGTTTTAAACTCAGAAAGGATGTTTGCGAAATAAATCTTTTGACACTTCTCTGTTTTCTCAATGACATTCAAATCAGCATTGAAAAAAGGCGCAAATTTACATTTGTTCCACCTGAGCGAGTCTGACCACAAGTCAGAGACCACTATGATGACACATAAAATGTGTTTGATGGGTTGCGGGCAAAGAGCAGGAATGGGCTTTTGTAGGCTACAGTCCAAGCTATGTTTTCCAATGGTGCGACTGCTGTCGGCATCCAAAGATTATGCAATTTGAATATACGCTTGGAGGTAAGGATGACAGTAGTTGTGTAGTCTACGGCAATACGGATATCACTTATTATTGATATCTACATAGCGCATTGATGTGAATCACACTGCTGCTCTCTCACTTAGCTGTTTGCGACTTACGGATTGTGGTTGTTGTGAATGGCTGTTCACAAATCTAAATGTGTATTTGAACCCAATAATGGTTGAATTCAAGAAGTTTAAGCTGCCTATCAGTCATTGTTTTTGAAACCAGTGGCTCTTGCAACAGCTGCATAGTGCGGATCCAAGCCTATGGAAAAAAACTGGGGATTTTATTGCTCAATCTAATTCATGCTGATAAAAAAATTAATCCATAGGGCTAATGGACTCATGCTCAAACTTGCACACTTTTGATAGACTTAAAGGGGCAATCTGTAGTTGCTACATCTATTGTTGGACTTATAAATGATATATACAGTACCAGTACAGTACCAGTACAGTACAGTACATTGAATGAGTAGGTACAGTACAGTACCTACTCATACAGTACAGTACCTACTCATTCAAGGGTTTTTCTTTATTTTTACTATTTTCTACATTGCAGAATAATAGTGAAAACATCAAAACTATGAAATAACACATAAGGAATCATGTAGTAACCAAAAAAGTGTTAAACAAATGAAAATATATTTTATATTTGAGATTCTTCAAAGTAACCACACTTTGCCTTGATGACAGCTTTGCACACTCTTGGCAAAGCATGCCATTCCATGAGCGCAGCATTTATTTTTCAACTGGTATCAATGAGCCCAGTCAGTCCTCAATGACAACAAAATCATAAACAACAGAGTAGGGCTGGCTAATACGTTCCTAGTTTTGGGGTCATGCTCAGATAAAACAATTTGGCTAATCTATACTTCTATATTTCCAAGTCCTATTCTTGAAGATCAAGTGGTATAACATTTATTGGAATGACTTTTAATTCTGATAGACTTTGATTTTTATTGTAAAGATATAATTTAATCGTATTATTACATGTAGTAGAAAGCGATTGTCATGCCCTGACCATAGAGAGCCCTTGGTTCTCTATGGTATAGTAGGTCAGGGCGTGACTAGGGGGTGTTCTAGGTTTATTATTTCTATGTTGGTGTGCTTGGTATGGTTCCCAATCAGAGGCAGCTGTTTAGCGTTGTCTCTGATTGGGGATCATATTTAGGCAGCCATTTCCCCACTGTGTTTTGTGGGATCTTGTTTTGAGTTAGTGCATGTGGCACCTCTGATGTCACAGTTCGTTGATTGTTTGTTTATTTTTTTGTTTGGAAGTTTCGCTTAAATAAATATGTGGAACTTTAATCACGCTGCGCTTTGGTCTGAGGATGCTTCCAACGACGTTCGTGACAGCGATGGGTTAGAAAAAACCTACATAACCAACCCATGAAGTAAAATATAACATCCATATATGGCTAACCTTAACATTGATTTATCCTGCAATAGATGTCGTTCAATTAGTAACATACATTTTTGTCTTCTTCTAATGCCTCTTAAAGGGAAAATAATCTAAAAGTAACGGAATGTAACCAGATTACGTTGCTGAGTTTGGATAATCCAAAACTCATTTAGAAAGTAACCTACCCAACCATGTGCATAAGTGTCCCAAAGCTGAAGGAGTGAAAATTATCGAGGGTGTAGGGGCTAATTAGACCCTCCAATACCCACTTCGACCAAGCCAGCAAGGCTGCAGGCTCCAGTGTTAACCCTTAACAAAATCTGTTCATATACACCCAGGAAGAATATGACACCTTTTTCTTTTACATGTTCTGACAAGCGAGCACTTATTGTAGAAATGTTATGGGAATGACGTATAATAAGGTATTTGTGAATATTTTATAGCAGTATAGAGTGGGAAAGCGGCCTTGCGTTTGGACAATTAATAGACACTGCAGTATATAAAACCTAATAAAAACGTCTGTTTTGTACAGGACTGGAGTCTATGCAAACCGGTGCGCCATTTCCAATCAGAGCTACAGTAGGCCTATGTGTAAATAAGCCATTTGCCACACAAGCCTGCCATCCTTCCCTTTGAACTAGACTGTATGTTTACAGGCAATAGCAACAGCGCGACTTTAGATCATTAGAACGCATTTGCCTTTGCCAAAAGCAACAAATACACCTGAATGGATTTCCTCTTACATTTGAGAACTTCAAAGTTCTATTGATCAAACAACTATGACAATATAGGCTCTCTCTCCCTCAGGTACCTGTACACATCAACAACAACAAGATCAACAACTAATGCGAGATAAGCTCAAATCTAATGAGGGACCATTAGATAAACCCTCTCAAACTTTTTAAGCTAATTGGCCGTCAAATTTGCACTAAAATGATAGGGAATAGAAGCCTGCTCGTCCTTCTGCAGTTTGCCTGCCAATGCATGCTTGTCTCAACCCACGTTTTGACAACTGAATGGTAACTTGCCTGCCTGCCCACCCATTTGATCAATGCCAAATACATTTAATTGACAACTAAGAAATATGCTAACTGTTGAAATTCAACATAGCTAGCTAGCTAGCAAAGCAATTCACATTTCTTGTTAGCTAGCCAAATGACACTTGCATCTCTAGCTGTAGCCACGGAAAATTATATGAGTGTAAAGTGTTGGTCACTCACAGTGGCATGTATTCATGGATGCCAAGGGAAGCCAGGCTTCCCCAAAGAATTGACAGAAGAAAAAAAATACAGTATATATCTTTCGTCTCTGTGTTTACTAGTTTTCCTTAAATTCTCAAGAGGCTGAATGTATCTCAACGGAGAAAGCATCTGAGGGAGCGAAACAGCGACCCCTCTGTCACAATATGTGTAGGCCATCTATCTGATGTTGTCTGGTTAAAAAGAGTATGACATTGTTGCCACCTGTAGCATTGAATGATACATTTTTTTATATAAAATAGTAGCCAATCTGCTTTGAGCTAAACTGAGGGAGCTCAACTGTGAATGGTCCTGGTGCATCAAAAAAAGGGTCAAGGGAACTCAGTTTGGATTTGGCTTTACACCAATCACAAGCTAAACACAATTTACACAAAAAAAATGTACGTCATTTACAAAAGCCAAACGTCATTTACAAAAAAAGAAATGAATTGTTGCATCTTGTTGTGTAGTAGTCCTCCGGTGTCTAGCTAGCTAGCTAAAAGCGTCCCTTTCCTAAATTTGCCATGAATGGATATAGGGATTTGGACTTGTGGTTTCACTTAATTCTCGGTACTGGCCAATGATTTCAACGGCAAGTCTGATCTAAAGATAAATTCATACATTAGGCCCCTGGCCTGAGAGGATGGAAGTTCAATTTGTAGCTAGATGTGTATTCTAACGAGCAAGCATTTTCGCTAGGCAACCTAGGACAATAAAAACTAAAAGCGTGTACTGTATGACAGAGTCATGAAAGAGAGGAGGATGGCATTGGCGTTTCTGGGTGAGTCAACATGTTTTTTTTCCCACTTGCGCCCACTCTTTTCCACTTGCGCGCATACACACACACACACACACACACACACACACACACACACACACACACACACACACACACACACACACACACACACACACACACACACACACACACACACACACACACACACACACACACACATCTCCCTATCCCAGTCTGCTGTCCACAAATGCTTCAAGATGGCCACCATTTTTCCTGTACCAAAGAAGGCAAAGGTAACTGAACTGAATGACTATCGCCCCGGAGCACTCACTTCTGTCATCATGAAGTGCTTTGAGAGACTAGTCAAGGATCATATCACCTCCACCTTACCTGTCACGCTAGACCCACTGCAATTTGTATACCGCCCCAATAGGTCCACAGACGATGCAATCGCCATCAAACTGCACACGGCCCTACCCCATCTGGACAAGACGAATACCTATGTAAGAATGCTGTTCATTGACTACAGCTCTGCATTCAACACCATAGTACCCTCCAAGCTCATCATTAAGCTTGGGGCCCTGGGTCTCAACCCCGCCCTGTGCGATTGGGTCCTGGACTTCCTGATGAGCCGCCCCCAGGTGGTGAAGGTAGGAAACAACATCTTCACTTCGCTGATCCTCAACACTGGGGCCCCATAAGGGTGCGTGCTCAGCCCCCTCCTGTACTCCCTGTTCACCCATGACTACATGGCCATGCATACCTCCAACTCGATCATCAAGTTTGCAGACGACACAACAGTAGTAGGCTTGATCATCAACAACGATGAGACAGCCTATAGGGAGGAGGTGAGGGCACTCGGAGTGTGCCTCTCACTTAAGTTTCAAGTTCCTCGGCGTACACATCACAGACAAACTGAAATGGTCCACCCACATAGACAGTGTGGTGAAGAAGGTGCAATTGCTCCTCTTCAACCTCAGGAGATCTTCTGGAGATCAACAGGTCATAACACAACACCCAGTACTGACACACCACATTCAACTAATCAAGGGTTTGATTAATAGTTGATTAGTTGAATCAGGTGAGTTAGTACTGGGCTGTAAAAAAGCCTGCACACCCTGTAGGTCTCCAGCACTAGGACTAAGGAACAATGCGTTATAGACAAACTTTAAGAGAGAGGTAAATATAGAAATGTGATAGATGGAAAATAATGGGGAATGGTTGATACGCTCAGTTGGCTAAAGTTAATTTGGCATGCTGAATGAAAAGTAAAGAAGCTATTCCATGCATCATATCTCTGTCTGACACACTCTTAATGCTGTATCAAACATGAATAGCCATTTGTGCATTAGTACAGCAATTATCAACACAGAGCAGTGGAGGGATATTCAGTGTACCATATCATCAGTGTGCGTAACATTGTTCAACTGAATGCAACTCGTAATTGCACCCAATTCAGTGTGCCTATGTGTGTGTAACATTCTTCAAGTGAACTCCACTCACGATTATCTTAAGACAAAAACAAGACAAAACATAAACGCATGTTATGTCATGATCCCTCCGTCCCACACAGTAGCCACCGGCTGTCAATCATCCTGCCATCATCTTCAGGCTCCAGGGAATGTTACCAGCAGCCATTTTGATAGCATGTCCTCACAGAACCGTTTAAAACATATTTTATGATCTGTGTTGCCTCATCGTAACTTGTTTGCCTTGGTAGTCTATTCTCTATTATGTCTTGGATTGACGCATGGTAATTAACTTGTTGGTTTTTGTCTTTATTTTCTCTTTAAGTATAGCTCGTCTGTCACTCATGTCACTGTCAGGGAGTTTCTGGTGACTCTTCTCTGTCTTTTCCAGAATTGAGCAATTCCACTGGGCGAGGCTTTGCAGGCTTTGCAGTTTGTGTGTGTGTGTCATGGCAAGGATGTGTCATTAATCACACTCACATGAATGTGTACTATGATTTGGAAGTGGGAGTGTGTGTCTATTGGTTTCTTGCACATTGACAGAGGTAGATGTGTAGACTACAACAACATCCTCTTGCAGGTATGAAAAATGTTGTATTTCGCAGTGCACTGACATCTTCAACTTTCTCTTCATGTTCCTAATACGGTCATACCAGACACTTTTATCCAAAACAACTTCCAGTTAGCACTTACTCACACATTAACTCACATACACAGTATGCACAAACACATAGACAACAGGCATGCACAATCTCCGTACAGGGCAGACCAACAGGCACAACCAACTGACTGGGTGGGAGTGGAGTGCTGCAAACTTGACATCACGTGGACAAAACTGTATACATTTTTTATATATATATACAGTCGTGGCCAAAAGTTTTGAGAATGACACAAATATTAATTTCCACAAAGTTTGCTGCCTCAGTGTCTTTAGATATTTTTGTCAGATGTTACTATGGAATACTGAAGTATAATTACAAGCATTTCATAACTGTCAAAGGCTTTTATTGACAATTACATGAAGTTGATGCAAAGAGTCAATATTTGCAGTGTTGACCCTTCTTTTTCAAGACCTCTGCAATCCGCCCTGGCATGCTGTCAATTAACTTCTGGGCCACATCCTGACTGATGGCAGCCCATTCTTTCATAATCAATGCTTGGAGTTTGTCAGAATATGTGGGTTTTTGTTTGTCCACCTGCCTCTTGAGGATTGACCACAAGTTCTCAATGGGATTAAGGTCTGGGGAGTTTCCTGGCTATGGACCCAAAATATCCATGTTTTGTTCCCTGAGCCACTTAGTTATCACTTTTGCCTTATGGCAAGGTGCTCCATCATGCTGGAAAAGGCATTGTTTGTCACCAAACTGTTCCTGGATGGTTGGGAGAAGTTGCTCTCTGAGGATGTGTTGGTACCATTCTTTAATCATGGCTGTGTTCTTAGGCAAAATTGTGAGTGAGCCCACTCCCTTGGCTGAGAAGCAACCCCACACATGAAGGGTCTCAGGATGCTTTACTGTTGGCATGACACAGGACTGATGGTAGCGCTCACCTTGTCTTCTCCAGACAAGCTTTTTTCCGGATGCCCCAAACAATCAGAAAGGGGATTCATCAGAGAAAATGACTTTACCCCAGTCCTCAGCAGTCCAATCCCTGTACCTTTCACAGAATATCAGTCTGTCCCTGATGTTTTTCCTGGAGAGAAGTGGCTTCTTTGCTGCCCTTCTTGACACCAGGCCATCGTCCAAAAGTCTTTGCCTCACTGTGCATGCAGATGCACTCACACCTGCCTGCTGCCATTCCTGAGCAAGCTCTGTACTGGTGGTGCCCCGATCCCACAGCTGAATCAACTTTAGGAGACGGTCCTGGCACTTGCTGGACTTTCTTGGGTGCCCTGAAGCCTTCTTCACAACAATTGAACCGCTCTCTTTGAAGTTCTTGATGATCGAATAAATGGTTGATTTAGGTGCAATCTTACTGGCAGCAATATCCTTGCCTCTGAAGCCCTTTTTTGTGCAAAGCAATGATGACGGCACGTTTTTCCTTGCAGATAACCATGGTTGACAGAGGAAGAACAATGAGCACCACCCTCCTTTTGAAGCTTCCTGTCTGTTATTCGAACTCAATCAGCATGACAGAGTGATCTCCAGCCTTGTCCTTGTCAACACTCACACCTGTGTTAATGAGCGAATCACTGACATGATGTCAGCAAGTCCTTTTTGGCAGGGCTGAAATGCAGTGGAAATGTTTTTTGGGGATTCAGTTCATTTGCATGGCAAAGAGGGACTTTGCAATTCATTGCAATTCATCTGATCACTCTTTATAACATTCTGGAGTATATGCAAACTGCCATCAGACAAACTGAGGCAGCAGACTTTGTGAAAATTAATATTTGTATCATTCTCAAAACTTTTGGCCACGACTGTATATATATTTGTATTCCAAGATGGTGTAGCAGTTCAGACGTCCTTTACCCTCCTCTTGTCGTGTCCCGTGTATATATATATTTACATTTTTTTTCTTCGCATGATCTTTTTACATTTTTTCTTCTAAAACTCTACCTCAAAGCACTCTCCTGCAACCCGCCTCACCAATTTAAAAAATAAAGTATTATTTACCTCAAATCCGAAATCCACAACAGAAGCTAGCCAGAGGTTAGCCATTTTCACTGGCTAACGTTGGAGTTCAGCTAGCCACGGTTAGCTGTCCTCAGCTATCCATTAGCTCGAAAAGCTATCGCCAGTTTTGGTACAGCGCGACTCAGACCAGAGCACACCGGACCTACTCTCTCTCCTTTCCCAGATTTCTACCGCAGGCTCTGGACATTTACACCTGGATCTTGCAGCTAACTAGCTGCTACCTGAGTGACTATTGGCAACGTCGGTCCCGGAATTAACATACATTATCCCGGAGCTAGCCAGCTGAAGAGTTCCGTCAGCCACTCGTGGGCTTTTCCTGAGCTAGCCAGCTGAAGTGTCTCCTGGGCTACAATCACCTATTCTGACCCGCTTTACTGCCGATGCGGAGCCCCATCGGGCCTTCACGACTGGACCACCGACGTTATCTGCCCGAGGGAGTTATCCAACTGGCCCCTCCGTCGTGACGTAACCTGATCACCCATCTGCGGCCCACTAATCGTTAATCGTTAGCTGTCTTATCGGCTGCGATCTGAATAGGTCTATCGGACACTTTTCTTGGGCCACTATAACTAACTATTTTGCCAACTTGGACTGGTCCCCCCTTCCACACGGAACCCCACTAACCCACAGACGGAAACGCACGAGGTGGCTAAAAACAGACCTCCCTCCATCTTCCACCAGCTTGCTACCTATGGCCCGGCTAGCTGTCTGAATCTCACTGGACCCTTTGATCACTTGGCTAAGCATGCCTCTCCTCAATGTCAATATGCAATGTCCATTGCTGTTCTGGTTAGTGTTTATTGGCTTATTTCACTGTAGCGCCTCTAGCCCTGCTCATTATATCTTATCTAACCTCTCAGTTCCTCCACCCACACATGCTATGACATCTTCTGGTTTCAATGATGTTTCTAGAGACAATATCTCTCTCATCATCACTAAATGCCTAGGTTTACCTCCTCTGTATTCACATCCCTCCATACCTTTGTCTGTTCATTATACCTTGAAGCTATTTTATCGCCCCCAGAAACCTGCTCCTTTTTCTCTCTATTCTGGACGTCACAGACGACCAATTCTTATAGCTTTTAGCCGTACACTTATACTCATTCTTCTCTGCTCCTCTGGGGATGTAGAGGTGAATCCAGGCCCTGCAGTGCCTGGCTCCACTCCTACTCCCCAGGCGCTCTCTTTTGATGACTTCTGTAACCGTAATAGCCTTGGTTTCATGCATGTTAACATTAGAAGCCTCCTCCCTAAGTTTGATTTATTCACTGCTTTAGCACACTCTGCCAACCCGGATGTCCTAGCTGTGTCTGAATCTTGGCTTAGGAAGTCCACCAAAAACTCTGAAATCTTCATCCCTAACTACAACGTTTTCAGACAAGATAGAACGACCAAAGGGGGCGGTGTTGCAATCTACTGCAGAGATAGCCTGCAGAGCTCTGTCCTGCTATCCAGGTCTGTACCCAAACAATTTGAACTTCTACTTTTAAAAATCCACCTCTCCAAAAACAAGTCTCTCACCGTCGCCGCCTGCTATAGACCCCCCTCGGCCCCTAGCTGTGCTCTGGACACCATATGTGAACTGATTGCCCCCCATCTATCTTCAGAGCTCGTGCTACTAGGTGACCTAAACTGGGACATGCTTAACACCCCAGCCATCCTACAATCCAAGCTTGATGCCCTCAATCTCACACAAATTATTAATGAACCCACCAGGTACAACCCCAAAGCCGCAAACACTGGCACCCTCATAGATATCATCCTAACCAACGTGCCCTCTAAATACACCTCTGCTGTTTTCAACCAAGATCTCAGCGATCACTGCCTCATTGCCTGCACCCGTAATGGGTCAGCGGTCAAACGACCTCCACTCATCACTGTCAAACGCTCCCTGAAACATTTCAACGAGCAAGCCTTTCTAATCGACCTGGTCCTGGTATCCTGGAAGGATATTGACCTCATCCCGTCAGTAGAGGATGCCTGGTTATTTAAAAAAAATGCCTTCCTCACCATCTTAAATAAGCATGCCCCTTTCAAGAAATTTAGAACCAGGAACAGATATAGCCCTTGGTTCTCCCCAGACCTGACTGCCCTCAACCAACACAAAAATATCTTGTGGCGTTCTGTATTAGCATCGAACTGCCCCCGCGATATGCAACTTTTCAGAGAAGTTAGAAACCAATACAAACAGGCAGTTAGAAACGCCAAGGCTAGCTTTTCCAAACAGAAATTTGCTTCCTGCAACTCAAACTCTAAAAAGTTCTGGGACACTGTAAAGTCCATGGAGAATAAGAACACCTCCTCCCAACTGCCCACTGCACTGATAGGAAACTCTGTCACCACCGATAAGCCCACTATAATTGACAATTTCAATAAGCATTTTTCTACGGCTGGCCATGCTTTCCGCCTAACTACCCCTACTGCATTCAACAGCACTGCACCCCCCACAGCTACTCGCCCAAGCCTCCCCCATTTCTCCTTCTCCCAAATCCATTCAGCTGATGTTCTGAAAGAGCTGCAAAATCTGGACCCCTACAAATCAGCTGGGCTTGACAATCTGGACCCTTTCTTTCTAAAATTATCTGCCGAAATTATTGCAACCCCTATTACTAGCCTGTTCAACCTCTCTTTCGTGTCGTCTGAGATTCCCATAGATTGGAAAGCAGCTGCTATCATCCCCCTCTTCAAAGGAGGTGACACTCTTGACCCAAATTGCTACAGACCTATATCCATCCTACCCTGCCTTTCTAAGGTCTTCGAAAGCCAAGTCAACAAACAGATTACCGACCATTTCGAATCCCACCGCACCCTCTCCGCTATGCAATCTGGTTTCAGAGCTGGTCATGGGTGCACCTCAGCCACGCTCAAGGTCCTAAACGACATCGTAACCGCCATCGATAAGAAACAATACTGTGCTGCCGTATTCATTGACCTGGCCAAAGCTTTTGACTCTGTTAATCACCACATCCTCATCGGCAGACTCAGTAGCCTTGGTTTCTCAAACGATTGCGTCGCCTGGTTCACCAACTACTTCTCTGATAGAGTTCAGTGTGTCAAATCGGAGGGCCTGCTGTCCCGACCTCTGGCAGTCTCTATGGGGGTACCACAAGGTTCAATTCTTGGGCCAACTCTTTTCTCTGTATACATCAATGATGTCGCTCTTGCTGCTGGTGAATCTCTGATCCACCTCTACGCAGACGACACCATTCTGTATACTTCTGGCCCTTCTTTGGACACTGTGTTAACAACCCTCCAGATGAGCTTCAATGCCATACAACTCTCCTTCCGTGGTCTCCAACTGCTCCTAAATACAAGTAAAACTAAATGCATGCTCTTCAACCGATCGCTGCCTGCACCTGCCCGCCTGTCCAGCATCACTTCTCTGGACGGTTCTGACTTAGAATTTGTGGACAACTACAAATACCTAGGTGTCTGGTTAGACTGTAAACTCTCCTTCCAGACTCACATCAATCATCTCCAATCCAAAGTTAAATCTAGAATTGGCTTCCTATTTCGCAACAAAGCATCCTTCACTCATGCTGCCAAACATACCCTCGTAAAACTGACCATCCTACCAATCCTCGACTTCGGCGATGTCATTTACAAAATAGCCTCCAATACCCTACTCAACAAGCTGGATGCAGTCTATCACAGTGCCATCCGTTTTGTCACCAAAGCCCCATATACTACCCACCACTGCGACCTGTACGCTCTTGTTGCCTGGCCTTCGCTTCATAATCGTCGCCAAACACATTGGCTCCAGGTCATCTACAAGACCCTGCTAGGTAAAGTCCCCCCTTATCTCAGCTCGCTGGTCACCATAGCAGCACCCACCTGTAGCACGCGCTCCAGCAGGTATATCTCTCTGGTCACCCCTAAAGCCAACTCCTCCTTTGGTCGTCTCTCCTTCCAGTTCTCTGCTGCCAATGACTGGAACGAACTACAAAAATCTCTGAAACTGGAAACACTTATCTCCCTCACTAGCTTTAAGCACCAGCTATCAGAGCAGCTCCCAGATCACTGCACCTGTACATAGCCCATCTATAATTTAGCCCAAACTACTACCTCTTCCCCTACTGTATTTATTTATTTAATTTATTATTTTGCTCCTTTTGCACCATATTATTTATATTTTAACTTTGAACTTTCATCAAATTATAATTCTACCATTCCAGTGTTTTACTTGCTATACTTTATTTACTTTGCCACCATGGCCTTTTTTTGCCTTTACCTCCCTTATCTCACATCACTTGCTCACATTGTATATAGTCTCATTTTTGTCTTCTGTATGTTGTTTTACTCCATGTGTAACTCTGTGTTTTTGTATGTTGTCGAACTGCTTTGCTTTATCTTGGCCAGGTCGCAATTGTAAATGAGAACTTGTTCTCAACTTGCCTACCTGGTTAAATAAAGGTGAAATAAATAAATAAATAAAAAAAAAAAATATATATATATATATATATATATATATAGTGCTGTGAAAATGTATTTGCCGCCTTTCTAAATTTCTATACTGTTGCATATTTTTGATCTTCCATCAAAACATAATATTAGATAAAAGGAACCTGAGTGAACAAATAACACAACAATTCCATACTTATTTAATTTATTTAATAATAAAGTTATGCAACACCCAATGCCCCTGTGTGAAAAACAATTGCCCCCTTACACTCAATAACTGGTTGTGCCACCTTTAGCTGCAATTACTCCAACCATCCTGTATTTGTTGATCAGTCTTTCATGTCGCTGTTGAGGAATTTTGGCCCACTCGTCAATGCAGAATTGCTTTAACTCAGCAAAATGTGTGTGTTTTCAAGCATGAACTGTTCATTTCAAGTCCTGCCACAACATCTCAATTGAGATTAGGTCTGGACTTTGACTAGGCCATTCCAAAACTTTGTTGCTTTCTAGACATTTTCATGTAGACTTAATTGTGTGTTTTGGATCATTGTCTTGCTGCATGACCTAGCTGCGCGTCAGCTTCAGCTCACAGACTGATGGCCTGACATTCTCCTGTAGAATTCTCTGATACAGAGCAGAGTTCAGGTCCTAAGGCAGCAAAGCATCCCCAAACCATCACACTACCACCACCAAATACGTTATCACATCAATGTATATACCACCACCAAAAAAGGCACTTGGTGAGTGGGAAGGCAAAGTGGCATGTGCTTGGCACAACTAGACCCCTATCTGTGCACATGTAAAATCAAAGGGACCGCTCCTTCTCTACCTGCGTAATCAAACATTCATCCCTCCCACACAGCACTTGTTGCCATGAGTTTATGTCCTCTGCCAGTAACTGTATTCTATCCCCGACTTTATGACTGTTGATTTCATGGGAGGCATTGAGCCGTGACCTAATTCATGTATTGGTCCGGATGTACCTGAATGCCCATTTTAGAACAAGTAAATTAAGGGTTGGGACTCTAGCTATGTGCCAATATGGGTTAGTATGGGTTAGAGTTAGAGTAATGGTTAGGGGTCAGGGTTCAGTGAAGCATCAGGAGAAACCTTGGTATATTTAAGTAGCCAACAATCCAAGTGAAATGAGTCCAATCAGGGTGTTTCTGCATCTAATTCAGTTGACCTGAGCAGGGGACAATCAGACACCAGCTAAACATACAGTGGATGTAAAGAAAGATGAAAATAAAATGAATAAAAAAGATAAAAAAGAAAGAAAGAGAGAAAGAAAGAAAGATAAAAAAGAAAGAAAGAAAGAAAGAAAGAAAGAAAGAAAGATGGGATGGACAGGATGTTGGTGCAGTAACCACTCACATATATTGAGGTGTACACATATTGTGGCTGCTGGGGGGCAATGAGACCCCCAGCTCCGCTAAAACCATTAACAACTAATCAAGGGATTGATTAGTTTTATAACTATTAGGTTTTAATATCACCACCTCTTGAAGAGCACATTTCTAATTATGATATGTGAGGGTAGCCAATCTATTTGGCATGTAGCAAGCTAGCTATCTAAGAAAATACCATGTGTCATTTAGGTCTGTGTATCATCCATTAATTGGTTATTTGATTTAAAAGACAAAGTGGAAAAATGGAAATGCCTAGATTTTCGTTTTTGGTTTCGGAAATCGACTTGTTTTCTCATTTATTGTGTCAAAACTGGACATGGAATAACAGAAAACAAATAACAACACATTTTATTACATTTTTCATTTTTGGTTGGCTAAGATACAAAACTTGACATGCCAATAGAATAAACTCAATAACAACTGAACAAAGTTGGCTAGCTACAACTGGCTAGCTAGCAAACTGGCTACTGACTAGCTAGAAGGTCCTGTACTACACCAAGACGAAGCAGTAAGCCTGGTCCCATGACTGTAAGTCATCATATCTCTGTAACCGTGCTGTACCATACTGTGCTGAAACAATATGACTCTAGAACAGTTTTACACTATTTTAAATGGAATGCTCAGCAGTCATTATTGATCTCTTTCTCTCTATATCTCTCTCTCTCATCCTCACAGCTGACTCACAGATGGTATGTAAGCTGGTTGATGGCACCTGCAGGGCTGTTTGAGGGGACAACTGGACAGACACTTTCAAATTGTTTGCCTGTGAATAGTTGTCAGGGTGGGTTTGGTTGAAGAATCTCTCCCCCTACCTCCCATCCTTCTCTTGACGAGTAATAAAAGTGAATGTAATTGCTGCATTTTACCTGTGATCCAAAATAAAATATTATTTTAAAAGTTAAATGCTAAGACAAAATTAGCTTTACTGACATTTACTTTCTTTACCCATCTATCCACTCCTGCCCAAATTAATTCACCATCCACTTCAACTAGCATTACATGTTTTTAGGCCTGTTTTTACGTCTTAAGTCTTAAGGTAAAGCAGTTTGGATGAAGTGTTAAAATATGATTCAGTCTGTGTTATTATACTTATGTACACGCTTACAAAAAGGGTTCCAAAAGGGCTCTTCAGCTGTCCCCATAGGATAACCCTTTTTAGTTTCTGGTAGAACCCTTTTGGGTTCCATGTAGAACCCTCTGTGGCAAACTACCTGCCCTCCAGGACACCTACACCAACCGATGTCACAGGAAGGTCATCAAGGACAACAACAACCCGAGCCACTGCCTGTTCACCCCGCTATCATCCAGAAGGCGAGGTCAGTACAGGTGCATCAAAGCGGGGACTGAGAGACTGAAAAACAGCTTCTATCTCAAGGCCATCAGACTGTTAAACAGCCATCACTAACATTGAGTGGCTGCTGCCAACATACTGACTTAACGCAAGCTACTTTAATAATGGAAAAATTGATGCAATTATGTATCACTAGTCACTTTAAACAATGCCACTAATGTTTACATACCCTACATTACTCATCTCATATATACTGTACTCTATACCATCTACCGCATCTTGCCATCTTGATGTAATAAATGTATCACTAGCCACTTTAAACAATGCCACTTTATATAATGTTTACATACCCTACATTACTCATCTCATATGTATATACTGTACTCTATACCATCTACTGCATCTTGCCTATGCCATTCGGCCAACCCTCATTCATATATTTTTATGTACATATTCTTATTCATTCCTTTACACTTGTGTGTATAAGGGAGTTGTTGTGTAATTGTTAGGTTAGATTACTTGTTATATATTACTGCATGGTCGGAACTAGAAGCACAAGCATTTCGCTACACTCGCATTAACATCTGCTAACCATGTGTATGTGACAAATAAAATTCGATTTGATAAGGGTTATACCTGCAACCCAATCTGTTCTACCTCTAACCAAAAAGGGTTCTTCAAAGTGTTCACCTATGGGGACAGCCAAATAACCTTTTTAAGTTCTAGATAACACCTTTTTTCGAAGAGTGTACAAGTAACTGCCAAAAGAAAGTAAAAACCATCAAAAAGTGTCTTAATAAGGTGTTGGGCCACCATGAGCCAAAACAGCTTCAATTTACCTCGGCATAGATTCTATAAATATCTGGAACTCTATTGGAGGGATGAGACACCATTCTTCCACAATAAATTCCATAATGTTGTGTTTTGTTGATAGTGGTGGAAAATGTGGTCTCAGGCACTGCTCCAGAATCTCCCATATGTTTTCAACTGGGTTGAGATTTGGTGACTGAGACAGCCATGGCATATGGTTTACATCATTTCCATGCTCACCAAACCATGCAGTGACCACTTGCACCCTGTGGCTGGGGGCATTGTCATCCTATGGGGGCATAGCCATGATATACAAAATAATGGCCTTGACAGCATTTTCTTTACATGACCCTAAGCATGATGGGATGTTAATTGCTTAATTAACTCAGAAACCACACTTGTGTGGAAGCACCTGCTTTCAATATACTTTGTATCCCTCATTTACTCAGATGTTTACATTATTTTGGAAGTTACCTGTATGTGTTGTTACTGTATGTACAATAAGGTATCCAATCTTAAATCTGAGCTGGGTTGAAGGTACATAATTAATCCACCAAGTCAAAAAAATTGATGAATTGTAGTGTATGTACATAATACCCGTGTTTCCTACACATTTTTGTCCACTACATGGTAGTAATGTGTTACCACCTTCCGTTAAAGAATGGCCTGCTACAGAACCTTTGTTCTTTGAGACTGGTTTGCATTAGCCTCAAATGCAGGTTAATCCTGTAGGCCTCTTGCAACCATACACAATATATTATAACCTAAATAAATTCTGTCCCACTGGGCCTTTTCAAAAGAGGTCTAATGTGAGAGGTTTGCTGCAGCTCTTTATGATTATAGAGTAAAGTGAAAGAGATTTATAGCCAAAGGCCCGAACCTACTAGTCTGGCTAACACCTACAGTGGGGGAAAAAAGTTTGGAATCTGATTGATTGATTGCTTCTGTGGACAGGTGTCTTTTTTACAGGTAACAAGCTGCGGTTAGGAGCACCCTGTGCTCCTAATCTCAGCTCGTTACCTGTATAAAAGACACCTGGGAGCCAGAAATCTTTCTGATTGAGAGGGGGTCAAATACTTATTTCCCTCATTAAAATGCAAATCAATTTATAACATTTCTGACATGCGTTTTTCTGGATATTTTTGTTATTCTGTCTCTCACTGTTCAAATAAACCTACCATTAAAATTATAGACTGATCCTTTCTTTGTCAGTGGGCAAACGTACAAAATCAGCAGGGGATCAAATACTTTTTCCCCCCACTGTAAACTCAAAGTTCTCCTAGCTTCAGAGCCTGGAAAGGCTGTTTTGATGTTGTCGGCACGATGCTTTGATAATGAAGGGGGCTGTGCTTTTACTGGTTGGTTCTCCTCAGTGTCTTTCTCCCTCAAACACCCACAGGCACAGTCACACACAGCCCCTGAGCACCACGTCCCATTATAACTGTTGGATTTTCAAATCCAAACAACAATGTTGACAGAACTAATCAATGAGTCTGCACAATTTCTGAGTGAATATTGTACTAACAAATGGCCTTCTGTCCAGACCAGTGAGTCATAGCTCTTCCTCGTTGTGTGGTCACGTGGGTCGCGTCAGCCAGGCTACAAACCTACATGCATGACCAACAAACAGATGACCCGGTGCACTTACACATAAAAGGTATGGACGATGTAGGCATGCATTCACAAAGCCTGAGGGCAGATTGAGGATCTCTGACCAGGTCTCCCTTGTCAAAACAATATAGTAAAAGCAAAACTGATCCTTTATCTGCCCCAAAATGAATTTTGAAGATCATTAAAAGAAGGGTGTGTGGTCAATGGTGAACGTTTATGGTGAGACAGGAAAAGCCAGACCCTGGTGCGTGTCTGTTTGCATAATTTCTGGACTGATGTAGTGTATGAATAATATTAAAGAAATGCACTAGAAAATGAATATAGTTGCTTGAAACCACACATTTCATTATATTATATCACATTTTTACATTTTTACATTTTTTTGTCATTTAGCAGACGCTCTTATCCAGAGCGACTTACAGTAGTGAATGCATACATTTCATACATTTTTTTTCCTGTGCTGGCCCCCCGTGGGAATCGAACCCACAACCCTGGCGTTGCAAACACCATGCTCTACCAACTGAGCTACAGGGAAGGCCAGCACAGGAGCTGTAGTTTTCTTGCAGTTATTTACTCCTATTGTAGACATACTGCCTAGTAGCCAATATAACTTGTTGAATGTGCAACTCAATGCATTCAACCCTTACCTTTTGTTTTCAAGTTTAAGCCCACAAAAAATAGCGGGCACACAAGGCCACACAAAGAGCAAAGGATAATCAGACACCTGTGGATAACTGAAGTACCCAAAAGGGCCACGACATGTCATACTGACAGAGACAAAAAAAAAGTAGATAGTATAGGTCATATTTTAGATGTATCGCTACAAGAAAACGTTTTAAATGTAATGTTAGTAAAAGGAACTTATACTCTAGAAGTGAGCAATACAACTCTAAAATGGCAAAAACAGATACAACAATATGCAACACTATATAAATTGCACCAGGAGATGTCAAGAAAACAACTTGATGAAAGTAAAGGGTACTTGTGCTACACTAAGGGCAGGTTTCCCTGACACAGATTAGACTAAAAAGCATTTTCAATGTATAATCTCCATTGATTTTGCTTTTTAGTCTAGGACTAGGCTCAATATGTGTCCGGAAATCCATCCTTAAGTAGATTATCAGCAACAGAAATATTACACTGTGTAGGTGTAAGTAGAGGCAGAGGCATAGTGAGGCAAACTATTCTCCAACTTATTCTCCAACTTGTGGACAGACAGAAGCCACTCCTCAGTAAAAGTCACATGACAGCCCGCTTGGAGTTTGCCAAAAGGCACCTAAAGACTCTCAGACAATGAGAAACAAGATTCTCTGGTGTAATGAAACCAAGATTGAACTCTTCGGCCTCAATGCCAAGCATCACGTCTGGAGAACACCTGGCCCCATCCCTACGGTGAAGCATGGTGGTGGCAGAATCATGCTGTGGGGATGTTTCTCAATGGCAGGGACTGGGAGACTAGTCAGGATCGAGGCAAAGATGAACGGAGCAAACTACAGAGAGATCTTTGATGAAAACCAGCTCCAGAGCACTCATGACCTCAGACTGGGGTTCCACCATAATTTGCAAATAAATTCATTAAAAATCCTACAATGTGATTTTCTGGATTTTTTTTTCTCATTTTGTCTGTCATAGTTGACGTGTACCTATGACGAAAATTACAGGCCTCTCTCATCTTTTTAAGTGGGAGAACTTGCACAATTGGTGGCTGACTAAATACTTTTTTCCCCCACTGTAGCCTATCATGTCTGTCAGCAGCAATCGCAGTTAAACACTGAGGTAAAACAATATTATATATTGGATATTCGTTTTTCTCTCGTCAATAACCTATTGAACCAAACATGGCATGACTATGAAGACAGTATATTCTGAATCAGGGACAGATGGAGAACAATCCACAAAAAAATTATAATATTTCGGATTCGTATCGTCAGTTCATTGGTTATTTGATTAAACAGATGACATGGAAGATGGAAAAAGGCAAGTTTTTGGTTTTTGAATTTGAACAAATTCCAATAGAACAACATTCAACAACAACGGAACAAAGTTGGCTTGCGCTAGCTGGCTGGGTAGCGCTGGCTACTGCTGTGTGAGTGTGTGTGAGTATGTGTGTGTGTGTGTGTGTGTGTGTGTGTGTGTGTGTGTGTGTGTGTGTGTGTGTGTGTGTGTGTGTGTGAGAGAGAGAGAGAGAGAGAGAAAGAGACAGAGAGAGACAGAGAGAGTGAGTGTGCATTTGTGTGTGTGTGTGGTCCAACCTTTTTGCGTACAGTTAAGGTGTTAGATTGACAGGGGCTGGAGCCGGGTTCGAGTCCCAGTCAAGGGTACCCCCCAAATTTGTTATAATATACAGTGCCTTCAGATAGTATTCATACCCCTTGACTTATTCCACATTTTGTTGTGTTACAGCCTGAATTCAAAATCGATTAAATATGTTTTTCTCATCCATCTACTCACAATACCCAATAAAGTTAAAGTACAGAAATATCTTATTTACATAAGTATTCACAGCCCTGAGTAAATATGTTAGAGTCACATTTGACAGCAATTACAGCTGTGAGTCTTTCATATTTCTAGGTAAGTCTCGAAGAGCTTTGGATTGTACAATATTTGCACATTATGGTTGTTGATCATTGCGAGACAGCTATTTTCTAGTCTTGCCATAGATTTTCCAGACGATTTAAGTCAAAACTGTAACTAGGCCACTCAGGAACAATTAATATCGTCTCCAGTGTATATTTAGCCATGTGTTTTAGTTTTTTTTCCTGCTGAAAGGTGAATTTGTCTCCCAGTGTCTGTTGGACAGCAGACTGAACCAGGTTTTCCTCTAGGATTTTACATGTGTTTAGCTCTTGTCCCTTTCTTTTCATCCTAAAAAACTCCCTTTCCATAACATGAAGCAGCCACCACCGTGCTGGAAAATATGAAGTGTGATTTGTTGTATTGGATTTGATCCAAACATAACGCTTTGTATTCAGGACATGAATTTAATTTCCATGTTTTTTTTGCAGTCTTAATTTAGTGCCTTATTGCAAACAGGATGCATGATTATTATTATTATTGCTCACAGGGTGAGTTCATGCAACTTATTATGGGACTTGTTAAGCAAATATTTACTACTGAACTTATTTAAGCTTGCCATAACAAAGGGATTGAATAATTATTGGCTCAAGAAATTTCAGCTTTTCTTTTTTCAATAATTTGTAAAAATGTCTAAAAACACACTTATTGTGTGTAGGCCAGTGACACAAAGTCTCTTAAATTCAGCATATAACACAACAAAATGTGGAAGAAGTCAAGGGTTGAAGCTGAAGCTGTATACTTCCATGTTTGGTTTCATTGATTCTCCCCTTTAACTGCCCCTAATTAACAGATTTTTGGGAGAGGATCAGCTTGAACAAAGTGAGGTGTAGAATCACTGATCTACAAATAGTATTCCCTGCCAAATAATAGGCTTCATGTGATTAATATTTGGACTTAGCCGTTTCAAAGGGTAACGTGAGCATAAAGCCCATTTTCCAGTTGGTTTGTGGTTCAGAGTAAAACAAAGTAAAACACACCAATCCCAGTCCTAATTTCAATGTAGCAAATCTTGCTTATTTGCCCCTGGTCGTGAAACCCGAGACATATTTGTTTTACCTATTTGGAACTACAGTACCAAAATGTTCTAGCTGCTCCGACAGGGTATCCAAATGATACGCCGCTGAAAGTGGTGACTGGGTTTAACAGCTCTCGTAGGGTGTTATAATTTTGGTAGTTGCTATGCTGGCCAAAATGTTCAATGCCCACAATAAAACTAAATGATGAATGAAAATGTCATAAGCAATTTTAGTGCCAAGTTAGAGAATAGTTTGATTCACTATGGCTCTGCCCCTACCTACACATACTCAGTGTAATATTTATGTTGCTGCTAATGGACACAGATTGAGCCTAGTCCTAGACTAAAAAGCAAGATCAATGGAGCTTATTAATTGAAAGTGCTTTTTAGTCTAGGACTGGGCTTAATCTGTGTCAGGTTAACCTGACCTTAGTGTACTGCAGGTACCCTTTACATACATCTAGTTGTTTTCTAGACATCTCCTGGTGCAATGTATATAGTGTTGCATATTGTTGTATCTGTTTTTGCAATTTTATGGTTGTATTGCTCACTTCTTGAGAGTCAATTTTCCTTGTACTAACACTACATTTAACACGTTTTCTAATAGAGATACATATAAAATATGACTTATACTATCTACCTTTTTATCTCTTAGTATGACTTTTAGTGGCCTTTTTGTGTACTTCAATTATCCGCTTGTTTAATAATCTCCTGTTTTTTTGTGTGGCCTTGTCTGCCCACTATTGTTTGTGGAGATGCTCAGAAAACAAAATGTCAGGATTGAATGCATTGAGTTGCACAATCTACAAGTTATCTTGGCTACTAGGCGGTATGTCTACAATCGGAGCATAAGCCTTAAAACAACAATAAAACTATCACTTTTTTCTTCTAAGACGCGTAGCAGTCAGACGTCTGTTTTTGTCTTGTTTTGTCCCGTCCCGTGTTTATATAGTTTTCTTCGAATATATATTTCATACATATTTTTTATATTTTTAATCTCAATTTCCATCTACAGACTGAACATACTCTCCTGCAACCCGCCTCACCCAATGTGGTATGGATCTGCTATTTTTTATACTTTAGAACCAGAACCCTCATCAGAAGCTAGCCAGCTATTAGCTAGTAGTCATTTAGCCACTGCTGGCGGTCATCACCGTTAACTCGGACATCAGCCAGCCTCAGCCCGGTCAACTCCTGCCAGTCTGCACAGCGCGATATCAACCCAGAGCATATCGGACTGCTTTTTCTCTACCACATCTCCGGATTCCTACCGCAAGCTAGTTAGCCTGGAGTTAGCCTCGAGCTAGGCCCATCTCCCGGCTAGCCGCAGAGATCCATCAGCCAATTCCTGGGCTACAATACCTCTTTTGCCAATTGTCCTGGACCCCTTTACTGCCGATATGGAGCCCCGCTGATTCATCAGGAATGGTCTGCTGACGTAACCGTCCGAGGGAGTTTCTACAGCCTCTTCCGTTGCGACGTCCCCCAGAGGCCCATCTGCTAGCCTGCTAGCCCCGGCCTGCTAGTTGTCTGAATCGCCGTGTCTCCAGCTCACCTAGCTACTCACTGGACCCTATGATCACTCGGCTACACATGCCTCTCCCTAATGTCAATATGCCTTGTCTACTGCTGTTTTGGTTAGTGATTATTGTCTTATTTCACTGTAGAGCCTCCAGCCCTGCTCAATATGCCTTAGCTAGCCCTTTTGTTCCACCCCCCACACATGCGGTGACCTCACCTGGCTTAAATGGTGCCTCTAGAGACAAAACCTCTCTCATCGTCACTCAATGCCTAGGTTTACCTCCACTGTACTCACATCCTACCATACCCTTGTCTGTACATTATGTCTTGAATCTATTCTTCCGCGCCCAGAAATCTGCTCCTTTTACTCTCTGTTCCGAACGCACTAGACAACCAGTTCTTATAGCCTTTAGCTGTACCCTTATCCTACTCCTCCTCTGTTCCTCTAGTGATGTAGAGGTTAACCCAGGCCCTGCTGCCCCCAGCATCACTCCCATTCCCCAGGCGCTGTCATTTGTTGACTTCTGTAACCGTAAAAGCCTTGGTTTCATGCATGTTAACATTAGAAGCCTCCTCCCTAAGTTTGTTTTATTCACTGCTTTAGCACACTCCGCCAACCCGGATGTCCTAGCCGTGTCTGAATCCTAGCTTAGGAAGGCCACCCAAAATCCTGAAATTTACATCCCCAACTATAACATTTTCCGACAAGATAGAACTGCCAAAGGGGGCGGAGTTGCAATCTACTGCAGACAGCCTGCAGAGTTCTGTAATACTATCCAGGTCTGTGCCCAAACAATTCGAGCTTCTACTTTTAAAAATCCACCTTTCGAGAAACAAGTCTCTCACCATTGCCACTTGTTATAGACCCCCTTCAGCCCACAGCTGTGCACTGTGGCGTTTTGCATTAGCATCGCATAGCCCCCGCGATATGCAACTTTTCATGGAAGTCAGGAACCAATATACTCAGTCAATTTGGAAAGCTAAGGCTATCTTTTTCAAACAGAAATTTGCATCCTGTAGCACTAATTCCAAAAAGTTTTGGGAATCTGCAAAGTCCTTGGAGAATAAGAGTACCTCCTCCCAGCTGCCCACTGCACTGAGGATAGGAAACACCGTCACCACCGATAAATCTACGATAAACAATAGTTTCAATAAGCATTTTTCTATGGCTGGCCATGCTTTCCACGTGCCTATCCTACCCCAGCCAACATCTCAGCACCCCCTGCAGCAACTTGCCCAAGCACCCCCCCCCCCCCCCCCCCCCCCCGCTTCTCCTTCACCCAAATCCAGACAGCTGATGTTATGAAAGAGCAGCAAAATCTGGATTCCTACAAATCAGCTGGGCTAGACAATCTGGACCCTCTCTTTCTAAAATTATCCGCCGAAATTGTTGCAACCCCTATTACTAGCCTATTCAACCTCTCTTTCGTATCATCTGAGATCCCCAAAGATTGGACAGCTGCCGTGGTCATCCCCCTCTTCAAAAGGGGAGACACTCTAGACCCAAACTGTTATAGACCTATATCCATCCTGCCCTGCCTTTCTAAAATCTTCGAAAGACAAGTTGACAAACAGATCACAGACCATTTTGAATCCCACCATACCTTCTCCACTATGCAATCTGGTTTCCGAGCTGGTCATGGGTGCACCTCAGCCACGCTCAAGGTCCTAAACAATATCATAACCGCCACTGATAAAAGACAATATTGTGCAGCCGTCTTCATCGACCTGGCCAAGGCTTTCGACTCTGTCAATCACCGCATTCTTATCGGCAGACTCATTAGCCTTGGCTTCTTAAATGACTGCCTCGCCTGGTTCACCAACTACTTCTCAGATAGAGTTCAGTGTGTCAAATCGGAGGGCCTGTTGTCCGGACTTCTGGCAGTCTCTATGGGGATGCCACAGGGTTCAATTCTCGGGCTGACTCTTTTTTCTGTATATATCATTGATGTCGCTCTTGCTGCTGGTGATTCTCTGATCCACCTCTATGCAGACGACACCATTCTGTATACATCTGGCACTTCTTTGGACACTGTGCCTCCAAACGAGCTTCAATGCCATACAACACTCCTTCCGTGGCCTCCAACTGCTTTTAAATGCTAGTAAAACTAAGTGCATGCTCTTCAACCGATTGTTGCCTGCACCCTCCCGCCCGATTAGCATCACTACTCTGGACGGTTCTGACTTAGAATATGTGGACAACTACAAATACCTAGGCATCTGGTTAGACTGTAAACTCTCCTTCCAGACTCACATTAAGCATCTCCAATCCAAAATTAAATCTAGAATCGGCTTCCTATTTTGCAACAAAGCCTCCTTCACTCATGCTGCCAAACATACCCTCGTAAATTTGACTATCCTACCAATCCTTGACTTCGACGATGTAATTTACAAAATAGCCTCCAACACTCTACTCAACAAACTGGATGCAGTCTATCACAGCGCCATCCGTTTTGTCACCAAAGCCCCATAAACTATCCACCACTGTGACCTGTATGCTCTCATTGGCTGGTCCTCACTACATATTAGTCGCCAAACCCACTGGCTCCAGGTCACCTATAAATCTTTGCTAGGTAAAGCCCCGCCTTATCTCAGCTCACTGGTCACCATAGCAACACCCACCCATAGCACGTGCACCAGCAGGTATATTTCACTGGCCATCCTCAAAGCCAATGCTTCCTTTGGCCGCCTTTCCTTCCAGTTCTCTGCTGCCAATGACTGGAACGAATTGCAAAAATCACTGAAGCTGGAGTCTTATATCTCCCTCTCTAACTTTAAGTATCAGCTGTCAGAGAAGCTTATCGATCACTGTACCTGTACACAGACAATCTGTAAATAGCACACCTACCTACCTACCTCATACCCTTAGGTTTTACTTGCCTTCTTGCTCTTTTGCACCCCAGTATCTCTACTTGCACATCATCTGCACATCTACCACTCTGGTGTTAATGCTAAATTGTAATTATTTAGCCTTTATGGCCTAATAATTGCCTTACCTCCCTACTCTTCTACATTTGCACACACTGTACATAGATTTTTCTATTGTGTTATTGACTGTACATTTGTTTATGTGTAACTCTGTGTAGTTGTTTTTTTTCGCACTGCTTTGCTTTATCTTGGAAAGGTCGCAGATGTAAATGAGAACTTGTTGTCAACTGGCCTACCTGGTTAAATAAAGGTGAAATAAAAAATAAAACTGCAGTGATATAATATATTGAAATGTGTGGTTTCAACTAACTATATTCATTTTCTAGTGCATTTCTTTAATGTAATTCATACATTTCCTCAGTCCAGAAACTCACACACACACTCACACACATATACACAAAAACGCACACATACACACTCACCATTGACCACACACCCTTCTTTAATGATTTCTAAAAAGCGTTTTGGGACAGATAGAGGATCAGTTTTGTTTTTACTATATTAAATTTGACAAAGGAGAACTGGTCAGTGATCCTCAATCTGCCCTCCTCAGGCTTCGAGAATGCATGTTTACGTTGTCCTTACATTTTATGTGTAAGTGCACCCAGTCATCTGTTTGTGGGTTGTGCCTGTAGGTTCGTAGCCTGGCTAACATGACCCACGTGACCCCATAGCGAGGAAGAGTGACTCACTGGTCTGGACAGGAGGCCGTTTGCTAATGCAATTAGCTCAGAATATGTGCGGACTCATTGCATCTCTCACATCTTTATTTTTCCTGGAGGGTTGTAATGGGAGGGGGTGGCACTCGGGGCTGTGTCTGGCAGTGCCTGTGGGTGTTTGAGTACACTGAGGAGAACAGTAAAAGCACAGCCCCTTCATTATCAACACATCATGCTGACAATACTGAAACAGCAATTCCAGGCTCTGAAATTAGGAGGACTTCGAGAGTAGGTGTTAGCCAGAGTAGTAAGTTTGGGTCTTACGCTATGAACCACCCCCGTGCTTCACAGTTGGGATGGTGGTCTTTGGCTTGCAAGCCTCCCCCTTTTTCCTCCAAACATAACAATGGTCATTATGGCCAAACAGTTCTATATTTGTTTCATCAGACCAGAGGACATTTCTCCAAAAAGTACCATCTTTGTCCCCATGTGCAGTTGCAAACCGTAGTCTGGCTTTTTTATGGTGGTTTTGGAGCAGTGGCTTCTTCCTTGCTGAGCGGCCTTTCAGGTTATGTCGATATAGGACTCGTTTTACTGTGGATATAGATACTTTTGTACCTGTTTCCTCTAGCATCTTCACAAGGTCCTTTGCTGTTGTTCAGGGATTGATTTGCACTTTTTGCACCAAAGTACGTTCATCTCTAGGAGACAGAACGCGTCTCCTTCCTGAGCGGTGTGACGGCTGCTTGGTCCCATGGTGTTTATACTTGCGTACTATTGTTTGTACAGATGAATGTGGTACCTCTAGGCATTTGGAAATTGCTCCCAAGAATGAACCAGACTTGTGGAGGTCTACAATTGTTTTTCCTGAGGTATTGGCTAATTTCTTTTGATTTTCCCATGATGTCAAGCAAAGAGGTTTGAAGGTAGGCCTTGAAATACATCCACAGGTACACCTCCAATTGACTCAAATGATATCAATTAGCCTATCAGAAGCTTCTAAAGCCATGGCATCATTTTCTGGAATTTTCCAAGCTGATTAAAGGCACAGTCAACTCAGTGTATGTAAACTTCTGACCCACTGGAATTGTGATACAGTGAATTTTAAGTGAAATAATCTGTCTGTAAACAATTGTTGGAAAAAATGCTTGTCATGCACAAAGTAGATGTCCTAACCAGCTTGCCAAAACTCTAGTTTGTTAACAAGAAATGTGTGGAGTGGTTGAAAAACGAGTTTTAATGACTCCAACCTAAGTGTATGTAAACTTCCCACTTTAACTGTACACTGATTGAAGTGTATTTATCAAATTACATCAATAAGGGATCAACAATTTCACCTGGATTCACCTCGTCAGTCTATGTCATGGAAAGAGCAGGTGTTCTTAATGTTTTGTATATTTTGTGTATTGTGTATGGTTGCTAGTGGCATATAGGATTAATCTGCCTTTGAGGCTAAGGCAAACCAGCCCTAATGGACAATGGTTGGGGCTCTCTAATCCCCAATTTATTATATTAATGAAGGTGCAGCGGTTCTCAACTGGTTTTGCCTAGGGAACCAAATTGAACTATTTGTAATGCTGTATTGATAGTACATATAACAATTATATGACAAGGGAACAACATTTCCACTTCATTCGTTAGAAATAATAACATTTCACCTCCTGTGTGTCATCCTTCTTAACCATATCATTTTTTAATCCCTCATCAATCCACGGGAATTTAACTGTTTTTACAGTCATTTAACTAGAATAAGCAATTTCATAAATGTGTCAAGTGCAGCATATGGTTGCTACTCATTACACACCACAGACCAACAAATAGTATTTACATCCTCAACATCACTACAAAACCTATTGTATAACGTCTTATACACTATATTAGGCTCAGACTTTGGAACTAAGGTTTTCCTAGATGTGGCTATTATATTATGATTACTACATCTGATGGATATGGATACTGCTTTAGAGCAGATTTCTGCAGCATTAGTAAAGATGTGATCAATACATGTTGATGATTTAATTGCTGTGCTGTTTGTAACTACCCTGGTAGGTTGAATGATAACCTGAACCAGGTTGCAGGCACTGGTTACAGTTTGAAGCTTTTTCTTGAGTGGGCAGCTTGATGAAGGCCAGTCAATATTGAAATCACCCAGAAAATATACCTCTCTGTTGATATCTCATACATTATCAAGCATTTCACACATATTATCCAGGTACTGACTGTTATCACTTGGTGGTCTATAGCAGCTTCCCACAAGAATGGGCTTTAGGTGAGGGAGATGAACCTGTAGCCAAGTTACTTCAACAGTATTTGACATAAGATCCTCTCTAAGCTTTACAGGAATATGACTCTGAACATAAACGGCAACACCTCCACCATTGGCATTCTCTTCTGAAGATGTTGAAACCATATATTGCTACCACTGTATCATCAAAGGTATTATCAAAGTGTTTCTTAGGCTACATATGTTAATGTGGGCTATTTATAGCACTTATCTGAGGTTCTAGATTTGTTTTATTGCTTTACTGGGAGGCATATCAGAGGTAAGTGTAGGATTGAAAGAGGCATTCAGGGGAGTTAGATGGACATAAATTAGGTTACTTACAATATGACTGCTAACACCACTTGGACAATGTACATTTGCAGCAGCACTATGACGACTCAGCGATTCAATGGTAGGGATTATCTGATCAGGGCTTGGGTCACTGATAAGTCATTGTCTCAAGGCAGCTTTGAAATACACAGACAGGGCCCAGGAGTCAAGATGATTAGGATGGACCCTCATTCCTACAGAGCATCTTCTGTTTCCAAAAGGTGTTGAAGTTATTTATAAAAGTTATGCCAACAGAGTAGTAGTCTCCATACAAGTGCTATCTGTCAACTTTCAGTAAAAAAACACACTTGAAGCAAATGTAAACATTGAGTTAAACCAAATTAGTCAAAGAGCAGTTGAACAACAGTGAGCTACATTTTGAATAAGGGGGTGCCAACAGCAAAGCAACATCCCTTAATCCCTAATCCTGGAGAGAAAGAGAGAAAGAGAGCATTGGGCAGTTGAGGTATCATACAAATTCTGCGAGAGGGACACAGTATTTAAACACACAGGTAACATGCAAATAGACTGATGTAGAAAACCATTCACAGGCAAAGAAATTGAAATTATCAAGCATTCATCTATAGGTAATACCACAGGACATGAGAGAAATGGAGAGACACCTTGAGAGCAACATGCCTAAAAGGAAGTGTAAAGAAAAGCTTACCTTGAAGGATGGGGAAGGAGAGGAGGGTCTCAGCTGAGGTCCAAGCATTCTGATATGTTCTGTCCAGTTGTCCCCTCAAACAGGCCTGCAGGTGCCATCAACCAGCCTACATACCATCTGTGAGTCAGCTGTGAGGATGAGAGAGAGAGAGAGATGTATTGTTGTTCTGATTAATATTAGAGAAATCAGTAATCAAGTGTAGCCTTCATCTGCCTTTCAGTGAGCAGGAAAGGATGTTTGTGAAGTATACACATACCAATAAAAAGGCTAATTTTAACTTACTATATTGGCTGATGTAGCATAAAGTTCATGATGATCTTTTCAATGGTGCCCTTCTCCTGCGGGAACATAAAAAAAAAAACACGCACGCACGCACGCACGCACGCACGCACGCACGCACACACACACACACACACACACACACACACACACACACACACACACACACACACACACACAGAGACAAAGTGACTATAGCTTAATTGGATATTGATGCATGTGAACAAAGTCACTAAAAACAGACACCCTTTTATTTAAAAAAAATTCAACCAATTTGTTTATGTATTTGTCTTAATTAATCTAAATTGTATATTCTACATGCTTTAGCATTAGCAGTCCATCAGGCCAATAGATAGTGCTGTTGCACTGTGGTAATAGGAGAAACAGCAAGTTCTGGTGAAGCGCACGCCCCATTCTTCAGACTAAAGAAAGCGCCAGAACTTTGTAGACGTAAACTTGTGTCCATTCCTTTTAGTATTACAGGTATGTAACAGAACTTCCAAACTTTCTAATATAGAAAGAAAATGTAATAACATGCTACTTAACACATTTGTCAAGGTATTATCACGTTAGGAAAGGTTTTGTGTTGGTTTTGTGTCTATCTGAGTGAGAGAAGAACGTGATTTACAATGAGTGAGAGAATATGTTTGCTTGATGCTAGCTGAGGTAAAAACGATTTACAAGTCACAGAGACTATGTTTACTGAGTAGCTTACTTGTACTGGAGTTTGTCTAGGAGATTTTATAAAGAATCCATCTGTTAGGGATTTCTGAGTTCGTTTTACATGTTATTGGTTTTGGGTAAAATTGTGCTCACGAGCTAGTAAACTGGCCGCACACGCTCAGTTTTTGTCTCTGTACGGACGTTTTGCCTGTTTGATTGCCTTATGGAGGGAATAACTACACTGTTTGTATTCAACCATATTCCCAGTCACCTTGCTGTGGTTAAATGCGATGGTTCGCACTTTGAGTTTTGCGCGAATGCTACCATCTAGCCACGTTTTTTTGTTTGGGTAGGTTTTAATAGTCACAGTGGGAACAGCATTCCCTATACACTTCCCGATGAACTCAGTCACCATGTCCGTGTATACGTCAATGTTATTCTCGGAGGCAAACCGGAACATATCCCAGTCCGCGTAATCTTGAAGCATGGATTCCGATTGGTCAGACCAGTGGTGAATAGATCTTAGCACGTGGACTTCCTGTTTGAGTTTCTGCCTATAGGAAGGGAGGAGCAGAAAGGAGTCATGATCTGATTTGCCGAAGGGAGGGTGGGGGAGGGCTTTGTAGCCATCCCGGAAGGGAGAGTAACAATGGGCAAGAGTTTCTGAAGTGCGAGTCCTACAGGCAATGTGTGGATAGAACTTCAGTAGCGTTTTCCTCAAATTTTCTTTGTTAAAATCCCCAGCTACAATAAATGCGGCCTCAGGATATGTGGTTTCCAGTTTTCAAAAAGTCCAATGTAGTTCCTTGAGGGCCGTTGTGGTATCGGCTTGATGGGGAATATACATGTCTGTGACTATAACAGAAGAGAATTCTCTTGGGAGGTAATACGGTCGGCATTTGATTGTAAGGTATTGTAGGTCAGGTGAACAAAAGGACTTCCTGTAGTCACAATCACACAATGAGTAGTTAATCATGAAACATATACCACCGCCTTTCTTCTTCCCGGAGAGTTCTTTATTCCTGTCTGCGCAATGTAGTGAGAACCCAGCTGGCTGTATGGACGGGCACAGTATATCCAGAGAGAGCCATGATTCTGTGAAACAGAGTATGTTACAGTCCTTGATGTCTCTCTGGAAGGAGATCCTCACCCTGAGCTCGTCTACTTTATTGTCCAGGGACTGAACATTAGCAAGTAATATACTTGGAAGTGGTGGATGATGTGCACACCTCCTGAGTCAGACTACAAATCCGCTCCGAATACCTCTTCTCTGTCGGCGGCGTCTTGGAGCAGCCTCTGGGATGAGTTCAATTGCCCTGGAGAACAAAGGCTCCAATTCGGGAAAGTCGTATTTCTGATGGTAATGCTGGTGAGTTATTGCTGCTCTGATACGTAGCAGACTGTCTACCAATCGCGTTCACTTGCTAATGCTGCATCACGCGGTTGCTAAGCTAATCATCATGCAATCCCTTCTCAAAGTCAGTCGAGAAACTTTTCCTCGAAAGTACATAATGTCACGATTCCAAAGCTATACGATGCTAAAGATAGCAAGTTATTTATCTCACATCTCGGAAAATATTTGTAATGTTGTACTTCCTGTTGACTAATGTTGGGTTTTTTATGGAGAGCGCTCCTTGTCCAAGAATCGCCCAGATTGCACCGTGCGGCCAATTGGCGTAGCATGGGCAACGTTTCCCAGCTCTTCAAAAGTATATCTGCCATTGTGAACCTTAGACTCCACTCTGTAAGGCACTTCTATCTGCAGGTTGAACATGGTGAGACTGTAGACGCCTAAATTAATTGTGCAGTTTGTTAGGCGATTTTACAGCTAACTAGGTATGTTACATGCTGATATTGTCTTTGGTATTATTTTGTGCAGCTTCGTTTGCTAGGTAGTTACCTAACTAGCTAGCCAGCCTGTCTGCCCATAGAGAGAGCATTGCACTGTGGATTTTGTAGTGGACTTGAGCTACAACAGATTTCCATAACAATTTTCCATCTTGCTACAAACCTTATTATAATGGCAAAATGAAACAGTTGTTCACCAAAAAATATTGTTCACGTACTAGTGTTATTTAACACTGTAAATGAAAGGAATGTGTGGTTTTGGGAGGATTTTTCCTTTAACACTGGTGGGGGAGTGCCAAGATGGAGGCACGATGGCCTCAACACAGCACCCCCTATCAGTCATCAAGTGTATATATCAATCATTGGTCAAAACGCCAACCGACTGGGCCATTGGAACTAGATCCATGTCTGAGGTGGCATGTGTTTTAATGAGGTAATAAGACACAGACTCTACTCTGAGTCGGCACGCATACAAGTTCATACATTATGGGTCAGCTCTTTACTTGAACAGTGTATTATGTAAATTAATCAATACAACAATGTTTATTCATGTTATGTTGCAGGCAGAAAAATGTTACAGTGTGAAACAAAAAGCAAACAAAAAACGAACTGCATTTTCACACATTTTCTCACTTCACTGGAAGAATGTTATCTTGAACTTATCTTGGACTGGTTAATCAGTGGCCCGTGTGTGTGTGTACTGTATGTGTTTGTGTGTGAGTCTTTTGGAGAAAATGAAAGTTACTGAGATTTGTTTAATGAGTGACTTTTAAAAGGCCATAGTTGACTGACCCCTTCACCAACCAATAATCTCTCTCTCTCTCTCTCTCTCTCTCTCTCTCTCTAAAGCTGTGCCCCCACCCTCTCTCCATGATTTTCCTGGCAGCAGACTGAAGGGTTCCAGTAAGCTACGTGCTGGAGTCACATTTTGACAGGCAGCCAAATACACCTGTTGGACAGGTATGTTTATCTAGCAGGGAGGTGCAGATACCCTTTGTCACCACACTAAGGTGTGGGAATGTGTGCTTGTGTGTGCCTAGACTGTTTAAGTACACAAGCTGCTGTTGATGAATCAAATGATCCTTGACATTAGCGATGAGGGAATTAGTGAGATCTTTTAAATTCTTATTTGTTAAAGTTGAAAGGCATTTTAGTACTGTGTTCTACATGGCGAAAACCACATAACTTTGATTTCTATACATTTTCAACTGTGATCTTAATGAAACAATGGACCACAAATGAATGAAGTTTGTGGCATGACCTTGATTTGGACAGGAACAAACCTAAATCAGCTTATCAACCAGCTAATTATTAGAATCAGGTGCGCTAGACTAGGGTTAGAGTGAAAATCTACCGGACACTCCTGCCAGAGTGTAGTTATGTCTTTCTTGAGTGTGTGGGTGTGAATATTTCAGGTGAGGGAGAGGATCCGACTGAGGTGTAAACCACGAGGCAGCAATTAACCCCCCACTCAACCTCAACTGTCGCTCAGCAACAATGGAGCCTTTGTGAAAGTAACACACATTTATAGTCTGGTGTCTGGCCTTTGAAACATTACAACGCAACACAACAACTCAAACAGGCCCCACCACTGTCCACATGCATCGCACTACATCCCTTCCACATGGATCGCGTGCCCTTAAACTTGTGTGACACACATTCTCACTCTTATAGACAGAAACCCTGTCATGGTTGCGTGGTGTTTTTTACAACATGGCAACAACAGTTGCAAGTTCTATTTAGTTCAATTTAGCATAAAAGAGAGTTTAAACCAACACATTCGCCAGTCGAGTAGTCTCCATTCAATCCAGAATGCTGTGTGTGTACGTACATGTGTGTGTGTGTAATCAGCAGTTATGGTCCGTTGGCTGAGAATTGCCCCAGCTGTCACATTCCTCTATGTCCTCTCAGAAAATACATTTAAAATGAGTCTGTAAATGTACTGATGGACCATAACGAAGAGCCAAGCTCACTGTTGTGTCGTAGCAAACCAGAAGGGTTGATGTAAAAAAGAAAACACACACAATACCTATCAGTAATTACCGTCACCAGGACGATGGTGGTCTATCAGTAATTACCATCACCAGGACGATGGTGGTCTATCAGTAATTACCGTCACCAGGACGATGGTGGTCTATCAGTAATTACTGTCACCAGGACGATGGTGGTCTAACAGTAATTACTGTCACCAGGACGATGGTGGTCTATCAGTAATTACTGTCACCAGGACAAGGGTGTCTATCAGTAATTACTGTCACCAGGACAAGAAGTCTATCAGTAATTACTGTCACCAGGACGATGGTGGTCTATCAGTAATTACTGTCACCAGGACAAGGGTGTCTATCAGTAATTACTGTCACCAGGACAAGAAGTCTATCAGTAATTACTGTCACCAGGACAAGGGTGTCTATCAGTAATTACTGTCACCAGGACAAGAAGTCTATCAGTAATTACTGTCACCAGGACAAGAAGTCTATCAGTAATTACTGTCACCAGGACAAGAAGTATATCAGTAATTACTGTCACCAGGACAAGAAGTCTATCAGTAATTACTGTCACCAGGACAAGAGGTCTATCAGTAATTACTGTCACCAGGACAAGGGTGTCTATCAGTAATTACTGTCACCAGGACAAGAAGTCTATCAGTAATTACTGTCACCAGGACAAGGGTGTCTATCAGTAATTACTGTCACCAGGACAAGGGTGTCTATCAGTAATTACTGTCACCAGGACAAGAAGTCTATCAGTAATTACTGTCACCAGGACAAGAAGTCTATCAGTAATTACTGTCACCAGGACAAGGGTGTCTATCAGTAATTACTGTCACCAGGACAAGGGTGTCTATCAGTAATTACTGTCACCAGGACAAGGGTGTCTATCAGTAATTACTGTGACCAGGACAAGAAGTCTATCAGTAATTACTGTCGCCAGGACGATGGTGGTCTATCAGTAATTACTGTCACCAGGACAAGGGTGTCTATCAGTAATTACTGTCACCAGGACAAGAAGTCTATCAGTAATTACTGTCACCAGGACAAGAAGTCTATCAGTAATTACTGTCACCAGGACAAGAAGTCTATCAGTAATTACTGTCACCAGGACAAGAAGTCTATCAGTAATTACTGTCACCAGGACAAGAAGTCTATCAGTAATTACTGTCACCAGGACAAGAAGTATATCAGTAATTACTGTCACCAGGACAAGAAGTCTATCAGTAATTACTGTCACCAGGACAAGAAGTCTATCAGTAATTACTGTCGCCAGGACGATGGTGGTCTATCAGTAATTACTGTCACCAGGACAAGAAGTCTATCAGTAATTACTGTCACCAGGACAAGAAGTCTATCAGTAATTACTGTCGCCAGGACGATGGTGGTCTATCAGTAATTACTGTCACCACGACGATGGTGGTCTATCAGTAATTACTGTCACCAGGACGATGGTGGTCTATCAGTAATTACTGTCGCCATGACGATGGTGGTCTATCAGTAATTACTGTCACCAGGACAAGAAGTCTATCAGTAATTACTGTCACCAGGACAAGAAGTCTATCAGTAATTACTGTCGCCTGGACGATGGTGGTCTATCAGTAATTACTGTCGCCAGGACGATGGTGGTCTATCAGTAATTACTGTCGCCAGGACGATGGTGGTCTATCAGTAATTACTGTCGCCAGGACGATGGTGACTCTAGGAGGACTATAAGTGTACGCCTGTGTCAACCAGAGACAATTGCAACTGAGAGACAGGTGCAAAATAGTGTTTCAATGTTACGTAATAACTTTGGATATGAAAATGCGGTCTGTATTTATTGTCTTGTCTGATAGTGGTTGGCAGGAGAAGAGTGACTACACTGCTGACAGATTCACAGTCCAGATGAGATATTAAGGCGAGGCCCTGTGTCACATCTACTCCCTCTCCAGCACTCGACAACGCCGGTTTACTAACCACCCATCATTAGGCACACCTGGACTTCATCACTACCCTGGTTACTTCCCCTTTATCTGTATCATTACTCATCAGGCAGCGTTGGTTCGCTTGTTTTGTATTGTTCGTCACTATTAAACTCCTGACTCCCTGCGTCTTCGTTACACCCTGACAGAGGGCACTGACTGAAATAGTCGGAGTTTCCTTGTTAAATTCCCAAACATCAGTCATGACAGTCAGATGTGAAGAGTAAATTGGATCCAAATTGCGTGGATCCAAAGAGCTCAGTGATTTTCAACGTGGCACCATCAGGATGCCACCTTTCCAACAAGTCAGTTTGTCAAATTTCTACCTTGCTAGAGCTGCCCCGGTCAACTGTAAGTGCTGTTATTGTGAAGTGGAAATGTCTAGGAGCAAGAACGGCGCAATAACTACTCGTCAGGAGCTTCATGAAATGGGTTTCCATGGCCGAGCAGCCACACACAAGCCTAAGATCAACATGCGCAATGCCAAACGTTGGATGGAGTGGTGTAAAGCTCACCACCATTGGATTCTGGAGCAGTGGAAACACGTTCTCTGGAGTGATGAATCACGCTTCACCATCTGGTAGTCCGATGGACAAATCTCGGTTTGGCGGATGCCAGGAGAAGGCTACCTGCCCAAATGCATAGTGCCAACTGTAAAGTTTGGTGGAGGAAGAATAATTGTCTGGGGCTGTTTATCATGGTTCGGGCTAGGTTCCTTAGTTCCAGTGAAGGGAAATGTTAACTCTACAGCATGCAATGACATTCTATACGGTTCTGTGCTTCCAACTTTGTGGAAACAGTTTGGGGAAGACCCTTTCCTATTTCAGCATAACAATGCCCCAGTGCACAAAGCGAGGTCCATACAGAAATGGTTTGTCGAGATCAGTGTGGAAGAACTTGACTGGCCTGCACAGTGTCCTGACCTCAACCCCATCAAACACCTTTTGGATGAATTGGAACACTGACTGTGAGCCAGGCCTAATCGCCCAACATCCGTGTTCGACCTCACTAATGCTCTTGTGGCTGAAAGGAAGCAAGTCCCTGCAGCAATGTTCAAACATGTAGTGGAAAGTCTTCCCAGAAGAGTGGAGGCTGTTATAGCAGCAAAGCAGGGAACAACTCCATATTAATGCCAATGATTTTGGAATTAAATATTCAACGAGCAGGTGTCCACATACTTTTGGTCATGTAGTGTATATTTCCATTCACTTTTTAGTAATTTATCTTATGCTTTTACACAGAGCGGATTGCAATAAATTAATTCAAAGGACATTTGAGCTCAATTAGTGTGCTATATGGCTTTTGTTTTCAGACACAAAAACAGTCCATTTCTACTAAACACACACAGACATTTACATTATTTCAAACATAGTTTATTTCTGTAAAAAGACTCTTAAATACAAAATAAAACAATATTCTGTACATACATGGGTGTAAATATATCAGAAATGATACAATCTGAGATGTAATTCTCATACACATGATATTGAGTGATCTAGAAGAAGAAAAGATCAGCTGAATAACATAATAAACAATTATACAGAACAGGAGTTGAGTCATTGATTTGTTTTAAACGGATTATTAATACATACTGTTTTGGTGTCGGTCTGGTCTGGTGAAGTACATAAAGATTTATATGGCTATAAAGGAAATATACTTTATAGACAACATTCACGCTGAAACAGCAAAATACACAACTTCATGTCACCAATAGTTTATAATGAGTATCCCTTCCTTTTGTTACTCCTCTCTCTCTTTTTTGTCCTCCAGTTGTCTCCTCCCTCCATATCAGGTTTATTATTAAACACAAGCCCTTTAATACCAAGGTTAAAACACGACGTGAGGCTTCTCTTTTGTTATATCTTAAATGTCATCTTTAACTCTAAATTGTTGGAAATGGACCTGTAAGTAAGCATTTCACTGCAAGTCTACACTTCTTGTGACAATTAAAATGTTATTTGATTTTAATCTAAACAATGGCTTATTTTAGAAGTCACAAGTTTTGCAACCAGCCGTCTTGCAATTAGACATATACAATTATAGTTAAGTGCTGCTGTCCCTCAGTAACTATACAAAATATAAATAAACAAGCACTTTAAAAACAGATCAATATATGTGCCCGGTGCGGATATTGCCACAGTAAAAATAATAATGGCCATATACCCAGGTGGTTGTCATAGTGACACATAAGGCGAGTTACTCCCACACAATATAAAGCGTTTATATAAATGCAAACATAAATGCCTTTTTCTCGTTATCTATCCCAGGGAGAATATAACTGAAAACAGAAATACCATCTTGCAGGCCGAAAGCAGTGTCCACAACAATTCCTGACCCAAAATCCAGATACACAGTTAAACATACTAGTTACAGTAAAATATCAATACTGGTTCATAAAACCTACTGGAGCCAAAAACACTGGCTTTTCTGCAACACCTCCCCTGGAAGAAGAGAAGTTAGTGTCTTTATATTATTTCAGGTTTAGGGCTGTTCACCAGAGAGTGGGTCGTCCGATCTACAGTACAATAGGACAGAAGGGACTGCTCTGTCCAGTTTACACCCCCGCCACTCTTGTGTCTCACATGCCATGCAGCCCGGTCTCTTCCACCTTCCAGCCGGTGGAGTTCTTCCCAAACTTATAGACCAGCCGCCTACCGTCCACCCTATCCAGGATCTCTCTCTTGTAGTAGTATCTATAAGAGGGAGGCAGGAAGGAGAGCCACTGGTTAGTCTCATGACAAGACAATGGCTTATCACAGACATGTTATCATTGTTCTATTAATCTTCTAACTTCATCCTCAACTGGTTGACTCTATTAAGTTAGCTAGCACCCAAAAGCCAAGCATGGTTGCTAGGATTAGGGTTTCCATGGTTAGTTGCCATGACGGTACTGCTATATCACCATGGTTTCCTACCTCATGGCGCGGCTGAGCTTCTCGTATGTCATGCTGCTGTTCTTCTTCTTCTGCCCCCACAGCTGGGCCACAGCCTCAGACTTGAGGAACTTGAAGACGCCCTCACTGCGGTCCTCCCACTTCATCAGTCCCTGGTTCTGGTTCAGCTCTGGGTGGATCAGGATATCCCTAATGAACTCCCACAGGTGGGTCCCTCGGGGCGCTATTGGGGGACAGGGGAGAGGAAGAGTTAGGTGTGTGTGAACAGCACAGGTGTGTGTGTGGTAAAGCAAGCAAGGATGAGGTAGAGCAGGTGTGTTTATGTTTGTATGTGTGTGTGCAAGCGTGTGTATGTGCATACTGTATGTGCGCGTGTGCACAGCATGTGTGTGTGTGTGTGTGTGTGTGCTCGTGCGTGCACGTGGTGAACAGACTATGACCTAAAAACACCTGTGAAGTTTTGACTGTGGCTGTTTTCAGTACCCGATGCAAAATATATGCTAATCACATGACTGATAAACCATGCTTCTACAGAGCACTATTGAAAACAGTTGTTGACATTGATGTGTGTGTGTGTGTGTGTGTGTGTGTGTGTGTGTGTGTGTGTGTGTGTGTGTGTGTGTGTGTGTGTGTGTGTGTGTGTGTGTGTTTTAGAATGATAGGAGAGCCACTCACCATGTTTGCTCTTCTTGGAGGCCTGGTAGTGTCTGGGATCGTGGCTGTGTTTGGGAGGTCTTCCTCTGCCTCTCTTCATCATCTCTCCCCTCTCTGTCTTTATGTGCGTTTCTGTCAAATACAATGGTTCAGGAGTTTAGAATAACAGACTGGCTTTCAAAGAGACATGCACTTTAAAGGCTCACCCATCATTCTCAACCACCACCGGAAGTTCAAGATTGTTATGTCCACTAAGGAAAAGTTGTACTCACTGGCTATCTGAGGGTAGGAGAACTCTGGGTCGGACTCACTGCTCCTGGATTCTGGAGAGCTGGGGTTCTGGAAGCTGAGTATTCCACCTGGGGGCAGGGAGATAGGAGGGAATACACTTTCAATATGGCCGCTCCTTCATCCTGCCTTGATCGATGAATTAGGCCTTGGGCTCAGTGATACAGGCCAGACCAATCACATACTAATTCAGTGATGTGAGAAGAATTGGGGGTACAGAGATGAGAGGAGTGAGGACGGGTGGAGAGATGACAAACGAGAAGAAGAGAAAAGGGGGACACCACTCACCTGACGAGGAGCTGTGCATGCTGTCGGACTCGTATCCGTGGTCGCTGAGCGGCTTCATGTTATCGAAGTTGAAGTTCTTGAAGACGTGTGAGAAGTCGTTGTAGCTGGTCTCTTTCACAACTGTAACAGTAACATCACAACGTAAGCAAATGTGTCCATTTGACACTCAAGGCTTTGGTTTGTCAGTCTGAGATAGGAAGTGTGAAGAAGAGACAAGAGGATGTGTTTACCTTCATTTACTTCTACTGTGCTGAGTAGAGGAAAGTCTAGAAACTCATGCAGGAAGTTGTCCAGGAGCTTACAGGTCTCATTTAGATCTGGACCACAAAAATAAATTAAATGACTGAATCATTACCAAATGCATGTGTCTGCTGCCGTTTTGAGGATCCTCAATAATGTTTATTCAATTCACTTCTGTCAGATCCTTACCGTATTTGGCCTTGAGTTCCATCAGGCTTTGGTAGAGTTGAACCCCGAGGGACATTCCAAACATGTTTAACAGCTGATCTCTGGTCAGTTGGCAGAGCATGGATCCATCCATGAAGCAGCAGGATAGGCTCAGTGTGCTGGCATCAAATTTATTGCCCTCCACATAGAAGCTGATCCACTCCAACACGTTCTGCTTGCTCCAGTACTGAGGGTTCTGGTCATACCATTGAGCTAGAGGAGGATACAGAGGAGGAAAGGGTGTTAGATTTGTGTATTGAGTGTGTGTGTGTGTGTGTGTGTGTGTGTGTGTGTGTGTGTGTGTGTGTGTGTGTGTGTGGTGTGTGTGTGTTCATATGTGTTAGGCGTGATGCTGTTCTTGTAAAATCATCATCCCTTTTGAGATTCAACAATCTGTCAATGAGCCATAAGAAACCTTGTCAATCTAACCACCCAGTTAAACCACAAGATACTGATTAACTGAAGCCTTTCAACGAAGTGCCAACCCACACAAGAACCCAGCTCCTGATCTGTGAAACCTGAGTTTGTGGTTTAAGGGAGTCAGAACGCCTGTCTCTAGTTTATGTCTGCCCTGTGTCGTAAAACACTACCTCAACTACCTAAACAGTTCTAATCACAACTTATCACTGGCTAGGCCAGGGCAAGTAAAATAAAGCTTGAGGCATCTGAAAGATGAAAAGAGAGCATTCCTCAATTTAAGACAAAACATTGTCCTAGTTAATAATGATTTAACAGCCTTCTAAATTAGGTCATTGCTAGGTTCAGCCAATCCCCTGTCTGTCTGGGAGTTTGGCTAAAGGACATATGTTGTACTATGATCTTTGACTGAGTGTCTGCCAACAGGCTCAGTCAACAGACATGTCTCGTCCAGGGTGAGACAATGGGAAATATCCACAGACTTCACCAGCCAACAAGATGACCAAAACCAAAGAACCGCTAAAACTCCTGACTGAATAAAGATCCCCACAGAAAAGATTACACACATCCACACAGTGGTTTCCCAGGTGATCAACACAAACGTACATATCAAGGACTAAACTGTCCTTGACTAAACTTGCTGATAACAAAGCAGAGAAAATTACACATCCTCCTTTTCTGTCAATCAGTTTAGGTGTATTTTTTCCCCCTCTATAGATATCATCATAATGTTATCACCTGCTAGGGGATTATAAAGAGGCATTGGTATAAGATACCTATAGCGCCCAGGTGACTGCAGATGAACATTTGTTGTTAGCTAAATCTGGTGCAATGCATCATTTTTCAGTATATTGAGACTTATGTCTTTGTTGTACAATAAAACATTTAATAAAATACAAAATAAGTATAAGACTGTGTTCTCACCCAGTATGCTCGAGCTGCATGTGGAGAGGTCTGAGAGCTGCAGCAGGTCTCCTGTGGCGGGCAGAGACACGGTGGTGAGGCTGGGCTGCAGCGGCTGAGGCTGCAGGGGCTCGGAGCTTCCAGTCTGGTACATGGTCATGTTGGCGTTGGTCAGGATCCTACACAGCTCACTGGCAGACGACATGGGCTCTCTGCAACCAGGAGAGAAACTCATTTATGTACAGTTAGGATGCTGTTTATGGATATAGATGAATTAACAAATATAATAATTATATTAAGATAGTTGGTAGTATAGTTGCTGGTACCAGGAGACAATTGAGTGAGCCATTTGATGCATGTAGAAGGATGATCAACATTAAACATTTGGAAATTGACGTGACAGTAAAACTTTTCACCCATGCCTTATTGTATTCACTGTTTGAAGTGGGTCATGAATGCAAAATCTTTGGCTGTGTGTGAATACACACCAGTTTCTGTTTTCTTTCCTCTGCTGTGAAATAATATACACTGACTTTTCCCAATATTTTACAGATATGTCAACATAAATTGGATCAATCAATTGGAGGTTTCTTCAAAACATGCTGCAACGGTTCATGTGACCTCAGACCCAAGCAGCCACCCCATCACTCCCAAAAGAGCACCTCCACTTCTGCACGTACCTGATTCTGAGGCAACCGACAGGCAGCAATGAGAAGGTGTCAGATCAATAATAATCCACTGTTTGTTTTAGAGTCCAGTGTTTGTGATTCACTCCAAGAGTTTGTCAATATACTCCACGGTTTGTCTCTCTACCTTGTCTCTCTACCTTGTCTCTCTCGCTGTAGTTTCATAGATACACCTGCCGCTGGATATACCTGTGAAAGGCTTTATACTCTAGAAAGACATGTGGGAGGGGCAAGGTGAGCGCTAACTCAGAGGGGGAATTCCATGCTTCCTTTAAACCATGGCTCACACCCCCCTCTCTCACCCCACTCTCCCTCCCTCTCTCCGAGAACTGTGAAAAACAAAAGAAACCTACCCTCCTGCTATACTTTCTCTTAGCCCCCTCCCTTCTCTCCATGACGAAGCTCAGGAGCATTGGTGGGTGTTTCGAATGGAAAGGCAAGACAGAAGAATGGGGTAAAATGGAGGGAGAGTTGAAGGGTTGAGAGAGAGGATGAGAGGATGGGGGAGTTGAAGGGGTGAGAGAGGATGAGCGGATGGGGTGGAATGGAGTGGGAGTGAAATGGGTGAGAGAGAGGACGAGAGGATGGGGTGGTGGTGGTGAGAGTGAGGGGGTTGTTGTGAGTCTAAGAACAGAACTACAGGATGATGTCACTGTAAACATTCCTAATTAATCAACAGTCATGGTTGATCTAGTTTGTTTTATTATGTAATATCCACCATCGCTGTCACCTCTTTGTTTATCTCTAAGGAATTAAGTAATTTGTTCCATTATTTACTGTTGACACTGACTCTGAAGCTTTCACAGTCCTCTCGGTAATATTATCTCCTGTTTCAGTTTGGCCCAGTGGACTGGTTCAGCCAGCTCCACACGTTTACCCAACGGCAGGACCTATCACTGCAAGTCACTCACTCAATACGGTTACCATAACGCAGGTTCAGTTGCCATAATCACCTTTATTCACCGAGTACATTCACATGTACCAGGAATACTGTATTACCTGGTGAAATAATTCTGCCACAATAAACAGAATATACACAATATGTACAGACAGAGTATATAGGCAAGAATTTACACAGTCAACATACAGCATGTACACTATAAACACCGTAAACTAAAATACGACAGACTACACTGTATACACTATAAACTACACTTTAAATTATGCATGTAAAAGGTGTATAAGCAAAATAATTTTACAGAATGATGTGCAATGGGGGGCATATATGCGTAAAGAGCCAGTCCGTGGCAGGGTGCAAAGTGGCAGAGAGTGCAAACAGGCAAATGTGCCGTTGTAGGATAATAGTGCAGGGTCATTTTTTGGGGATTGGCTTTGTTTGCAGAGGTAATAGTGGGTGGTGGCAGAGATGTGTTGTAGACTAGGCCAATAAGGCTGAGTATGCAAGCTGTGTCAGTTCCCACAGTTTGCTGCCTGGCTGTTTCATCATCCTAAAGTGGCGAAGCTCCATTACACTCTGTTGCTGCTCACTCTAAGCCCTACGATACTTAGTACTGGGATCACTGCTATACAAGCTAACCCAGAAGCAATCCTCAGGCGATGCGATCAACCTCAGAAACTCAAGCCAAATGAATTTAGTTGTTTAGTCTGTTTCTGTTTCTTGAAACATGACCTTAATCCTATATGATTTTCTGGTTATACAGGTGTAATATGTTGGGGTGCAGCATCTTGAGTACATTCTATCTGGAAGCTACTGAGACATGGAACTAAGGGTGAGAGGCACGGTGTAGCCTAATTAATAACTGGCTCCCGGTCAATGTGTCATTAGATGAAACTGCATCTGGATCAAAGAGAGCTGAACCTATGGTGTAATCATGATGATAGATAAGAAACTCAAAATCACCATCTTTGGTAAAGGAGAAGACCAAGAAGGCAGAATCACTTTCCTTAAATGTATCCATAATGGAAAGAAAGTTGCCTTAGTTAATGTGTATGCTCCAAATTCATATGATCCTAAGTTTTAACATTTTCCTAACAGCACATTGTTAGAATTAACTGAATTCCAACTGGTTATTGGGACAGACATGAATGCCATTCTTAAGACCATCTACAATCCACAGGAAACCAAGTCACTCCAACATACAGTATGCTCTCTGATTACAACCTTATTGATGCCTGGCAAGCTCATAACTGTAAGAATACACTTTTTATTCAAAAAGGCACAAAGAATTTTCCCGAACCGATTTCATACTATTATCTACTCCTCTATTTTCTCGACATATGAGCCTATCTGATCATCATGCACATTACTGGCAGATACACATTTCAGAATCTACTAAAAGAGCCTCAAGATGGCACTTTAATGTTTCCTTACTACAAAATCCTACTTTCTGTTAACAATTTGAAAATGAATTGAATTAATTCATAATGATTATCAAAAAGTTGATGATCCTCAGATTTTATGGTGACGCCATTAAATGTTTTATTAAAAACAGTGCAACTGCATTTGCATCTGTGCTGAATAAATCACAATTAAATAAGATATTAGAATTGGAAGGTTATTTGAGGATAATTGTTTTTAACAAACCCTCTTTGGTCTGGATGTACCAGTTTTGAGATGGAACGACAGAATGTTTGGAAATAGTTTAATCTGTGTTTATCAAAGATAGGGGGCGATAGTGAGAGCACTGGGGGCTTCTTTACCTTTTTTTTTTACAATTGTGAAATTACTACTGTATTTAAATCCCTTCCAAATTCATCTTTATGAACGGCAGTGTGGACAGTGGACATAAGCTTCATCAGAAACCAAAGCTCCTTATCTCTCAATGAAGACACTCGCTTTGTCATTATGGGGTATTGTGTGTAGATTGATGAGGATTTGTTTAATTTAAACAATTTTAGAATAAGTCTGTAATGTAACAAAATGTGGAAAAAGTCAAGGGGTCGGAGTACTTTCCGAATGCACTGTATGTATTTATTTTTTTAGAGTGTCAGCCTATGGGTACTTGTGGTATAAACTAAGTGTGTAAATTGAATTGAATATTGTTCCTGTAACGCCCCCCCCCACCAACAAAAACATAACAAGGCAAATAAAAACCAAAAGAAAACTGAACCGAAAATTGGGCACAGAGCAGAGACAGTTGAGTTGTTTGACTGTAGGCTGAATGGACCCTGGATCCTGTCTGCAATTAGTGGGACAATAAACCATTCCGCAAATAGATGTAATAATTTTATTGTGTGCTGTAGAGCCTGGTTAAGGTGTGTGTTTGGTGTTGTGGTTTTCAGTGCAGTCGGCAAGGGACTGTGGGTTGTTGTGGTTCACTGTCACCTCCTAGTGTCTGACAAAGTCAATGCATGGATGGGATTCTTCAGAGCAAAGACAGGCCTGAGTATCTTAGCTCATATCATTCAAAGGGTGATAATGGTTTAAGTTCTACATAATGCATGCAATCTCTTGTGTGTCATTTATTTTCCTTGGAAAGGGGTCTTAAAGGTTTGACTGAGGTAAGGCTTTGACTTTAAAGAACAAATATTATCATTGCCTTACTGAGTAAACAGATTAGAGACTCTATAAATAGCATTTCCCGTCACAGTATCGGCATGTTGTCAGTATACAATGGCTTTATTTGAGTTTTATCAGAGTTTATAGAATCAATAAATCATCAGAGATCTTCTAGTTAAGAGTCTATGGTTATAACCGGACAGGTGTTGTTTGTAACGGCTTTGACCACCTTAGTGATCTCACCTGATAACCTCTACCATAATTTCCCAAAAATGTCATAACTCCTATTAGGCCCCTGGCCTTCCTTTCATATCCATGGTCAAATGGAAAACAGTGCTGTCGGCAGGAATGTTGTTGGACTGGTTGGTGTTCAGACATAGGCTTTCATGACTTGTAGTTTCATGCCTTGAAGGCTCACTGGTGTGGTGTCAACTGGATGAATTCCATCACTTGTTGTCAGTCTCCTTTTTATTGCCTTTGCCATTACTCACTGCTACTGTCACTGCTAGTGAGGCTGGGTTGGGTGTGTGTAAGGTCTCATAGTTTTACTGAAGAATTAGACGTTCATCCACATTCTCCAAATGTTAAACTACAAAGTCTCTCCAAATGTCAAATAACTTTAGGCACTCATTGCGAATGGTTAAGGTGAGGGTTAAGGTTTGGGATAGGGTTAAAACATTACATTTAGGCACTCATTCCAAATGGTCAAGATAAGGGTTAAGGTTTGGGATAGGGTTAAATCCCCAAATTAAAAAACAGTCATGAGTCATGTGATTAAGCCTATCCAACAACCCCATCCACAATGCTCCCAGTGGCTGGTTTTGAAGGCATTTCGCGACGTCCTCAGGACATGGATAGACAACCAATTTCGATGACCTGCCTGCAGGCTCTAGTTTTATCTTGATTATTGTCCAGCCATGTGGTCAAGTGCTGCAAAGAAAGACCTTGTTAAGATGCAGCTGGCCAAGAATAGAGAGACACTATTTGCTCTTAAGCATTTCACTGTAAGGTCTAAACCTGTTGTATTCGGCGCACGTGACAAATAAACTTTGATTTGCTTCGTTACTGAACAATTTCAATGATTTACTGAGTTACAGTTATATAAGGAAATCAGTCAATTTAAATCAATTCATTAGGTCGTAATCTATGGATTTCACATGACTGGGCAGGGGTGCAGCCATGGGTGGGCCTTGAAGGGCATAGGTCCACCAAAAAGGGGTTAATTACAGACATAAATACTCCTCACTTTCATCAGCTGTCCGTGTGGCTGGTCTCAGACGATCCCGCAGATGAAGAATTCCGATGTGGCGGTCCTGGACTGGTGTGGTTACATGTGGTCTGTGGTTGTGAGGCCGGTTGGACGTACTGCCAAATTCTTTAAAACGACGTTGGAGGTGGCTTATGGTAGAGAAATTAACATATTTTCGGACAACAGCTCTGGTGGACATTCTTGCAGTCCCTCAAAACTTGAGGGACTGCAAGAATCCCTCAAAACTTGAGACATCTGTTCTGCTCTACTACCTCTTAACTCAGCTATGGGAAGCGTGCAACTACCACCCATGATCCAAGTGAAGAAACAAATCAGCTACATTACCATATCCCCCTCTGTTTCACACAAGTTGCAGGAATAACTACTTAGAAACCTTTCAAAAGATACATAAAGACATAAAAAGATGGTCCACTATGGCCACTTCTTTGCATGCTAGAAACTCAATTATTAAAATGAATGTCATCCCTCGTATACATTTTATGAGTTCCATGTTACCACTGCCTCCTACTATAGACTATTGGTCTAAACTTGACTCTGTCATGAAGAAGTTATTTTGGGGGAGAAAAGACACAACAGATTAAATATGCAACACTCCAGAGAACAAAAGCATCAGGTGGACTTGCAGTTCCAAATCTAAAAATGTATCACCTATTATTCCAAATTAATTTCCTGAACACCTGGTTAAACCCAGAGGCTTCTGTTCCTTGGCGTGCTATAGAAGAGTCAATAGTTTCACCAATTAGATTACAATATTTATTATTTTCTGGATTGACTCCTAAAAATGTGCCTTGTTGTTTGGAGCCATTATAGCATACTCAGTAAATGTGTGGAAAGCTACAGAGAAACATATAAGACCTAATCTTAAATGGCATTCATACTCTCCAACATGGCTCTCAAATAAGAATTATTAGCGTGTAAAAAACATTTAAATCGGGATTCTTGGTCTAAGAAGGGTATTTATACTTTATCTAGTCAATTAATTCTAGCACAAAAACCAACTCTATCCACTGTATGGGAAAATGATTTTACATTTGATAAACAAATAGCTTGGGAGACAGTGTGCAAACATATATTTGGATCATATATATATTTTTTTGCCATAGAACCTATCTAACATCACATGGGTATTAGTCCATCCCCATTATGTGTGTTCTGCACCACAGGGAACCTTGGTACTTGTCAGCATGTGCTGTGGAAATGCCCGGGGGGGGGGGGGTTGAATTCTGGGGGAAAGGCAACGATGTCAACTCGGTACTTATCACAAAGCAACATTGGTTCTAATGGCAGTATTTTATCTGACTCTGATTTGCACTCGTCAGAACGCCAATGGAGAGTGTGGTTGGCAGGAACCACAGCTGCTAAGAAAATGATTGTACATTGGTGGATTCTACCTCATCAGTTACCATTGCAACAATGGCTGCTCACATTTAAGGAAATTGTAGTTATGGAGCTCTCCACGGCCAGAATCCACATGGCCAAGGTGTCCTCTCTGGAGCAGCGGACATTTCTGAACTCTTAACCAATGGGCATTTACATTCCTGATGTATTGTTCAGTAGATTTACTATGTAATTGTCACGGATCCCTCTGGAACTTTCATTGCGCACACCTGGCCCCTATTCCCACTGATTGTATTTGTATATATGTGCCCTTTGTTCACCATGGTGCTGTCGATTATTGTTACAATGTCCGTTGTTGCGTGTGAGTACCTGTGCTGTGTGTTTTGGGCTTTCGTGCCCTTGTGGATTGCGTAGATGATTACGGGTCTCGTCCCGTGGGTTAATCATTGTGTTATTTATTCAAGGTACTCCTCACTCTTTTGTTTGGGTTTCAACCCTGTGTTTTGCATAGTGTTTGTTTTGTCTTCATCCCCGTGCCAATTTGGGGCGTAATAAAAACCCTATCACGCATTCCTGCGCCTGTCTCCCAAATCATTGTTACCAACGTGACAGTAATATACATTTGTTTTTTTCTCATGATTTATTTTACATGCTATCAGATTGCAAGTGAGGGGTTGGAGGATTCAAAAATAGATCTATAAATGTATTGTATGAATCCTATGAATTGAAATAATAGAAACTTGATGTAAAAACAAGAAGAGTTGAGGAGAGACTGACTACATGAGTTATTATTTTTATAAGAAGCATTAATGTGTTGAAAATTAAAAATTGTTTGCATAGTCAACTTACACATCTCTAATACACATACTTACCCCACCAGACATGCCACCAGTGGTCTTTTCACAGTCCCCAAATCGAGAACAAATTCAAGAAAGCTTACAGCATTATAGAGCCATTATTGCATGGAACTCCCTTCCACCTCATATTGTGCAAATTAACAAAAGACCTGGTTTAAAAAAACAGATAAAGCAACATTTCACGGCACAACGCCTCTCCCCTATTTGACCTATATTTTGGGATGTATGTATTCAGTGTCGATTTTAGTATGGAAATCCTGGTGGGATGCATGCCAGCAAAGCCACAACACTAAACAATACATTAATTGCACTATAATGGTGACAAACGGTTCCCACAAACTGTTAGGGTCTACATAAAGCTGTCCCAACAGCAGTCCCAACACCTTACCACTGCTACACCTGGCTATCAGCGGAGCCTTGTCTGGCAGCGAAACATGGCTGACTTGCTTAAGCAAATGTGGTTTCTAATGACAATTGAGATGTACAAACTATGGCATAAGCGGACGACAAGCGGATAAGAGGCAATCCGTAATTTCGATTAAGAAATTGAAGAGTGAGCTAGGACGGACGTAGTCAATATAACTATTTGTTTAGCACTTTTGAAAAGTACAGCGACAGAATTCAGAACATGGGCCGTTATTACGGTGTTCTCCCTGTACAACAAGTCAGAACTGTCGGATAAATAAAAGGGGCATATAAGCAGACTATGAAAGCTCTTACAATATTCAATGATTACATTTCTCTAAAACAGGTTATAGGCTACATGTGCACCACCAAGTCAGAACAGTAGGTGAAATTAAGAGGGGTAAATATACCGAATTATTAGGGGCACATAATATCTTACTACACAACAAACACTTAGTATTACTTTCTTAACTACAGTATACTGTACATATCTCCCTGGCATATTATCATTTATGCAGCATACAATACATACAATACATCTTTGGACTCACCTTGTTGTGCTCACTTGAACAGGAAGGTGGCGCGGCGGTCCTTCGTGGGCAAATTTTGTCAACAAAGTCTGGCATCCTCTGGATTTATTATGCTTTCAAACAACTGGAAACTGAAAAAAACAAGGCTGAATCATGATGACGTCATTGATCTTCAGGTCGTATCTGAAGGCTGGATTTACAATTCCGAGTTCGATGACCATTCAAAACGTATTTTCACAGTCGGAGCTCGTTTATTCCTGAGTTCCCAGTTGTCTTGAACTCATTGAAGTCAAGTTTTCACAGTTTCGAGTTAACAGTTGTTTTGAGCGTGGCACAAATCATGCTTTATTGACAGCATGGCCAATGTTGAATATGTCTAATTTTAAAACTTGGGAAAACTTTAAAAAAACTTGGCTGTGTGTGTGCCTTTTTAAAATGTATGACGTTCTGTATTATGGAACGTTTTATGTTCTGTGTGGACCCCAGGAAGAGTAGATGCTGCTTTCACAACAGCTAATGGGGATCCTAATGCATAATTTCGTTACAAAATGAGTGAAACAGCAACCTTGAATCAGGTCAAACAGTAATTGTGAGATCGGTTTTAGGGAACTGGTATGTTGTTGGGCAGCCAAGGTCTGGTAGAGGAGAAAAAAATCTGTTACACATTCACAAACCCTTCCATCCCCCCCACCCATATCCCTTTAGCTCAGCCTCAACCCCCTCCGCCACACAGGCCAGTGAGTTAGAGGAAACGCCCTGGCCAGAGAGTGGTCTCAGTACTAAGGGGATCTGTAGAGCTGAGAGAGAAGAGGGAGAGGAGGGGGAAAGAGGTAGCAAGCAAGTGTATGAGAGAGATAGTAGAGTGAAAGAGGGCAAAGGAGAGAAAGCAGTGGAAAACAGAAACTGTGCTGAGGGGATGGGGGGGGGGGCTTTCTGCCGGTCTACCCTACCTGGTTGATGTTCACACAGTGATGTGATGTCATGTCTGAGAATCTGGGATCAGACTATGGACCTCAGCAATGACCTCACCGCGGGTGTGTGTGTGACAGAGAGAGAGGGAGAGAGAGAATGGTGATTGTCAATGAAGCGTCCTCCTCTTGTTACTACACACACACTCACACTCCCCTCTGGTGGAACAACAGTGAAAGTGCAGGACAGTGTCAAACTACCCACTTATACTAGAATCCTTATTTGCTACATACATTTGTGGACTTATACATTAATTATATATTCCCATTGATTCTTGAAGAATATAACTTATAAATGCCTCATGAGCCTAGTTCAACAGTAGTACCCCATCAGAACCCCAAATATAAGCTTGTTTTACTCCAGTGTTTGTAAACAATGTAAATGTAAACAAACACTATGTAGCTTCAAAACATGGTTAAAACTATACATTTGATATATTGGATGGTCAATCCTTCCAACCATAGCTCTGCATATGAATTTGAGTGGTTACATATTCCCAGCCCCATTCCATATCTTTTTAGCGAAAGGGGAGCCGCTTTGTGATTGTTTCAATTAACCGTTGTAGCTTTAATACTGTAATGCCTTCAAATCCCAAACCTCAAATCAAAGCAGATAATTTAATAATCACAGCGTCATCGGTATAAATGATTAGGTCCATATTCAGGGGTTGACTATTTGACTGTATGTTTGAATGGTGACTGACCAGCTAATTCTATTTGGCATTTTGCAGTACCACGGATAGCCCACAGAGATAACCCACAGAGATAACCCACAGAGATAACCCACAGAGATAACCCACAGAGATAACCCACAGAGATAACCCACAGAGATAACCCACAGAGATAACCCACAGAGATAACCCACAGAGAACCCTTTAGGAAGCTGGGAGCTGGGCAGGTGGTGCTGGAGATAGGAAACCCCCCCTCAGCATTGAGTTACACAGAGGAAGATTTACTGTAGTCACAGATCTGTTTCTTTAAACACTGTACTGTTTCTCTATACTGGGAACGGTTCACTGCAGTGGATGGTGAAAATAGAGCATGTTCAATGGGCCAAGGACATGGAAGCGATTGAAAGTAAACTGGCTCAATGTTTCCTTTATTATCTTCACTGGCAAACTCATATCGTATACAACATATTCTATATCGTTTTACAAGTGCACAGTGACAAAGTAGACTAGCGAAGGTCTACAAGCACAGTGTGTCAGAAGGTAATGATATTAACTAACAGTCATATTGGATGTAGATCATGTATCTGCAGGCATCTTTGGCCTTTTCTTTGATGACTGTAAACGTTCAACCTGAGATCCAAGGTATTGGATAGCATTGTGACCCCATTTTGAAGACTTTGACTAAAAGACCATCCAGAGCTCAAGCCTAAAGTGTGAACCTACTCTCAGTAAATCAGGAGCCCAGTATCATTTATCTATTAACCCACTGACATGAACACCCTGAGCACCTGCACCCCTCCGTCTTACAGCACCTTCCTTCCCCTCTGCTCTCCCTCTCCCCTCCACCTCTTCCCCCTCCCCAAACCTTATATCAATCAGTCTGCTTTCTCCACTAGCTACCCTCAACAAGCACTTCTCTCTTCCCCTCCCTATTTTCCCAAACTGCAACCCCCCCCCCCCTTTGTACAACTACAAATTAAATTGAATAAATATCAAGGCTCCCCCTCCCTACCTTCTCTCCTGCTACAACAGAGGGGCATCAGGGGTGAGTCAGGTCCCCTCCCCCCTGTGTCTTATAATAGACCTGGTTGGAGTAAGAGCAGCAGCTGCCTGTCCCCCTTATCCATTCTCTCTCTCTCTCTCATATCCCTTATCCCTCTCGCACTGTACTACCACTCCTCTCTTTCTCTCCCTGTCTCTCACTTTCTCTCTGCTACCCCCTGTTCCCCTCTATATCTCTCTCTGTAATCCTCCTGTCTTCTTTCCCTATTTCTGCTTCAACCCCCAGACCCTAGCCACCTCCACTTCTCATATACCTCACTCACACACACACCTCACACTCACAGGACTACCATTCCCAGACCAGTCACCATGGCCGACAAGAAGGGTGCTACTGCCAACAGCAAACTGATGGTGAGGAAGAAAGAGAGGACAACAAAGACAGCGGTGGAGATCAAGAAAGAGGTGAAGACAGAGATGAAGAGGGAGGTGAAGTCAAGTTTAGTGAAGAAAGAGGAAAAGGTCCTGGTGGTTGGGGAGAAGGTGGAGGGGAACGGAGAGGTCCCAATGGAGGAGGGAGCCACAGCTAATAAAGACATGGCTAACAGGGCGGCGGAGGCTAACGAAGCAAATGGAGAGTACGAGCCCATTGAGCTGCCTCCTTGGGAGATCATGGAAGGGTGGGTGACAACAGATACCATGTGTGTCTGTACTGTATGTCTCCGTCTCCTGCTGCTTTGATCTTATGTTTTATGTTGGGGGCACAAAGTGACATTGAATCACAATTCATGTATTGTTTCCTACTGTATAATAATCTGTAATTAATATCTATAGCTGAGTAATTACATAGTTGTTACCAAAGTAGACAGAGAACTGAAGTGTTGCCAAATGACCTTTAGAGGGCTGATGTGGGTTGCGTCTCCCATTATGGAGAGAGATATCCACTGTCATTCCAATGTGACAGGAGGAAATGGGTTTAGAATGCTGTGGAACACCGTAGAACTCTGTTGAACACTAGAACTCTGTGAAACACTGGAACATCCACAGTGGTTTTGTTGTGACTGTCCAAACGACTTAACATTGTGACAGCAGGTTCACTCTAAAATAAGTAGTCAAATGTCAGGCAGAACATAGCCTCTGAGTTTTACCATAAAGTAAAATTATATCCAAAATGAAGGTAAACTGTACAAGATAATTTCATCAAAAGTTCTCATTACCTTCATAGTGTTGTCTGCTTATCTAATCAATAATAGAGTATGTTTCGATGTTTGGTAGAATCTTGTTAAATCAATTCCACAGGCATTTATTTCAATGGACTTCTGGGGGCTTAAATGTGCTTCCACAAATTCCATCCGGCCCAGTCATTGGTTGACCACTAGAGGCCTGTAAAGTTGCACAGTCATTGGGTTATCCCCTGTGAGTTGGTGTGTTAGCGTACTGGGTCGTGTTGCAGCAGTGAGGGGCTTGGTTAAGTTACAGCTTTATGGGATTTTTCCATTCTGAGTTGATCTGTGTTTAGGATTCTTTGCAGGGTGGATGAGATGTGAGAGTCTTGGTTCATAGGTACGGCCCAGGGTACAGAAATACCCTCTGGCTTTGTTTTTATCACCCCACCATCTGGTGGATTTTTTGTCATCTTTTGGGTGTCACTGTGTTGGAGGTTAAACTTGTTGACACTGCAACAAAATGCAATATGTACTGTATAGCATATATTTGATGAAATCAAAGGGATAAACAACACCCTTCTCTGTGGACAGAGCCTGTGGATTACTCAATGATTACTGTAGGATTCACTTCACAGTTGACTAGCCATCCATTGAAAGCCTCCATTAGACACACACGACTCGGCTCTGCCATTTTCAAAATTGCCGTCTCATAATCAAAACATTTGAACTGGGTCAGGATCCAGAATCCTTGGACATACCTTATTGAGAAGAAGAACTGGTGAGGTGTGACAGATTTGAAGAAAAGATGCTAAAAGTTATTTTTACAAGGCTAGAGTCTGCACTTCTTTTAGTTTGTGGTGAGGCACTAAAACTATCGTTTCAAGTGACTGTTATCATCATCTGACCACATCACCAAATATAACTGCCTAGATGATTACTAGACAGGGACAAAGTGGCAATATTGTCCAAACTGATGAGCATAAGTATAAGCTATTTGCTCTTGTTTTCATCTTAGGGTTAGGGCTATAATAAGGGTGAAGATCAGGGTTTGTGAATATAATTGTGTTTCTAGCTAGACAGCGTAGTACTTTACCTCTGTCCTGTGCAGTTAGTACTGACCATGCACTGTACCAGTGGGGTGATCTTGGCCGCTGCCACGGGCCACACAAAGCCCTGCTCGGCCCTGCCCTGGCCTTGCCATAGTTAATGTTGAAGTGGGTCAATGAGTCAGAGGGCTACAGAGCTAGTCCACGCTTACACACTAAAATTAGCCCTGTACTCCTGTCTTTCTGCCTGCTCTACCCTGCCCTGCCGTGCCGTGCTTCCGGCTCTTTCATCTGTCTGCTGTTCCAGCCAGGCAGCCACCCCCTCTGCTCCCCTGTTTCGGTGTGTCTTTGTTTGTCTGGTTTTAAATAACACAGAGGTCACTGATCCAAGGGGTAAAATGCCCCCAGGAGTGTATTTAGAGCCATCCTGCATACAGGTTGTAGATTCCATTGTGCAAATATTTGTGGGAGAGAACCAAACTGAAACATATGTTACAGTAACTGGGGTGCTGTCTAAGGATAGGCACATGTGAACAGCTGTTATAACAGACAGATAGGTCATGTTGTGGAACTGTACACCTAAAAATATCCACCTGAGGGTTTGAAAAGATTTAATATGCAAGCTATGGAGTTTACGTGTCTGTCTGATATAGGAATGTAATGACAACTGTATAACATTGTTATTGTTAGAAGAAACACTTCATAATAATAATATGACATACTATAACACAATCAATTAAGTTTGGGATGGCAAAATGTTAAATCAGCCCTCCTTAACCTTGAATAGTGTACTGACGATAGAGAACCCTTCTCCCATTCGTTAATTAACCCCATCCCCCTATTCCCTCTCCATCCAGGGACCGCATCGACCCGTTCCAATTCAAGTTCCAGTTCAAGAACGTGGAGTACTCGTCAGGTCGTAACAAGACGTTCCTGTGTTACCTGGTGGACAAGGGGAAAGCTGATGATGGTCTGATGAGAGGTTACCTGGAGGATGAACACTCAGGAGCCCACGCTGAGCAGGCCTTCTTTCTCCAGACTCTCCCAGACTACGACCCTGCAGTTAAATACACTGTCACCTGGTATCTATCTCTCAAATAAACAGTCACCTTGTAACTATCTCTCACATACACTGTCACCTGGTAACTATCGGTCAAGTAAACTCTCACCTGGTAACTATCTCTCAAGTACACTGTCACCTGCATGGTAATGATCTCTTAAATACACTGTCACCTGGTACGTATCTCTCAAATACAGTCACCGGCTACATATCTCTCAAATACACTGTCACCTGGTACGTATCTGTCAAATACACAGTCGCACATACATACACACAGTATCTACACAGATAGCGGTGGCCCGTTTCACAGGAAGTTAGCAGCACTAAATTAAAAGATTAGAACCCTCTCTATGACCTCATCACATGTGCCTAATTAATCTTTACCCCCTCCCCTGTCCCAGGTACATGTCATCCAGCCCCTGTGCGGCCTGCGCGGCTAAGATCGCAGAGGCCCTCCGGGCAAGGAAGACCATCAAGATGACCCTATTTTCAGCCCGGCTGTTTGAGTGGGAGGAGCAAGAGATCCAAGCGGGGCTAAATGCTCTGTCTCAAGCAGGGTGCAAGTTGAGGATGATGAAGCCCATGGACTTCACCTATGTCTGGGACACTTTTGTAGAGAACAACGACCTAACGTTCACCCCTTGGGAGGACTGCCAGGACAACTATGAGTACTACCACGAGAAACTGGCCGACATCATGCAGTGATCACAGTGAGTGTAAGGGAGAGGAACACACATATGGATGCATTTGATAGGCCTACATATGCACACTTATGGAGGCTAGATACACATGAAGAGTTCCATTCCAAAAAGCTAGATATCCATTTTCAGAAATGTTGGTAAATTAGCTTTTATTGTTTATTGTTCAATGACTGACGCTGTTTAAAATCTTTTACTCCATGGTTTCATAGAGACAAATAATCATGTTATTTGCATAATGTTATATATCGGGCTCACTCTCAGATAAATAAGTAGTACTGCTAGCTTTTACACAGTGAAGTGTAACAAATATCTAACAAATAACTTATTATTTTACACAAACATGAAGGCACCCATAAGCAATAATTTCTGATGAAAAAACACAATGTGAAAAATTGATGGATATAGAGTTTTGGAAATAAACTCTTCACATGCAGGTATGCCGGGATGCACATAGACACATGCAGGTGTGCCGGGATGCACATAGACACATGCAGGTATGCCGGGATGCACATAGACACATGCAGGTGTGCCGGGATGCACATAGACACATGCAGGTATGCCAGGATGCACATAGACACATGCAGGTATGCCGGGATGCACATAGACACATGCAGGTATGCCAGGATGCACATAGACACATGCAGGTATGCCGGGATGCACATAGACACATGCAGGTATGCCAGGATGCACATAGACACATGCAGGTATGCCGGGATGCACATAGACACATGCAGGTATGCCGGGATGCACATAGACACATGCAGGTATGCCGGGATGCACATAGACACATGCAGTCACAAGACTGATCCCAGAGATGATCTCACAGATGGAACATGTTCTCATGCAAAGCCAGTGAGGGGCCAGCCCAATAGGCCAGAGCAATAAAGCTAACGAGGGTGACCCCAGTGAGACAGACCAACAGATACAGCTATTCCCCTGGCTGATGAACTGCTGCTTAATCTCTCCTTCTCTCTCTCTCTAGAATTCACCTATCACCTGCCACCTCCACTATCCCAGCATCCTCAGTGATGTGAGCGGTTTGTGTGCTTGTGCGTCAAGCCATCCTGCTCTACATCTCTTTATGAAGTCAGCTCCAGACCTCCCCCTCCATATGGAACTCTCTGTCCCAGCTTCCACACTCCGTTCTGACGTGTTTGCTGGTTCATCTGTGGATTAATTGTCAATGTCAAGATGAAGGCTTTGCAATGATGCACTCCTGGGTTATAATTCAAGTATAAATGATCTATTATTTTTATTACAATTTAAGTTATAATAATTTGTCTGTTTCCTACTGTATCTGCACAAATAAAAAATGTCATATCTGCACTAATGTTTGCTTCTTCAAGGGCAACATTCAGGGGGCTAGAATGATATTCTGTGTATGAATATTAATATAGATATTGTTAATAATTATCCCCCAGACTGTTACGCTCTAGAGAATTAACAGGAATGTGTGTCCTTGTTATTAGGAGCAATTTGACTTTTGTGAGTTTGGATGAGATACGTTCAATAGCTTTTGTTTTAGCAAGAAAACATTCTTGTTACTTTATGATGTTCGTTTGAAATCGTGATTGAATGATAAAAAGTTTTTTTACAGAAAGAATGAGTAACAATTGTAACGGTTCTTGACAACACTATTTAACTTCAAGATCATATAGACTTAGCTATAGAAATCGAAGCAAAGTATATTATTTATACACAAAGTGAAAATAAAGTGTGGAGTTTGTGTTCTTTTTCTAAATCATTGTCAACACAAACTGAACTGACAATTTGGAATTTAAATTAATGTGTTTGACCGCTTTTTCTTGTTGTGACCTGTAAACAACGTACAACTATAGCCATCTACTTTCCTTTAAACACTAGATCCCCTGGTCCTACTAGTGGAACGCCCAGTAAGAATCCATGGAACTCAGAGCAGGAAGCTTTGGTTGTTGAGTTATCTAGATAAAGCCGTGCTCTAGCCTCCTCTTGTGGGTTGTTGAGTTATCTAGATAAAGCCGTGCTCTAGCCTCCTCTTGTGGGTTGTTGAGTTATCTAGATAAAGCCGTGCTCTAGCCTCCTCTTGTGGGTTGTTGAGTTATCTAGATAAAGCCGTGCTCATGCCTAGTCTTGAGAGCACTGCCTCTAGTCTCACGTTCCAGACTCAGAATGCTGAGCGCCAGTCAGCCACCCTTCATGGAGTAGAGGCACTAAAACATTGGGGATAACATGTTAACGACCATCAGAGACAGGGGAGTCAGAGCAATCTGCTTTTCTGGCTCTCAGTTCCTGTGAAGCCATATTATAGAATGTAAGAGAGCTTTGGAGTAAATTAAGAATCATTTAAGAATGACTGAGCTCATCATCAGCAGATGAGGAAAGCGTATTTTAATGAGACGACCATGCATTGTTGCACACAGCACTAGGTGATATTTACATCTTTGACTGAACAGTACATCTTCACAGAGATCTGATATCTGAAAAACATGCCAAATCAAGCAGGCTCCAAGCAGCTAGCCATGAAGAAGAGACATGGTCCATGTTACAGACTTTCAGTAGCCTAACATACTCATTGACATTCAAAGCAGTGACAAAGAATTAGAAACAGAGATGGTTCTGAGCACCTTGACTTTGTTGATTATCATTTCCATTCAAATAATGAGTGTATGAGATTTGGGAAGCACTGGGGTAAGTAACTGCGGAAGTGTGCAGTGTAGTTAGGGAGTTGAGGGGTCTATGGATCACCCTTCAGAGAGTTCCATGAGGTGGGAGCCGAATAAGTTTCTCATAAGTCTCTCCACTGACCTCTTGTGCTTGTGGCTGGTTTCCCCAGACTGATAGCCAGCAGGGCGTGGGTTGAGGGCAGGGGAGAGGCCCGGGGTGTAGCCTGGGATGGGGTTGAGGGCGACGGGGGACAGCAGGACGAGCAGGTCTGGGCGGTGTGGAGCTCCTCTATGGCACTGGACAACCAGATGAGTCTCTTCAGGCTCTGCATGGTCCTGCCACGGTCATGCATCAGCTGGTGCTCTGTCACTGCTCGCCTGCTGGAGAGAAGAAGAGGTGACAGGGGAGGGGTGGAGAGAAGAGGAGGGGACAGGGGAGAAGTTAAAGGAAAGGAGAGGAGGGCAGGGGTAGCGGGAGGCAGAGATAGGAGGAGGGAAGAGAGGAATACAGTAATGTGTTCAGACAACAGTGTGATAGAAATATGATAAAGGAGATTAGACTGGGAGGAGAGAGCTGTAGGGTATAGTTTGCTAGCAACACGTAAGAGACTTCAGCAACGTTTAGTATGTTCAAAAGTAAGGAAGAAACCTTTAGAGCCCTCAAACTCATCTCTGGACCTCGACGTCAGTTCCACTGCATTTTGTTCATTGTTTCCCTGAAACACCAGATGGTTGCAATTCATTATCAGGTAGAACATAAAACCAGCAAGCCCCTGACCTCGTAAGAGTTGAATACCCGTGCTTTAGAGCACATGTGTCAAACTCATTCTACAGAAGGCTGAGTGTCTGCAGGTTTTCACTCCACCCTTGTACTTGATTATTTAAAGTTGTTAATTAGTACTCCCCTCACCTGGTTGTCCAGGTCTTAATTGAAAGGAAAAAACAAAAACCCGCAGACACTCGGCCCTCCGTAGAATGAGTTTGACACCCCTGCTTTAGAGGAACCAGTCACGTACCTTTCATTCTCCTGACAGCGACTGACTGTGGATGATGAGAACCATGACAGTGACCGACTGCACTGGCTTTTGGGATACCAGCATTTTCTGCAGGGATCAAACATCCACACACATAAAAAAAAATGTATTCCTCAAAACTCACTTTGTTTTTCTTATGTGTATACCTATTGTGTCTCTGCATATTCTTTTGAAAACTAGCAAGCTAAATTGCTGGTGTGCTAATGTTTATCCATCATTCAGGTATTAGTCTGTTCATCATCAATCAAACACTCAGACAACACAAAAAAGGCATGATTGTTTGCTTGCGTATCCCTTGTAGTACCCACAGTTTGGGAAACCCCTTTTTTAATAGATAAAAGGATATCATGTAGATATACATGGCAATATCAAATCATGGTAAATAATGGTTGAATTGTAATGATAAAAAAACTTAACACATTTAAAATGACTTACCAAAGTAATTATTATGTAGTTACTAAAATCACACTTAAATTCCTGACGCTAGGTTATTACAAACACCTGAAAATCAAGAACCTCTAGTCAGTGTCATGGGCAATTCTAAATCCAGATCTCCAGCCAGGTTACCTGTAGGAAATGAGAAGGTGTCAAGGTGTACTTACATAGTTCCTGATACAGCTATAGTCTTCCCCGATTCCTCAGACACTTACTGTATTAGCCCCTAGAGAGGGTGACACTAGCCTTTTATCCCTCTTCCTCCCTGACACACACACACACACACACACACACACACACACACACACACACACACACACACACACACACACACACACACACACACACACACACACACACACACACACACACACACACACACACTAGCTGACCTCACCCCTCGTTAATTAGGCTACAGTCACGTAGACACACAACGTCACTACTAAAGACAAAATGTTTTGTTTTCTTCCTTCCTCAAATAGTGAGACACAAATCATGCACTGCCATTGATAATATATACGGGAAAAAATATATAGGGGAAAACGTATGATTTATCAGATTATTTGTGTCAGTATAATTGAATTCCTGTGATGCTCAGGACTTAGGGTTGGGATAGCTTCTGTAGGTTGAGGTACTGTCTACATTGTCTGGTTAATACACAGGTACTGTAAGGAAATTCCATTTCACAAGCGATCAGCATTGTCCAACTATTTTTCTCAAAGAAACGATTTTGAAAGACCAATAAATGGCAGCTTTGAATAGGGGTGCTTGTGTTATTCCATTGCACACTAAAATCCATCTTATTTAAATTGTTTCTGAAGCACAAGACAAAGGCTATTCAGTAACATCTTGATCCTTTGGGTTATGGGTATTTTGAGGAGCATTCGGATTCAACTTGAGTGTCAGTCAACAAACTGTAGCACAAGCATAAAGAAACAGAGAAGAGACGTGAGTGGGTGGTTGTAGTGAGCTGGTTGAACTCCTCTATTAGCATACCCACCTCTCCTCTCCTCTAGTTAAGATGCCTTGGCCTTAGATCGGGTGGCCTTAGATCGGGTGGCCTTAGATCGGGTGGCCTTAGAGCTGTTCTGTTCTTCAGGTCTGACATGAACCCCCTCCTCCTAATGAACCTCCCACAGTAAAGTCTCCCGTTACCATGACACCAAGAGAGTTGCCGTTGGAAATGCAGTCGTCTTGACAACACTTTCCGGGCCAGGTTTCCCTAGGTGAGAAATGCAGCCTGCTGTTAAAGGTCTGTGGGTGTATAGCAGGGGTGGAGAGAGATACAGAGAAAGAGAGAAAGGGATATAGACAGATAGAATAAGAGCAAGTGAGAGAATAAGAGCAATCGAGAGAGTGAGAGCATTAGAAAGATGCAGAATGAGAGAGAGAGAGAGAGAGAGAGAGAGAGAAAGAATTGGCAGTTACAGAATGCATTTATAGTGCTGGATTCTCTCATTGTTGAAGACCTCTGACCAGTAACCAGCTAGATAAAGACTAGTTGTAATCTCCTTCAGTACATGACTACAGTGCAGCGGTATCTGCAAAGTAACGCTACATAGACAGAATTCAGCAAACTTAGGTTGATGCTTAGAATTTCAATGGTCACCATGTTGGCATGAAAAGTTCCAACACAATGACATTGTCACCAGCCTTGTATTTTCAGATCAGGGTGAGGAGACAAAGCCACTTTATTGAATTGCAGTTTATTGAATTGCAAACCTACTACCCTTCACAGAACAAGAGAATATCTGTCACCACTGTTTATTTTACCAATCAGAGCAAATCAAATCAAATTTTATTGGTCACATACACATGGTTAGCAGATGTTAACCTGTTGGGGATAGGGGGCAGTATTTGCACGGCCGGATAAAAAACGTACCTGATTTAATCTGGTTACTACTCCTGCCCAGTAACTAGAATATGCATATAATTAGTAGACTTGAATAGAAAACACTCTAAAGTTTCTAAAACTGTTTGAATGGTGTCTGTGAGTATAACATAACTCATATGGCAGGCCAAAACCTGAGAAGATTCCATGCAGGAAGTGGAAATTCTGATTTGTGGGATCACCTTCAACACTTTGCCTATGAAACACACCGTGAGTTAGGCTTCCACTAGATGTCAACAGTCTTTACAAAGTGGTTTGAGTCTTCTCTGGTAGAAACTGACCAAAAGAGAGGCTTGGAAAGTTGGTCATAGGGGGAGGGCCATTACTACTATGACCCTACTACTACCCTCTCATTCCGAAACGTTTAGTAAGACAATGCAATCGTCCGCCTTGAATATTATTGAAGTTCTGGTTGAAAAAGGCCCTAAAGATTTATGTTATACAACGTTTGACATGTTTGAACGAACGTAAATATATATTTTTTGCACATTCGTGACGACAAGTCCCGCGCGCTTCAGTACATTATGAGTAGCCTTCGGAACGCGCTAACAAGAAGGAGCTATTGGGACATAAATTATTAACTTTTTCGAACAAAACTACATTTGTTGTGGACCTGGGATTCCTGGAAGTGCCTTCTGATGAAGATATTCAAAGGTAAGGGAATATTTACAATAGTATATTTGATTTTAAATGGTTCCAAGATGGCGCTAACATGTATCGCCTAGCCTATTTTTCTGAGCATACCACCTCGTTTATTGCAAAGTGTGATTTCCCAGTAAAGTTATTTTTAAATCTGGCAATGTGGTTGCATTCACGAGATGTTAATCTATAATTCTTTGAATGACAATATTAAATATTAACAATGTTTTTCAATAGTAATTTTGTAAATTGTAGCGCTGATTCACAGGAAGCATTTGAGGGAAAATATTTTCTGAACGTCACGTGCCGATGTAAAATGCTGTTTTTATATATAAATATGAACTTTATCAAACAAAACATGCATGTATTGTGTAACATGATGTCCTAGGAGTGTCATCTGATGAAGATTGTCAAAGGTTAGTGCTGCATTTAGCTGTGTTTTGGGTATTTGTGATGCATGCTAGTTGCTTTGAAAATGGCAGTGTGATTTTCTTTGGCAGGGTACTCTCCTAACAATCTAATGTTTTGCTTTTGCTGTAAAGCCTTTTTGAAATCGGACAACGTGGTTCGATTCAGGAGAGGTGTATCTATAAAATGGTGTAAAATAGTCATATGTTTGAGAAATTGAAGTTATAGCATTTATGAGGTATTTGTATTTCGCGCGACGCGATTCCACTGGCTGTTGACTAGGGTGGGACGCAAGTGTCCCAGGTTCCCAGACAGGTTAATGCGAGTGTAGCAAAATGCTTGTGCTTCTAGTTACGACCATGCAGTAATATCTAACAAGTAATCTAACAATTCCACAACAACTACCTTTTTCACACAAGTGTAAAGGAATGAATAAGAATATGTACATATAAATATATGGATGAGCGATGGCCGAACGGCATAGGCAAGATGCAGAATATGGTAAAGAGTACAGTATATACATATGAGATGAGTAATGTAGGGTATGTAAACATTATATAAAGTGGCATTGTTTAAAGTGACTAGTGATACATTTATTACATTTAATTTTTAATTATTAAAGTGGCTAGAGATTTGAGTCAGTATGTCGGCAGCAGTCACTCAATGTTAGTGATGGCTGTTTAACTTTTTTAGGATAGGGGCAGCATTTGGAATTTTGCTACTCAGGCCCAGAAGCTTGGATATGCATATAATTGGTAGATTTGGATAGAAAACATTCTAAAGTTTCTAGAACTGTTAAAATAATTTCTGTGAGTATAACAGAACTTATTTGGGGTGACAGTGTTTTCAATGTTTTTTCTATGGGGATCTAGATTTCTAAGGCACTTGCTTGCAGTTCCTATCGCTTCCACTGGATGTCAACAGTCTTTAGAAATTGGTTGATGTTTTTCTTTTGAGTAATGAAGAAGTATGGCTGTTCCGAACGAGGGTCGAGTCTAGTGTACTGTTGTGGTTGTAATTTAATTTTATCGATTATTTACGTAAAAAAATATCTAAAGTTGTTTTAGGAAAGTTGTTTGGATCAAGATTACAGGTAACTTATTAGATATTTTGTAGTCAAGTTGAGCGAGTTGGAACCGGTGTTTTTCTGAATAAAACACGCCAAATAAATTGACATTCTGGAGATATAACGACGGAATTTATCGAACAAAAGGACCATTTCTGATATTTATGGGACATATTGGAGTGCCAACAGAAGAAGATCTTCAAAGGTAAGGCATGAATTATATCGTTATTTCTGAGTTTTGTGTTGCGCCTGGCGGGTTGAATTATGATTGTCATGTGTTTGTTTGATGGGGTGCTGTCCTCAGATAATAGCATGGTTTGCTTTCGCCGCAAAGCCTTTTTGAAATCTGACACGGTGGCTAGATTAACAAGAAGTTAAGCTTCAATTTGGTATATTGCACTTGTGAATGTATGAAAGTAAAATATTTCAAATATTTTTTTTTTGAATTTAGTGCTCTGCCATTTCACCGGATGTTGTGGAAACGTTCCGCTAGCTGAACCCCTAGCCATAAAAGGTTAACAGTCTGATCGCCTTTCATGTACCTGTACTGACCTCGCCTTCTGGATGATAGCGGTGTGAACAGGCAGTGGCTCGGGTGGTTGTTGTCCTTGATGATCTTTTTGGCCTGGCGTGGCGCGAAATACAAATTCCTCTAAAATCCGAAAACGTCAATTTTTCAAACATATGACTATTTTACAGCATTTTAAAGACAAGACTCTCGTTAATCTAACCACACTGTCCGATTTCAAAAAGGCTTTACAACGAAAGCAAAACATTGGATTATGTCAGCAGAGTACCCAGCCAGAAATAATCAGACACCCATTTTTCAAGCTAGCATATAATGTCACAAAAAACAAAACCACAGCTAAATGCAGCACTAACCTTTGATGATCTTCATCAGATGACAACCCTAGGACATTATGTTATACAATGCATGCATGTTTTGTTCAATCAAGTTCATATTTATATCAAAAACCAGCTTTTTTACATTAGCATGTGACGTTCAGAACTAGCATACCCCCTGCAAACATCCGGTGAATTTACTAAATTACTCACGATAAACGTTCACAAAAAACATAACAATTATTTTAAGAATTATAGATACAGAACTCCTCTATGCACTCGATATGTCCGATTTTAAAATAGCTTTTTGGTGAAAGCACATTTTGCAATATTCTAAGTACATAGCCCAGGCATCACGGGCTAGCTATTTAGACACCCGGCAAGTTTAGCACTCACCAATATCAGATTTACTATTATAAAACTTTGATTACCTTTTGTTGTCTTCGTCAGAATGCACTCCCAGGACTGCTACTTCAATAACAAATGTTGGTTTGGTCCAAAATAATCCATCGTTATATCCGAATAGCGGCGTTTTGTTCGTGCGTCCCAGACACTATCTGAAATGGTAAATCAGGGTCGCACGCATGGCGCAATTCGTGACAAAAAAAATCTAAATATTCCATTACCGTACTTCGAAGCATGTCAACCGCTGTTTAAAATCCATTTTTATGACATTTTTCTCGTAAAAAAGCGATAATATTCCGACCGGGAATGTCCATTTAGCTAAACAGAGGAAAGTAAACAAAGCTTTCGGTCGACGCGGGCACGAGCCTGAGTCTCACAGTACTGTAACCAGCCACTACCCAAATGCAGCCAGAGCCTGCAAAGCCACGATTTAGCTTTTTACCGCCTTCTGAGACCCTATGGCAGCCGTAGGAAGTGTCACGGGACAGCTAAGATCCTCACTCTTCAATAAACAGAGACAAGAAGAACGACACCTTGTCAGACAGGCCACTTCCTGCATGAAACCTTCTCAGTTTTTTGCCTGCCAAATGAGTTCTGTTATACTCACAGACACCATTCAAACAGTTTTAGAATCTTTAGGGTGTTTTATATCCATATGTAATAAGTATATGCATATTCTAGTTACTGGGTAGGAGTGGTAACCAGATTAAATCGGGTACGTTTTTTATCTGGCGGTGTAAATACTGCCCCCTAGCCCTAACAGGTTAAGGATCATGTCACCTCCACCTTACCTGACGCCCTAGACCCACCTCAATTTGCATACCGCCCCAATAGATCCACAGACGATGCAATCGTCATCACACTACACACTGCCCTATCCCATCTGGACAAGAGGAATACATATGTTAGAATGCTGTTCATTGACTATAGCTCAGCCTTCAACACCATAGTACCCTCCAAGCTCATCATTAAGCTCGGGGCCCTGGGTCTCAACCCCCGCCCTGTGTAACTGGGTCCTGGACTTCCTGACGGGCCGCCCCCAGGTGGTGAGGGTAGGTAACAACATCTCCACTTCGCTGATCCTCAACACAGGGGCCCCACAAGGGTATGTGCTCAGCTCCCTCCTATGTTCCCTGTTCACCCTTCACTGCGTCATGGGTGATGGAATGAATCATCAAATTTGAGGACGACACAACAGTAGTAGGCCTGCTTACCAACAATGACGAGACAGTCTAGAGGGAGGCGGAGTGGTGCCAGGAAAATAACCTCTCCCTCAACAAAACGAATGAGCTGATTGTGGACTTCAGGAGACAGCAGAGGGTGCATGCCCCTATCCACTTCAACGGGACAGCAGTGGAGAAGGTGAAAATCTTCAAGTTCCTAGGAGTACACATCACTGACAATCTGAAACGGTCCACCCACACAGTGCCTCTTCAACCTCAGGAGGCTGAAGAAATTTGGCTTGGCCCCTAAGACACTCACAAACTTTTACAGATGCACAGCTGAAAGCATCCTGTCGGGCTGTATCACCGCCTGGTATCGCAACTGCGCCACCCGCTTCTGCAGGGCTCTCCAGAGGGTGGTGTGGTCTGCCCAACGCATCACTTGGGACACACTGCCTACCCTAGAGGACACCTACAGCACCCGATGTCACAGGAAGGCCAAAAAGATCCTCAACGTCTTCAACCACCTGAGCCACGGCCTGTTCAACCCGCTATCATCCAGAAGGCGAAGTCAGTACAGGTGCATCAAAGCTGGGACTGATCAAATTTAATCAATCAATCAAATGTATTTATAAAGCCCTTCTTACATCAGCTGATGTCACAAAGTGCTGTACAGAAACCCAGCCTAAAACCCCAAACAGCAAGCAATGCAGGTGCAGAAGCATGGTGGCTAGGAAAAACTCCCTAGAAAGGCCAGAACCTAGGAAGAAACCTAGAGAGGAACCAAGCTAGGACTGGTGGCCAGTCCTCTTCTGGCTGGGCCATCAGACTGTTAAATAGCCATCACTAGCCAGCTACCACCTTCTATCAAGGCCATCAGACTGTTAAATAGCCATCACTAGCCAGCTACCACCTGGTTACTCAACCCTGCACCTTAGAGGCAGCTACCCTATGTATATAGTCATGGAATCATTGTTTTACGAATTTCATATGTATATACTGTATTCTACTGTATTTTAGTGAATGACATTCCAACATTGCTCATCCTAATATGTATATATTTCTTAAATTACATTATTTTACTTTTAGATTTGTGTATTGTTGTGAATTGTTAGATACTACTGCACTGTTGGAGCTAGGAACACAAGCATTTTGCTTCACACGCAATAAGATCTGCTAAATATGTGTACAGTATGTGACCAATACAATTTGATTTGAAACCATCAACTTAGTGAATACCATTGGATTTTAATATTAGTGTTTATTTTACTATGCCAATATGTCTTTGTTGTAAATGTTTTGGGGCCAAACTGTTGCCCAAATATCAGTTCAACTGATCAATGTGGCGAAGGGATCTATAATTTCAACAGTCCTTTTCAGCTACAAAACATGGTACAGTTCTTGTGGCTACAGTCCGTTGACTCTATAGATAAAGTAGGGAATTTGAAGGATTGTACACTAACGTTACACTGCAGCCGCGCCAATAGATGGCTGTAATACCAATGTTAGCCACATGAAAGCGCTGTTGGACCACTTATTAAATCATAATGAAAGCCTTTCTGACCTTGACATAGAAATAAAGAAAATTATATTTCCGACAATGAGAGAGATCCAAAATGAAAAGAGGTTGATGAACATGAAAAGAATAGACAAGGAGGATAAATAAATGTCTTTTTCTTACACTCTTGGAGAGGCATCTCTATTCTTGGGAAATTGGGTTCATAGACCTCTTCCAAAACCAGAAGGCCTAAAAGGTCATCTGAATGATTTGGAGAGGAAGGATCATGTGATACTGCATCATAGACTTTATAAAAATATATGTTCAGTGGAATAGTGGTTGAACACAGGATCAGTCGACTTGAATCACAAGACAACGAACCATCACACAAAGAATCACCCTGAAACAAATGTATTACAAAGAACCATCACACAAAGAATCATCCTGAAACAAATGTATTACAACGAACCATCACACAAAGAATCATCCTGAAACAAATGTATTACAACGAACCATCACACAAAGAATCACCCTGAAACAAATGTATTACAACGAACCATCACACAAAGAATCACCCTGAAACAAATGTATTACAACGAACCATCACACAAAGAATCATCCTGAAACAAATGTATTACAACGAACCATCACACAAAGAATCATCCTGAAACAAATGTATTACAACGAACCATCACACAAAGAATCATCCTGAAACAAATGTATTACAACGAACCATCACACAAAGAATCATCCTGAAACAAATGTATTACAACGAACCATCACACAAAGAATCATCCTGAAACAAATGTATTACAACGAACCATCACACAAAGAATCATCCTGAAACAAATGTATTACAACGAACCATCACACAAAGAATCATCCTGAAACAAATGTATTACAACGAACCATCACACAAAGAATCACCCTGAAACAAATGTATTTCAAATCCCAATGGCTTTATTTTATGTATATAGATTTGTATATATTTATATATATATATTTATAATAACTTTCTTGCTTGATTATCATTTTTTGTTCTGTTAAATTCAAACTACAGGACATAAAGACCAAGGCATTCAACATGATCATTATTACAACAGAGTAAAGAACAACTCAGGGTGCTTGCAGATCGTGTACACACATACATACAAACATTATACACTTCTGTTTCTGTTAGTAGAAAGAACTCAAATATGGGAAACAACTGGATCCATTGAGACATAGACAAGCACGCATAGACAGAGAAAGAGAGAGTGAGCGAGAGAAGGAGATAGTGTGTTGAGAGGAGAATTGAGGAAATAAATCAACCATATTCTAATAGGAGAATTCTGTTGCATAGTTTGAAGCAAACAGGCGTGACATTTTGGCATGATAATGAATCTCATTTACTAAAGAGGAGATGGTGGGAGAGGACAGAGAATGAATGTGTGTGTTGTGTGTCTGTCAGGTGAGACACAAACTGAGGAGATGCTGCTCAAAGGCCCTTCTAGAAGAAAACAGACAGTTACTGTACCCACAGAGAATGAGCCTTAATACAAACCCTCACATTTGCACATTTACTATTATGCGTGCACACACACACACACACACACACACACACACACACACACACACACACACACACACACACACACACACACACACACACACACACACACACAATTAACAATTTCAGCCAATTTAATTCCTCCCCTGATTTTGCTGTTGTTTCTCTTGCGTCAATCAAATCAACAGGCTTGCCCGTTTCAGTAGCTCCGCTCTGTGGGGACACGACCATGAAAGCAAAACTAAATTTCACTTGTAACACCAAACCATTTTGAGTGCCTGTCAGAATTAGTCATGATTGCATTAACATCGTTACAGGTCAGGGCGATGAAACAACATCTCACCTCGAGAGAGAAATGAGCAAAAAAAAATGAAAAGCTGTCAGTGTTAACACAGCTCAATTTAACAAAACAAGACCGTGCTCTTTGAAAAGTTTATACAATTATGTTCACACCAAGCCAACCAGAATGAGCGATGGATCTCCAGAATGACCTACGGTCACTCCAACATGCTCAGATAAACCAATCAGCTGCCCTCATATCTCTCTTGCTGGCTTACTTCTGAAGCTAAGCAGGGTTGGTCCTGGTCGGTCCCTGAATGGGAGACCAGATGCTGCTGGAAGTAGACAGCTGGAGGGCCAGTAGGAGGCACTCTTTCCTCTAGTCTAAAAGAAATATGCCATTGCCCTGTGTAGGGTACAGTCTTTCGGATGGGATGTTAAACAGGGTCCTGATTCTCTGTGGTCACTAAAGATCCCATGGCATTTATCGTAAGAGTAGGGGTGTTAACCCCGGTGTCTGGCCCTCATACCTTCACAGTCATCTAATCATCCCCAGTTTACAATTGGCTCATTCATCCCCCTGTAACTATTCCCCAGGTTGTTGCTGTAAATGAGAATATGTTTTCAGTCACCTGATAAAATAAGGGTTAAATAAAATAAAAAATAGAACTTCCTGGTTTCAACAACATAGCAAGAAGAAAGACACCAACCAAGTGCTTAAGCTGAGGCACACCTGTGATGTAAAGAGAGGGGAAACTCTCTCGTTTATATCTTTCTCCTCTAGACCAGCAGCAACCCATAAAGGAGACGAGACAAGCTAGACTGCTGTTGACAACAGCAGAATGCCATTCTGTGTTACTGATATGGAATCCTTCTCTGATAGAAGAGCAAGTTGTCAATGTGTTTTTAACTAGACAAGAGACATGCGGCCTGTGAAACATTTCTCTACTCTCCTCCATAGCACTTGGTGACCACACACAGATGCACACACAATGTGATCTGAGCCTTGTTAATCAAAGCGAGTCTGGGCAGATGTAGGACTTTAGACATTGGGAATCTGCATGTGGCAACAAGACCCACAGAGACATACTGTACACACAGGTCTCACTGACAGAGCATAGCCTTATCCGGCCCTCGATAGAATGCAACTAGCGAGATCGAAAGAGTGGGAAAAAGAGAGGCAGAAAAACGGATGTGTACGAGCCTTAAAGCGTCAACTAGAAGGAACTACCATAAGGGATAGAACTGTTGAATAAACCAGTAAAGAATCTCACACATCTGAGATGCTGCTGTTAGAAGAGAGGTTGACTGCAGTTTGGCACAGCAGCAGACGAGCTCAGTCCTTGGATGGAGGGAGATGGAATGAGAGAGGGAGAGTAATGAGGAAATCGATTGATGTGATAGATGTGAAATGATGAGCTGAATAAAGAATGCCTACCTTGTTAAAGAGTGATTCTCCATGGCTTTGGCTGGATGATGGAATAAACAATGAACAGCATGGCATCATCATTACTTCTCAGTCAGTGGTGAAAGAGATTCAGCATGGGGCTAGTGATAAGGATTGTTATTTCTAAATACCAAAAATAAAAAATAAACAATATTCATGGTTAAATTACAAAATGTTTTTTTTTTTAATATAAATTTACTGTGTTACTATGGTGTTATATAGCTGATGTATGAAGCTTTTCTTGAGCTGGTTTTCACATCCATCTGCTATGGTGAGATGGGGTAAAGTCAGATGGTAGACTTCATGGTTGCTGTTAGTCCCTTATGAATGAACAATGACAGTCAACAAGTACCTTAGTTAATATCCAGGTAGTAATCGTTCCACACTAGTGATGAAGTACTCAACAGGGACATGTTACAGTACCTACAGAGAAAGCACTTCATTGAACTGATCTTTGTGAAATTGAATTAGAGTCCCATTCACACATCCACCCCATTCATCCACCCACCACATCCCTCCTCCACCCCATTTCTCCTCCACCCCATCCTATATTTTCAAGGCAGCATCCTCTCAGTGTGTTTCACTGGGACAGCAACTCAGTCAAAATGTGCGAGTTTTGTTTTGGAAGCAGGTAAACATTTGGGATGTCTCATTCCATACTTAAACATGCAGAACATTGAACAGCTAGCTTTTTTCCAAATTGCCATTTTTTTTCTCTAGTACAGCGTGGTTTAGGCTACACAGAACACGAAAGTACCAATCCTACCAGGTTGGACATATTGCTTTAAACCACCAAATTGTTTATACGTCATGCATGCCACACAGATGATATTATGTTTATACAAAAATAACACCAGTGTCTATTACTGTGTATCATATCAATTACAGAAAGTTTTTTCTGTCTTTTCGCAATTAGATGCAATTGAAAATGTATTAAAACACAAGAACTGGTTCGGGTAAACATCGGCCTATGTAAAATAAAGGGGTTATGACTTTAAAATGTGATATTCCAGTTTTCAAACCTTTTTTTTTTTTTATTTACAACTGCGAAGAAGCTGCCCCAGAAGAAATCCCCCAAACCCAAAGAAATCTATCTAAGAAAGACAACACTTTAGAGAAGCAATGCAGTCCTTTACAGTCAACAGTTATTGCACAATGCCTTAGCATGTTCATTTTGTCATACATGAGTCTTAATTGAGACATGTGCAATAAGAGGAAAGGTCTTAGATTGGTCAGAAGTAGCAATGGGCTTGTCCAACAGAGAAACCAAACTTTGTCAGGACTGTCTGGCTGTTCTTTAGTTTTCCATCCACCTCAGACATACAGACCTGTTGGTCTGCTTCTGCAGTACAGTTGTGCCAAGGTTAATAACAAAACAGCAAACAAACAAAAAGATTGGGGTGTTTCTAGCGGATGGAGTATCTGTTCACCTGTGGAATGGAAGGGCAACCAGCACAACCATGGCAATAGAAGAAGGACAATCTTAGCGAAGCTTCAAGTTCTTTGCATTCTCTGTCCACATTTACATGCAACAACATTTGCTATTTTGGGGAGATGGAAAGTATGGAAATACATTCACCTGACAATAATAGTTTAAAACAATCTGGTCAAAAAGAAAAAGAAAGTATAAAAAAAACAACGATTGTACAAAACAAGACTTTGGCAGAACATTCTTAAAGCTATGCTGGGTGATCACTGACTGACTGCCCCCTTTTCATTACCTAGAGTTCAAAGTTCAAAATCATCCCATGGCAATATTTACACAGTATATTCAATGTAGAAGTGCAGTCTTCCAAATAGATTATCTCAGAAGAAAATAAATATTTACCATTGAAAATGAGTCCCCAAAATGTGTCCCGAAAATGAGTCTGTCTGTCTAACATGCTGACCAAACTGTCCGCTTGTGTGCGCGAGCATTGGAAAATAAATGTCCACATACATGTTATTCAATCATTTAATCCAAACTGCTCATGCGCATCAACGGGCGCCTGCATAGCCAGAACTTGGTTCTATTTTAGACGCTTAATGCGCTGTAAGTCCCGCCTTACCATCTACTCATTGGTTTTTACAAGCATTTACCCACGTGAGTGATTGAAAGATGAACAAGGCCCACACAGCCATATAAAATCCACAGAAGAAAGATGAACAAGCAGAGATCAATTATAAAAATAACTAAATAGCAACCCAATGTTTATCTCCCAGACAAATTAGCTAGGAACAGCAAATGTTTCCTGTGTGTTTCGACCTGTCCCCAAATTAATATAGTTAATTAAAAGTTGGTTTTGGTATTTTAACCTACGTGTCATGAACGTGTCTGGTAGAGATAGACAAAATCAATATGCGCACGATGACGCACGTGTAGAGCCGGTTTGGTCAGCATGTAACGGACGAACGGACTCCACAGCAAGAGCATCTTGTTTCTGTTTACGGACACAAACAGGAAGAGGAAGTGATGTCACTACCGGTTTAACAGTTCTACTCTAAACAGTTTCCTAAGTTATTAGAATAAAAAAGGTTAATGCTTGATTTGGATGGAATCGAAATTCATGCCCTCTTTTCGACGAGTCGACTAAAGTCACTACCCAGTTGTCTAAGTGCACCAATCCTCTCAAAAATAAATTAAACTCGCAGTCATATTAGTCTGAAAGAACAGACCCCATGTAATAAATATTTTTATATAGAGATTAAAAATCATATATACTCCAAATTAATTTAACATTACTTCAATGTTCTGTTTACTACAGTGTTCTATTTCACTCGCTTTCATTAGACCTCATTTGATTTAAGTTACTGAGAGAAATAGCAGAATTTAAGCTAGTGTCTCTTTAAGACTGTATATAGTGAAGGGAAAGAGGTGGTAAGGCTAGATTGCTGAAAAATAATATCCAATCGCATGGCCTACAGTGAGTAAACAGTTTCTTTTAGCTTCCTTAGCCCCAGCATCGGACAACCAATCATGGTTTACAAATGTGGCATAAATATACTGTATATAGAAACATATTCTGCTGTTGATTCATCTCATTCATGGACTGTACTGTCACCAAAACACTTCAGCCTATACATATATATTCCAAAATATTAAAAAATACTAAATATAAAAATACAGAAGAATTGTAAAAAAATGAACAAAACATTTAGTTTATATGAAAATCATGCAAGAAAGCTTCCCAATAATGATGTACTAAGCAAGGAGACCAGCCAGAAGAGGGAGGCGCAGCGCGAGCAGGCTTACGGCAGCAGGCTTACGACAGCAGGCTTACGGCAGCAGGCTTACGGCAGCAGGCTTACGGCAACAGGCAGACTATGTTCTGTAAACATCGTTGTAGTCCATGACACATATAATCGGCAGTGACACGTTGTTTTGCATCCATCAATTTTGGGGTCAGAGTGGAATAGAAATGAAACCTCAATAACGATGGGGTACAAAACAACAACAACAACCTATAAAATATGGCTCTGAGTAAGTAGAAAAGTTGTATCATCAGAGGGTTCTATCGAAGTAAGTAACCTAGATATGAAAATAAGGTTGAAAATATGGCAGTAGTACATCAATAGCACATATCTTGTTGAGGGCGTCACACTCTCTGTCACAGAGTTGGTGGTCGGAGTGGGAGTCAGCCCAAGTTTAAACTCTCTGTACCATCATTTAAAACAACGACATACACCACTGAATACAGGAGCTCTTATGTTGGATCAACATCTCTGGTTGTATCGTTTTTTTTTCTTTTTAGAGTATTCCTCTTCTTGTTAGGCCATTATCTGTGGTTGGTGGGTTGGTTGGTAGGTGGGTTGGTTGGTAGGTGGGTTGGTTGGTTGGTAGGTGGGTTGGTTGGTAGGTGGGTTGGTTGGTAGGTGGGTTGGTTGGTAGGTGGGTTGGTTGGTAGGTGGGTGGGTTGGTTGGTTGGTAGGTGGGTTGGTGGGTTGGTAGGTGGGTTGGTTGGTTGGTAGGTGGGTTGGTGGGTTGGTAGGTGGGTTGGTTGGTTGGTTGGTTGGTTGGTAGGTAGGTGGGTTGGTTGGTAGGTGGGTTGGTTGGTTGGTAGGTGGGTTGGTTGGTAGGTGGATTGGTTGGTTGGTAGGTGGGTTGGTAGGTGGGTTGGTTGGTTGGTTGGTAGGTAGGTAGGTAGGTTGGTTGGTAGGTGGATTGGTTGGTTGGTAGGTGGGTTGGTTGGTAGGTAGGTAGGTTGGTTGGTAGGTGGGTGGGTGGGTTGGTAGGTGGGTTGGTTGGTTGGTTGGTTGGTAGGTGGGTGGGTGGGTTGGTAGGTGGGTGGGTTGGTTGGTAGGTGGGTTGGTTGGTTGGTAGGTAGGTGGGTGGGTGGGTGGGTTGGTTGGTAGGTGGGTTGGTTGGTAGGTGGGTTGGTTGGTTGGTTGGTAGGTAGGTGGGTGGGTGGGTTGGTAGGTGGGTGGGTTGGTGGGTAGGTGGGTTGGTTGGTGGGTTGGTGGGTTGGTTGGTAGGTGGGTTGGTTGGTAGGTGGGTTGGTTGGTTGGTTGGTTGGTTGGTTGGCAGGTAGGTGGGTTCATTGGTAGGTGGGTTGGTTGGTAGGTGGGTTGGTTGGTAGGTGGGTTGACCCTAGAGGACATGTGGGGATGTGTTGTGTCCCTATGCTAGCAGGCTAGCCTCTAATGGTTGCATCTCCCAGAGGCATTGTGGGAGAGATCGATAGTCCTTTGTCACTCTGAAGCAGACACAGTGACACTCGATAACGACACACACAGTCAAGCTGTAGCTAACAGGAACAAGCCCAACGCCCTTTCGTCAACAGTGAAAAAAGAGCTGTACATTTGCCTTGTTAAGGTACAGATCAGAATGTATTCATTTTTTGTTTTTTTTATATGTGGAAAAAAGGAGTGACAGACTAAAGAAAAAACAATTACCCATTTCTGTCTTATACACAGGAAAAGGTAGGTCCTAACCCCGACAAATAATGACTCCCAAAACCATCTCTAAATTCCCATTATATTTAACATGGCTGAAACATGGATCAAATACGTTATGCATACGAGAGAGGGAGACTCGGACGTTCTTATTCTTACTCCATATTGAGGCAGTATCGTAAGCTGTCAACTTCCTCTTAATGGGCTAGGGAAAACCAGAACCCTGATTGGATGAGATGAGGTCACATGGTCTTGCTATGATCCCACTCCACAGAGAGGGGGTTCCTTCTGGCTCTAGCCTGCTGCTGGCTTTTCTTTGAATGTGTTGTTTTAAGTTAATTCACTTTTCTGTTAATATAGACTAGCATCCTTTGTACTTTCCTTCCATAAAAACAGGAGAAATCATAATAAAATCATGTCAAATGGACCCAGAAGAACCAAACTAAAGTGAGAGATGTTTAGACGGTTGAACCTTCATCATTGAAAATATGTAGTTTATCAGAATGAATGAATACATGGGTTCCTGGATTGAACTGCATAACCCATTAGTACATCTTGCTTCAAAACAGATCCATTGCATACACACTGTACAGTTAAAACACAGATTGAGAAATGGAGTGGAAAAACTTAGTAGCTGAAAGCTGTTAAATCACATGGCCAATGTTCATCTGATCATCAAATCAGCTTGGAGCTGTGTTGAAGAGCCTATAAAGCATATATACTGTTATGTACACATACATTAATGTACACATGGATATACTCTAAAAGTTCTGTGTCAGTTAGTGTATGCAGGGTGTAATAAGCACGTACAAGAGGATAAACATGTTGTGTTTCAGTTCTGGGCTATCTGAGGTTAAAATAAAACAATGAAATGTTACAGGACAAAAAAGAAATTACATTAAAACTCCAAAGATGGACAGTAGGACAGGCTACAGCCTTCGACAGAGCAGATTGGTGGACCCCACATGGCCCCTCCCACGCATGAGTTTGGGGCGCGATGTGATTTGATGGTCTACATGTCACTCTGCTGCACATACTTAAAGGGCATACACACCACAGTCAGTGCCAGCCCATGGGAATGGCAAGGTGGGGTGTGTGGGTGGGGCAGGTGAGAGGTAGGTGTAGGGTTCAGGAAGTGGAAGAAAGAGGAGGCGGAGGAAGAGGAGTAGGTGAAGAGGGGCAGGTGAAGAGGGGTAGGTGAAGACGGGGAGACACTGGGACCCCTTGCCTGCTCTGGGTGTACCCTCTGTGGGATGAGGGGCGTACCGCTTGTCCTCCTGGTGGTGGAAGTGCAGGAGGGTAACCAGCCGGCCAACAGGGGGAGATGGACAGAGCAGAATGGAAGAGAGGAGAAGAGAGGAGGTGATCAGCAGGAGGCCTCGTGGCTGACATCTGGAGCTTCTTCCCCCCCAGAGAAGGAGCTGGGCATGTGCTGGAACTCCACCTCATCACTGCTGCTCTCATCGATGTCAGGGATCCGCGCCTCTTCCTCAGACAGGGGAACAAACTCAGGGTGGGCCATGAAGTTATGGATGGAATTTTTTGATTCTCGGTTCTCTAGCCCCGGGTAAAGAGAGCTACGGAACGCATTTACCACCTTAATCTGTTAGAGAGAGGAATTTGGGGGCAGGGGGGATAGAGAGATTGAGGGATGGAGGAAGAGGGGCAGTGCAGAGAGAGAGAGAAATAAAAATAGCAGTTAGTATGAGGGTCCTGGCTCAGTCTTCCTGTGTTGATGGTGATGAGAGGAGGCAGGCAAGCAGGCAGGCAGGGGATTATGGGTAATCTGCTAGGGGGTACAAAGGGTGGTCAGTGAGAGTTGAGAAGTGAAGTATTCTGGGATGGCAGTCTTGATCACTTGCCCGATCATCAAATCAAACAGCAGGCAAAAGGAAGACACACAGGAGCCACGAAACCCCCAAATCAAAAACACACAGTCAACTACAACATACAGTATGACACATGAGGGTGAGTGGAAAATCATGAGCACTGCAAAACAAATACACAAAAAAGCATTAACACTAAAACACAGTACAATATGCAAACAAACCGTGAAAATAAATACCAACATATGAGCTGGGAACGCATGATAATGACGGTGTACGGATATTGAGCAAGCAACGGGACAAAACCCACACAGCTACTTAATTCTACAGCACACCCCCCAAACACACTGACAAATAAAGACATCATGCTATCTGAGGCAACACGCTGCAGGTTCTAATCACCAGCCTACACACAGCTACAGTACAGCTGGCTGGCAGCATCTCAATGTTCTATAATGAAGACAGGGATGGAGGGTTGGATGTTGTCTGTTGGGCTGTTTGGTTGGCGACCAAAGATGAGTCCAGTTCGGGTTTATTTTGTAGGAAAGGCAGGAGTGTGGAAAGGGACAGAGGATGAGAAGAGAGGGAGGAAGGCAGAGGACAGAAGATAAGAAATGTAAAGTGGTGAAGAGGGAAAAGGATGAACGGTTGATGCTGCAATAAAACGAACATGCACTTCATACATGTACAATAGACACACACCTTCTCACTCACAAACACCTACCCTCTCACCTCACAAACACACACCTTCTCACCTCACAAACACCTACCCTCTCACCTCACAAACACACACCTTCTCACTCACAAACACCTACCCTCTCACCTCACAAACACACACCTTCTCACTCACAAACACACACCTTCTCACCTCACAAACACACACCCTCTCACCTCACAAACACACACCCTCTCACCTCACAAACACACACCCTCTCACCTCACAAACACACACCCTCTCACTCACAAACACACACCCTCTCACCTCACAAACACACACCCTCTCACCTCACAAACACACACCCTCTCACCTCACAAACACACACCTTCTCACCTCACAAACACACACCTTCTCACCTCACAAACACACACCTTCTCACTCACAAACACACACCCTCTCACCTCACAAACACACACCCTCTCACCTCACAAACACACACCCTCTCACCTCACAAACACACACCCTCTCACCTCACAAACACACACCCTCTCACCTCACAAACACACACCCTCTCACCTCACAAACACACACCCTCTCACCTCACAAACACACACCCTCTCACCTCACAAACACACACCCTCTCACCTCACAAACACACACCCTCTCACTCACAAACACACACCCTCTCACTCACAAACACACACCCGTTCACTCACAAACACACACCCTCTCACTCACTCACAAACACACACCCTCTCACTCACTCACAAACACACACCCGCTCACTCACTCACAAACACACACCCGCTCACTCACTCACTCACAAACACACACCCGCTCACTCACTCACTCACAAACACACACCCGCTCACTCACTCACAAACACACACCCGCTCACTCACTCACAAACACACACCCGCTCACTCACTCACAAACACACACCCGCTCACTCACTCACAAACACACCCGCTCACTCACTCACAAACACACCCGCTCACTCACAAACACACCCGCTCACTCACTCACAAACACACCCGCACCCACTTCTAAAGCTGATGGTACTCAACACTTTCTACAGTTCAGAAAAAAGGAATGTGAACTCCACCACAACGAGAGTGGATATTATTTTCTCTCTAACTACTTGTCTGTATCTAACCTCCCACCTCACCATCTACTAAACTACAGACTGATGCATCATGTTAGACCAACACAGCTACTCTGATCAATGTGTAAGACATTTACAGCCCATCTCCAGCCCATGCCTGTCAGCCAGCCAGGCAGGGGCAGGACACAGTGTGTGTGGTGTGTCAGCCAGGCAGGCAGGCAGGGGCAGGACACAGTGTGTGTGGTATGTCAGCCAGGCAGGCAGGGGTAGGGCACAGTGTGTGTGGTATGTCAGCCAGGCAGGCAGGGGTAGGACACAGTGTGTGTGGTGTGTCAGCCAGGCAGGCAGGCAGGGGCAGGACACAGTGTGTGTGGTGTGTCAGCCAGGCAGGCAGGGGCAGGACACAGTGTGTGTGGTGTGTCAGCCAGGCAGGCAGGGGTAGGACACAGTGTGTGTGGTGTGTCAGCCAGGCAGGCAGGGGTAGGATCAGTGTGTGTGTGGTGTGTCAGCCAGGCAGGCAGGGGTAGGACACAGTGTGTGTGTGGTGTGTCAGCCAGGCAGGCAGGGGTAGTTAAGAGGAACTGACAGGCGTTCTGCTACAGGCCTGTGAGGAGAACACAGAGTGTCACAGAGTGAGAGAGAGAGATGACTGTGCAGACACCCATACATCAGAGGTGTGAAAATGAGCACTGCTGGCTGGCAGAGGCACTGTGTGTGTGTGTTTGTGTGAGAGAGTGAGTAAGTGAGAGAGAGAGGACCAACAAAAATGGAAAAGGGTCAAATCCAATAATTTACATTTCCACAGTGTTCTTTGGCTTGATGATACTTATTATGAACAGAAATTTGCTCAATTTTGGTGGGCTGTATGTAGCCTATCCAATCAGCATCCAGCCTCTGTGTTTATACTTCTTATTCCAGGCAGGCTTACCTGGCTGTGTGTGTTTGAGAGAGTATTGTGATGTCGAACAAAAGCATTTCCATGCCAGGAGGAAGGAAACACACACACACACACACACACACACACACACACACACACACACACACACACACACACACGATTCACTCCTTTGGTCTGTTGTTACCCTGTAGTCAGAATGGCGAGAGTCCTGAGAAGAAAGGGACACAGAGGAGAGGAAAGACAGACAGACAGATGATTGGGATAGGATGGAAATATACAGCAGGGAGAGAAGCAACAAAGGTTCTGAGCGAGAGATAAAGGAGTGAAACATGGAGAACAGTATGAGAGAAAACAGCAGAGCTGTGGACTCGAGTCACAAATATGATGACTTGCAACTCGACTTTGACAACATGACTCATGACTTAACTTGGACTTGAGCCTTTTGACTCGACTTGATACCCTCCCCAAGCCCAAATATTAAAAATGATGCTATTAAAAAATGTGTGCAGCGCATCAACTCTTCATTTAACGGATTACAGTTTGAATCGGACAGCAGCCAATCAAATTGTGCCAACTGAGAAAAAGTTGCGCGTGGCAGTGCAGAGGAACGTCGGTGGGTGAATTCAGTCGGAGCCCTTGGAAAGATGATTATGATTATCACCCCAAATGATTATTTTCGGATATAAAGACGATGCTGTATCAACAAAAAACGTATTGCAACTCGCAAAACATGCAGGAAGAAAATTACAGACGGAGGCGCAACAACTTCCAACTTTGTTCGACATTTGAAGCTGCACAAAGAACGGTAAGTCGTGGCTAATATAGCCGACAGCTATATATAACTTTGCTTTAAATCAATGAGCCACACAGTCAGTCAGTGCGGGAACGTGATCATTGCACCCAAGATTGAGCTACAACTGGCCAGGCAGTTGGTAGCCTAAACCCTGCCTGATGTTACTGCTGTTCCTGAAACCATTGACATACGTTAGCCTACTGTAACCACACACAGAGTGAGTGCAGAGTGTGTGTGCGAGAGAGAAGGTTGGGCGATTGTGTACAAGCCTACATCGCCCGATTGCGCCCCATAACGGGGGTCTTTCTCATGGCTACCCATGTATTTCCATAGAACTATAATGTCTATTTGGAAAGTAATAAATATATATATATATATATATATATATATATATATTAAAGCATTCATGATTTGCATAAATGTAATATACTAACTCTTACTCTTGTTAAAAATATGAAATGGTATTACATTTGGTGAAGAGCACATTATGACTTGTTTAGGACTCGAAACTCAAAGTTTAGGACTTGAGACTTGACTCGGACTTGCCTGTCTTGACTTGGGACTTGAGTGCTAAGACTTGAAACTTACTTGTGACTTGTAAAACAATGACTTGGTCCCACCTCTGGAAAACAGAGAGTGAAAGATGGAAAGAAGAAAAAGAGGTAAAGGGTGGGAATCAGGGCCTGCAGCTGTTGGATTACAAAAAGGGAGCGAAAGGAGAAAAGGTCACGGGTGAAAAAAAGAGGTGATCACCTTAAACGACCACATTCTCTAACTGTGCGCATATACTGGGGATACGGGTCAGAGGTTAAAGGTGACATCTCGACAAAACAGTTTTAGTCCTTAAGCTATTTTAAGTCCACTTTGTACCGTGTTTGTGCTGCCACAATGTTGTGTTGCTCCCATGCTGATTTGTCATGTGTTGCTTCCATGCTGTGTTGCTGTCTTAACTCTCTCTTTATGTAGTGTTGTGGTGTCTGTTGTCGTGATGTGTGTATTGTCCTATATATTTATTTTTAATCCCAGCCCCCTTCTCCGCAGGAGGCCTTTTTTCCTCTTGGCAGGCCGTCACTGTAAATAAGAATTTGTTCTTAACTGACTTGCCTAGTTAAAGTAAAAAATATTGGTTAAATGAAAAATGAAAAACAATGTATGTAAAGAGGTTAATGACTTATTTCTATAGTTATATATTTTCCATATTCTTCAGTCCTAATCGTCTTTTCTTTTTTAATCATATTCAGAGTTTTCTCAGACTTTAGTCAGCTTTGTAAATCTGTTGCATGCACCACGTCTTCCATTCCTCCAGAACTTCAGTGTGTGACCAATGACTGCAACTCCACCTCTTTAAGCCCAGGGTTTTAAGTCCTCATATATGTGTGTGTGCTTGTGTATTTTTCTGTGTGTACTGCTCTGTGTTCCTAAGTCTTCTCGTGTCTGTCTGTGTATGTGTGTTTGTATGTGCGTAATGTACATGTCGGTATGTGTGGGTGTATTTTTGCGTGTTTTCTGTCTCAAAGTCCTCTCATATCCATCTGATCTCTGTGTTCCTCTCATGTGAGTGTTTTGGCGGATGCCAAGATACACCAATGTACCGCAGGCATCCATAACCCTTTTTACATAGATAGCCATATTTCTCCCACAGTTATCTTTTTTCTCCATAAATCTCTTTTAGTGAGAGAGCATGCTGTCATGGTGGAATAAGTCAGCACTGGGGTCGCTTGCCAAGCCTTAAAAAAAAGAACATACTGAGGGATAAGTTCTCCCTGAATAGCGGGACTGAGAGAGAGGGAGGAGAGAGAGGGACAGATAGGGAGGAGAGAAAGGGACTGAGAGAGGGGGACAGAGAGTGAGAGTTTCTAAATCCTCTTGTTTATGTCTGTTTGTGTGTGTCTCTGTTTGGAAGGAGAGGCAGTGCGGTGTCGTGATGCGAGGAACAACACCCCTCTCCCCCTTTTCTCTCCTCTCACTCCCTCCCTTTAGCAAAGGGCAAGGTCACACCCCCATCCCCCAACCTTCTCCTCTCTCACTACTGAGCTCATCTCTCTTACGACTGCAGTCCATCACCATCCCCAGAACTAATGGACTCTCTATACACTAATAATACAGATGACTACATCACTTCTAGTCACAGAATCACTCACACAGTCATACATTCACTAACTCTTTCCCACACATGTTTTCTCAGGGCTGGAGATGGACATGGAGATGGCTGAGCTATCAGCCAATGAACTGGGACTAGATCTTTAAGGTTCCTTATGTGTCCTTAGTGCCAGTTGGAGAGAAGGTAGGAAAGACATGCTTTCTGAAGTCACAGTATGTAGCCACTGGAAGAAGAAAAGACTAACAAATACTAACACCACGCACACGAACCTGTCGCCAGCCAGCCAGCCAGACAGAGACAGAGAGACAGAGAGACAGAGAGACAGAGAGACAGACAGACAGACAGACAGACAGACAGACAGACAGACAGACAGACAGACAGACAGACAGACAGACAGACAGACAGACAGACAGACAGACAAGTGCAGAAGCAGCTCAGGAAATGGAGAGTGATGTCATTAGAAAACACAACTAACCCTTCACTATTAACCCTTGTGAGACCTCCTGGGCCCTGCCTCATAACAGCGTCTCAGATTAAAGCCTGTCCGCAGGATTGAACTGTTTTAGGTATTACCCTGTGTGAGATTAGCCTCGCCTGGAGTCAGAAGTCACATGGATTTAACTATTTTAGATTATACCCTGTGAGATTGTCCTTGCCTGGAGTCAGGAATCACATGGATTTAACTATTTTAGGTATTACCCTGTGAGATTGGCCTTGTCTGGAGTCAGGAATCACATGGATTTAACTATTTTAGATATTACCCTGTGTGAGATTAGCCTTTGCTGGAGTCAGGAATCACATGGATTTAACTATTTTAGATTATACCCTGTGAGATTAGCCTCGCCTGGAGTCAGGAATCACATGGATTTAACTATTTTAGATATTACCCTGTGAGATTGGCCTTGTCTGGAGTCAGGAATCACATGGATTTAACTATTTTAGATTATACCCTGTGAGATTAGCCTCGCCTGGAGTCAGGAATCACATGGATTTAACTATTTTAGATATTACCCTGTGTGAGATTAGCCTGGCCTGGAGTCAGGAATCACATGGATTTAACTATTTTAGATATTACCCTGTGTGAGATTAGCCTCGCCTGGAGTCAGGAATCACATGGATTTAACTATTTTAGATATTACCCTGTGTGAGATTAGCCTCGCCTGGAGTCAGGAATCACATGGATTTAACTATTTTAGATATTACCCTGTGTGAGATTAGCCTCGCCTGGAGTCAGGAATCACATGGATTTGGCCATTTATTTCCTGCCTATTCCTTTAGGTTGATCTGGCCTCACTGAGATGTCTCACCAGGGTTAATACATGCAGATCATATTAGGAGTTTGGAGAACTCCAACCCCACGATGCACTGGGAGAAGCCGTAGGAGAGATGCAAAGTGAACCGAGGAAGCAGGACGGTTTTTCTGTGTAGTAGCAAGGGGTGAGTAAACGAGTGCAGTACATGGAGAGAGAGAGGGATAATGAGTGAAAGAGTAGAAGAGAGAGAGAACTCAAGAATATGAGATGGAGAGGTAGAGAAAAAGTGAGAGACTTAGTTAGAGAAGGTAATCAGCAGGCATCGGCAGGCTGTGGTTGGGGTAATGATGGCCAATCATTCAAACAAACAAACAAACAGTCAGTCAGTCATGCATCATTCAGCATTCTGATTGGAGGAGAAGGAGGAGGCGGCAGAAAAGACAGCTTGTTGTTAACGGGACGCCATGGCGACCGCTCACTCACTGCCTGCAGTGGAGGAGGAAGCAGCGACGGCAGGAGTAAGAAGGGGCGGGGCCCCGGCAGAGTTGGCAGACAGGGAGGAAGAGGAAAGCCCTACGTGGGTGGGGCTAGAGACTGTTTTGGCGTCGTTGTGCTGGCTGACCACTGAGGGTTGGCGTCTCAATGCCCCCGGCACCGGAGCCTGACCCGTCTGGAACGTATAGACCACGTCCATCTGCAAACAACAGCCCACAGCACAGTCAGAGAGAGAAGAAAGGAGAGAAAGAAAGAGAGGGGGGTGGGTGAGGAGAGAGAGGGTGAGAGGGAGCAGAAGAGAGAGAAAGAGGGAGGATAAAAAAAAGAGAGAGAGAGGAGAGAGAGAAGAAAGAGAGAGAGAGAGAAGGGGAGAGATAGCAGAAAGAGACCCTGCATGGGCAGAGCAGAAACAATGGTTATGAAAATAGAGAAAATCCCCAAATTGTTAGTTGGAAGGGAGAGAAGGGGGGATTGGTGAAATTGAGGGACTGGAATGCTTGCCACTGAATGAAAGGGGGGACATTCTGTTGTGACAGAGGAAAGGCTGAGCGCACCGGTGGGAATGAGGGAGCGAGCGATGGAGAGAAACACAAAAGAAGATGGCAGACAGAGTGTTTCTACAGGCCACTGATAAGTTTGGTGTGAAGTCGTCCTCCTTTTCCCAATTATGTCCTGGTTGTGTTTGACTAACCAGCCGTACTCACAAATACAACCGCAGCGCACAGCCCACCAGGATTAGACAGGGGGAGGGAAGGGAGTCGTAGGGGGGGGGGGATAAGGACCCAATTAGCTCACTGCCTCTCTCAGTCACCCTCTTCCTCCCATCTCTCCGTCCTCCCCAGGAGAGAGAGAGAACGCTCTACTGCTTCTCCTCTCAGCACTTCCTTTATCAGTGTGATAGAGGGAGGAGGGGAGGGAGGAGATGAATAAGAACATTTGGCTGAGGAAATTGAACGTCGGAATGGGAATAAAAATCTGGAGCAAACAAAATAAACGACCTTGGGAGAAACTAATAAGGAGCAGCAATTATGGCGTTGTGTTCCAATGAACGAGGAAAATTTGTCAACATTAAAACATGTTAGTTAGTTCTAAATTTACACACAGTGTATGTAAATATACTGATAAAATCACAGTCTAAAAACTACACATACAACAGAGATTCTAAACTAGTCTTATTGAACCCAGCATATGAAATACCACTAACATAACAAAGACAAAATGTATATCTATTATTCTGGTCAATCAAATCGAAAGTCTTTCCATCATCAAGCATTAGAGTTAATATATAGTAGCAGAGGGAGAAAGGAAAGAGGGATAGAGAAGGAAGTAGAGAGATCAATCAATTCAAGAAGAGAGAAACAGAAAGAAACAGTGAGACAGAGAGAGTTGCATATTTCAGTTGAAGAAGAGGGTAGAAGGTTAGTCAGTTACATGGTGCGCAAATAGTATAGCCTTCTGGAGTGGGTGAAAGGATTAGAGAAAGAAAAAGTGAAAGAGAGAGAGAGAGAGAGAGACAGAAAGACAGAGGAAGAAGGAGAGAGAGACAAAGACAGAGGAAGAAGAAAGAGAGAGAGAGAGACAGAAAGAGAGGAAGAAGAAAGAGAGAGACAGAAAGACGGAGGAAGAAGAGAGAGACAGAAAGACAGAGGAAGAAGAGAGAGAGCACAGAGATAGGACTGGAGTCCGTCACAGGGATGAAAGAGTTAAAAATTGAACATTAATGTAGATATTCCGCAGACTGAGAGACTCTCCATCTAGGAAAAGCCTGAACTCTTTTTGACCCACCGTATGAGACGGACATATACGTTTACATCCAAATAACAACACAACAAACGAATCATCCTCTGCCCACTCTACAGGGGTTTAACTGCAGGCAGTATGTTGTTTCAGCATAAGCCATGGCTAATGACGCCCATATGGAGACAGAGGAATAGCCTCTGGACATGCTACGATCGGAGCTAGTTTATTCCTGTAGGAGGGGAACCAAAGCTCGTCTTCTGGAAACATCTCTAAGCCCACTTTATTGTAGCGCCACGGCCTAAGAATTCTGCCCCCCCCCCCCACACACACACACACACACACACACACACTACATCTGTCTCGGCAGAAAGGACCCAACCTGGCTGATGCGTCACCCATTGTGGGGGAAAACGGGCCGTTCTAAAAAACATAGAGCGAGAGGAGGTATTTTAAAAAATGGGGAACACCCCAAAACTCTCCTTCGTATGCAACCGCAGAGAAGGACACCCTGTGGAGAACCCCAGGAGTTGACAGGTGTGTGTGTCCCACTACATAAAGCATTTGGAGACCTGGTGAAAAGCTCTATTTGATTAGTCTCTGGAGGGGCGGGAGGAAGAAAGAAAGAAAGAGAGACTGAAAGTCATCCATTACAACTTTCTCCATTAGATTATATAGAGATGTGTCTAGCTGTGTTGGTGGGTAGTGCCTCTCTGTCCCCAGGCCAGCATCCAGTGTGCCTGAGTCTCTAAGCGACCAGGCAGTATTTCCACTCCCCCAGTAAGACCCAGAGCTACTGACAAACAGCACCTCACATCCCAGGGCCCATACTCATAAATCATCTCAGAGAACGAGCGCTGATCTAAGGATGAGCTCCCCGCTATCCGTATGAACGTATTAATTTTGATCAAAAAGGCAGAACTGATCCTAGACCAGCACTCCTACCCGGCAATGCTCGATACATACGGCTCCTGGTTTCTCATCTCCCTCTGATATTACCCATCTGGATCCCAAACCACTATTGTAGGATTTACTGATATATAATTACTGCATCCCGTAGGTGGTGACATGTTACAGACAGAAGAGACAGAGCAGAGGTGACACTGACAGGAAATCAAACCAGATCCATCAGACCGTGTGTCACAGTTCCACTGTCAGGTTGTCATGAGGCCGCATTTCCCTCAGACAACAACACCCACCTGTCTGTCTTCACAGGAGACAGCAGCAGAGACATTTACGTTCCAGTCATTTAGAGAAAAACTTATTTAAACTCTTAAGTCTCAGAGAGACTTAGAATGACTGCATTCAAACAGGGAGTCTGAAACAACCACATAAGACCAGCACCATGTAAGATCTTCTAAAAAATACATACAGTACCAGTCAAAAGTTTGGACACCTACTCATTCAAGGGTTTTTCTTTATTTAAACTATTTCACTACTAGTATGTCCAGAGGTGTCCAGACTTTTGACTGGTACTGTATATAAACACGCACACACACAGATCATGGGCATTAATATGGAATTGCTAGAGACGTGACCCAGGTGTTCGTTCGATTAGTTTGATATTTACGGACACAACCTAGTCATTCGTTCTTTATGTTTGTTCGTTCATGCCTGCTGGCAATGTTCTTATCCCTTGCTTGCAAGCTAGCCAGCTAGCTACGGCTAACACAGTCACAACCTCTGCAGCTATAATAACAGCAAAATAGCTGTTTTCTATTGCCATTTCGAAAGATCCATAACAATGAGCTGATAATGGCCTGGCATAGCTAGAAAAGTTTGCCTTCTCATCAGGACACTCATCAACACTGACTGTTAATTGCAAGGAGATCACATTGCATATAAAACACTAGGCTAGAAGATATCTAAATAGTTTGTTGTTAGCAAACCTTCCAATATGACAACCAAATTCTAAAATACCTGATGCTGAAAACAGATGGTAAAACTAAAAATGTGGGAGGATTTTACAGCTTTAGTGGCAGAGGGGACCGGAGAAAACCATATTCATCACTCACCACGTTAGATCATCAGATGCTCCAAAAAAAAGATGTCTCTGCGAAAACAAATCAACGCTAGCTAGCTACGTTTTTTTCGTCATTGGACTTGTGTTTACAATGTATCCAATGTCAGTTTGTGTGGTTGTTGGTTTAGCTTTCTGTAACTTTCTGTATGTGTAGGCACATATTGCGTCATGATTTCAAGGTGTCCAAATATCTTTTCCAATTAACCCAATATATTTTCCAACTGTCCTGTTATCTGGTTTTAATGTCTATTCTAGAATGCCCTCCCAGCCAATTAGAAACAAGTATTAAACAATGCTGTGGTATTAACATAAGCACATATACATATATACCAATAAAAGCCCAGTAACAGTTATCAAAACAGTCATGGTAAAAGAAAGAGGTCCTCTTCTTCTATTTGAAAGGACCACTACACCTAGAGAACAGACCACTCCTCAAGAGAGAGCATCTCTGCTCTTATGGTCTTGAAGACCTTCTGTAGGTCTTCTCCCCTGTTCACTTCTTGATTCTGAAAAGCCTGGGGAGAGGGAGGGAGGGATAGAGAGGGAGAGGAGTACCCAATGCTCTCAACACCATTTAGATGGTCTTCTCCTCCTACAGTATACCTGTGAAACCCCTGGACAGGACTGGAAGAAAGCAAGGGAGATAGAGGGAGAGATGGGGGAACCTGCTAAGGCGAGAGCAGGTGATGGTATTTGAGGACTCCCCAGTGCGTATCAGACTGGTGATGGTATTTGAGGACCCCCCGGTGCATACCTGAGTCTGGATGCGGTTGAGGCCCCTGAACCAGAGGACCTGACCCCTACGGAGCTCCATCTCAGCGTGGTCGATCTCATCGTCCCCCTCATTCATCTCGTTTTCGGGGACATCCTCCTTATGGGTGCCGTGGCCAGCCTCCTTTAGGAACTTCAGGTGGTGGGTGGGGATGGCTGAGATCAGCTGGAGGAGAGAGAGACACCATGAGAAGCTTTCTTTATCTTTTTTTTCCTTCATTTTTGTGGAGTGGTTGAAAAACAAGTTTTAATGACTCCAACCTAAGTGTATGTAAACTTCCGACTTCAACTGTGTGTATAGTTATATTTTATATATAGTTATATTTTATATATAGTTATATTTATATATATATATATATATATATATATATATATATATATATATATATATATATATATATATATATATATACATACATACACACACACATACATACACACTATATATACACAGAATATATATATACACTGCTCAAAAACATAAAGGGAACACTAAAATAACACATTCTAGATCTGAATGAATGAAATAATCTTAAATACTTTTTTCTTTACATAGTTGAATGTGCTGACAACAAAATCACACAAAAATAATCAATGGAAATCCAATTTATCAACCCATGGAGGTCTGGATTTGGAGTCACACTCAAAATTAAAGTGGAAAACCACAATACAGGCTGATCCAACTTTGATGTAATGTCCTTAAAACAAGTCAAAATGAGGCTCAGTAGTGTGTGTGGCCTCCACGTGCCTGTATGACCTCCCTACAACGCCTGGGAATGCTCCTGATGAGGTGGCGGATGGTCTCCTGGGGGATCTCCTCCCAGACCTGGACTAAAGCATCCGCCAACTCCCGGACAGTCTGTGGTGCAATGTGGCGTTGGTGGATGGAGCGAGACATGATGTCCCAGATGTGCTCAATTGGATTCAGGTCTGGGGAACGGGCGGGCCAGTCCATAGCATCGATGCCTTCCTCTTGCAGGAACTGCTGACACACTCCAGCCACATGAGGTCTAGCATTGTCTTGCATTAGGAGGAACCCAGGGCCGACCTCACCAGCATATGGTCTCACAAGGGGTCTGAGGATCTCATCTCGGTACCTAATGGCAGTCAGGCTACCTCTGGCGAGCACATGGAGGGCTGTGCGGCCCCCCAAAGAAATGCCACCCCACACCATGACTGACCCACCGCCAAACCGGTCATGCTGGAGGATGTTGCAGGCAGAACGTTCTCCACGGCGTCTCCAGACTCTGTCACGTCTGTCACTTGTGCTCAGTGTGAACCTGCTTTCATCTGTGAAGAGCACAGGGCGCCAGTGGCGAATTTGCCAATCTTGGTGTTCTCTGGCAAATGCCAAACGTCCTGCACGGTGTTGGGCTGTAAGCACAACCCCCACCTGTGGACGTCGGGCCCTCATACCACCCTCATGGAGTCTGTTTCTGACCGTTTGAGCAGACACATGCACATTTGTGGCCTGCTGGAGGTCATTTTGCAGGGCTCTGGCAGTGCTCCTCCTGCTCCTCCTTGCACAAAGGCGGAGGTAGCGGTCCTGCCGCTGGGTTGTTGCCCTCCTACGGCCTCCTCCACGTCTCCTGATGTACTGGCCTGTCTCCTGGTAGCGCCTCCATGCTCTGGACACTCCGCTGACAGACACAGCAAACCTTCTTGCCACAGCTCGCATTGATGTGCCATCCTGGATGAGCTGCACTACCTGAGCCACTTGTGTGGGTTGTAGACTCCGTCTCATGCTACCACTAGAGTGAAAGCACCGCCAGCATTCAAAAGTGACCAAAACATCAGCCAGGAAGCATAGGAACTGAGAAGTGGTCTGTGGTCACCACCTGCAGAACCACTCCTTTATTGGGGGTGTCTTGCTAATTACCTATAATTTCCACCTGTTGTCTATTCCATTTGCACAACAGCATGTGAAATTTATTGTCAATCAGTGTTGCTTCCTAAGTGGACAGTTTGATTTCACAGAAGTGTGATTGACTTGGAGTTACATTGTGTTGTTTAAGTGTTCCCTTTATTTTTTTGAGCAGTGTATATACAGACACACTACATTACCAAAAGTATGTAGACACTTCTTGTCGAACATCTCATTCCAAAATCATCTCATTCCAAAATCATGAGGTCAGGGTTCTGTGGCTGAATACATATATATATGTATTGAACATTTCTGGGCAGAACTGAAAAAGCGTGTGCGAGCAAGGAGGCCTACAAACCTGACTCAGTTACACCAGCTCTGTCAGGAGGAATGGGCCAAAATTCACCCAATTTATTGTGGAAGCTTGTGGAAGGCTACCCGAAACGTTTGACCCAAGTTAAACAATTTAAAGGCAATGCTACCAAATACTAATTGAGTGTATGTAAACTTCTGACCCGCTGGGAATGTGATGACAGAAATAAAAGCTGAAATAAATCATTCTCTCTTCAATTATTCTGACATTTCACATTCTTAAAATAAAGTGGGGATCCTAACTGACCTAAAACAGGGAATTTTTTCCTAGGATTAAATGTCAGGAATTGTGAAAAACTGAGTTTAAATGCATTTGGCTAAGGTGTATGTAAACTTCCAACTTCAATATATATATTACACACACACTACATGACCAAAAGTATGTAGACACTTCTTGTCGAACATCTCATTCCAAAATCATCTCATTCCAAAATCATGAGGTCAGGGTTCTGTGGCTGAAATAGCCGAATTCACTAATTTGAAGGGGTATCCATATATATACACAAAGGTTAGTGGATTTTGCTATTTCAGCCACACCCGTTGTTGACAGGTATATAAAATTGAGCACACAGCCATGCAATCTCCATAGTCAAACAATGCCAGTAGAATAGGGAGGACCTTTTATACCATCATAAGAAGGTTAATGTCCATTTTAGTATTCCTAATTCTATGTCTCCAGTATACTATTAAAGAGCTCTGACCTGAAATGAACACCTCATCTGATATATATGTAAAAGCTCCAGTGGTTTTTTTTCTCACATCATATTTCTTGGCAGGCTATTACATGCATTAATAACTCTTCATTTGAATTTATATCGGTTCACTAACTCATAATTAAATTAAATTCACGGTTTGAAATGAATTAATTCAGTCCACACCCTGTAGTTCTATCAGTGATTAGTTCACCTTATCAATTCCCTTCAGGATCTGAAGTGAATACAGAGATCCTATCAAATGACTATAATTCTATGGTGTTGAATGGAGATACATATTCATGACTATTGAATGGTTCTATTTAATTATGTGGGGGCCAATCAGTTTTTCCTCATGTGAATGTTTCTAAGGCCTGGATTGGCTGAGCAGAGAGTTGACAAACCAGAATGCTCCAACACTGAACCCAACGAACTGAGGTTACATACCAAACGTCACCCTATTCCCTATATAGTGCACCACATAGAGAGGGAACAGGGTGCCATTTGGGATGCAGCCTGAAATAAACTGTGGTGTCAGTAAAATGATGGCAAACTTTCTTGCTGTACCATTCCTTGGGGTGGACGTAAAGATACTATGGTAATGTGATGCGGTGTGTATATTAGGTTCTCTTGTCTGCATTTCGAACATGGTACACTTATGTAATGCTTTAGCAGTAGTTATTGGGGAACATAATAAAAAAATACTACTAAATACTTCTAATTAATTTAGTCACCTCTGAAATATTATGCTTTCAAAAACTCCCATACACACAAGCAAGCACACACACACACCGCTCTGCAGTATACTATTTTAAAGAGCTCTGACCTGAAATTAACACCTCGTCTGATCTATATGTAAAAGTGCCAGTGTTTTTTTTCTCCCATCATATTTCTTGGCAGGCATTAATAACTCTTCATTTGAACCTATAATCGGTTCACTAACTGATAATTCAATTCATGGTTTGAAATTAGTTAATTCAGTCCATGCCCTCTAGTTCGCCCAGTGATTAGTTTGCCTTATCAATTCCCTTCAGGATCTGAAGTTAATGCAAGGTCATTTCTCAGGCCCAGACTAAAGTCAGGGTTGAACACAGAGATCCTATTAAATGACTGTAATTCTATGGTTTTGCAAGCATGGAGATACACACACGTTATTTATCAATAACAGCTGGTGCGCGATGTGTAATATTAAGGTAGTCTCAAGGTATTGCTCGCCTGAGGAAGAGTACCTCATGATAAGCTGTAGACCACACTATCTACCAAGAGAGTTTTCAGCAATATTTTCGTAGCTGTCTATTTACCACCACAAACCGCACTAAGAACTCACTCAACAAGCTGTATAAGGCCATAATCAAACAAGAAAATGCTCATCCAGAAGCGGTGCTGTCACATGTGCAACCAGAGGAGAAAAAAAAAACTCTAGACCACCTTTACTCCACACACAGAGACGTGTACAAACCTCTCCCTTGCCCTCTATCCTCCTGATTCCTGCTTACAAGCAAAAACTAAAGCAGGAAGTACTAGTGACTCGCTCAATACGGAAGTGGTCAGATCACTTGGATGCTACGTGACAGGACTGTTTTTCTAGCACAGACTGAGAAATGTTCCGGGATTCATCCAATGGCATTGAGGAGTATACCACCTCTGTCACCAGCTTCATCAATAAGTGCATTGATGACATCATCCCCACAGTGACCGTACGTACATATCCCAACCAGAAGCCATGGATTACAGGCTAAATCTGCACTGAGTTAAAGGCTAGAGCTGCCGCTTTCAAGGAGTGGGACACTAATCCGAATGCTTAGAAGAAATCCCGCTATGCCCTCAGAAGAACAATCAAACAGGCAAAGCGTCAATACAGGACTAAGGGTGAATCCTACTCCACCGGCTCTGACGCTCATCGGATGTGGCAGGGCTTGTAAACTATTACGGACTACAAAGGGTAACCCAGTCGCGAGCTATCCAGTGACGCGAGCCTACCGGATGGGCTAAATGCCTTTTAAGCTCGTTTTGAGGCAAGCAACACTGAAGCATGCATGAGAGCACCAGCTGCTCCGGACGACTGTGTGATCACACTCTCCGTAGCCGATGTGAGCAAGATCTTTAAACAGGTCAACATTCACAAGGCCGCAGGACCAGATGGATTACCAGGACATGTACTCAGAGCATGCGTGGACCAACTGGCAAGTGTCTTCACTGACATTTTCTCCCTGACCGAGTCTGTAATACCTACATGTTTCAAGCAGACCACCATAGTCCCTGTGCCCAAGAAAGCGAAGGCAACCTACCTAAATCCTGGACTTCCTGACAGGCCGCCCGCAGGTGATAAGGGTAGGCAACAACTCATCTGCCATGCTGATCCTCAATAAGGGGGCCCCTCAGGCGAGCATGCTTAGTCCCCTCCCGTACTCCCTGTTCCCCCATGACTGCGTGGCCAAGCATGACTCCAACACCATCATTAAGTTTGCTGACGACACAACGGTGGTAGGCCTGGTCACCGACAATGATGAGACAGCCTATAGGGAGGAGGTCAGAGACCTGGCAGTGTCTCTACCTCAACGTGAGCAAGACAAAGGAGATGATCGTGGACTACAGAAAGAGGTTGTCCGAACACACCCCCATTCACATCGACGGGGCTGTAGTGGAGCGATTTGAGAGTTTCCAGTTCATTTGTGTCCACATCACCAACAAACTATCATGGTCCAAACACTCCAAGAAAGTCGTGAAGAGGGCATGACAACACCTTTCCCCCCCCCAGGAGGCTGAAGAGATTTGGCATGGGTCCCCAGATCCTCAAAAAGTTATACAGCTGCACCAGAGGGCATCCTGACCGGTTGCTTCACCGCCTGGTATGGCAACTGCTCGGCATGCGACCGTAAGGCGCTACAGAGGGTAGTGCGAATGGCCGAGTACATCACTTGGGCCAAGCTTCCTGCCATCCAGGACCTATATACTAGGCGTGTCTGAGGAAGGCCCAATTCTTTCGAAGACTCCAGTCACCCAAGTCATAGACTGTTCTCTCTGTTCCCGCATGGAAACCGGTACCGGAGCGCCAAGACTACTGAACAATTAATCAAATGGCCACCCGGACTATTTGAATTGACATCCCCCCCTTTGTTTTTACACTGCTGCTACTCACCGTGTATTACCTATGCATAGTCACTTTACCCCTACCTACATGTACATATTACCTCAACTAACATGTACCCCTGCACATTGACTTGGTACCGGTACCCCCTGTACATTATTGTAATTATATATTTTTTCTTAACTATATTTTCTTAAAACTGCATTGTTGGTTAAGGGCTTGTAAGTAAGCATTTCACGGTATTCGGCACATTTGACAAATACAATTTTAATTGATTTGATGACTATTTCTATTTAATAGTTCTTCTTAATTCTGTGTTTGCCAGTTTTTCCGCATGTGACTGTTACGAAGACCTGGATTGGCTAAGCAGACAGTTGCCTAACCAGCATGCCCCAGCACTGAACCCAACAGACTGAGGCTGCAGCCCAAATATCACCCTATTCTTTATATAGTGCATTGGATAAAACAAACTGTGGTGTCGGGAGAAGGATGGTAAACTCTCTTGCTGTACCATTCCTTGGGGTGGAGGTATAGATACTGATGTGTGTGTGTTATGTTCTCGTCTGCATTTCACACATGGGACACTTATGTAACAAGTCATGATGACTCAAATTCACTTAGTCACCTCTGAATGGTTATGCTGTCAAAGACACCCACACACACAACCGCGCACATACTCACTGGAGGCCATCATCGTAGATGTAATGTTATAGGTTGATACAGGGAGACTGACAGTAGTTTGTTCTACCTGGTTTATAGAGATCTCTATCAATTCAATTCAATTCATATTCGGATGGGAAACAAACACAGCAAAAAAAGAAATGTCCCTTTTTCAGGACCCTGTCTTTCAAATATAATTCGTAAAAATCCAAATAACTTCACAGATTTTCATTGTAAAGGGCTTAAACACTGTTTCCCATGCTTGTTCAATGAACCATAGACAATTAATGAACATGCACCTGTGGAACGGTCGTTAAGACACTAACAGCTTACAGACGATATGCAATTAAGGTCACAGTTATGAAAACATAGGACACTATGGAGGCCTTTCTATTGACTCTGAAAAACACCAAAAGAAATATGCCCAGGGTCCCTGCTCATCTGCGTGAACGTGCCTTAGGCATGCTGCAAGGAGGCAAGAAGCCAGGGCGATAAATTGCAATGTCCGTATTGTGAGACGCCTAAGACAGAGCTACAGTGAGACAGGAAGGACAGCTGATCGTCCTCGCAGTGGCAGACCACCTGTAACACCTGCACAGGATCGGTACATCCGAACATCACACCTGCAGGACAGGTACAAGATGGCAACTACAACTGCCCAAGTTACACCAGGAATGCACAATCCCTCCATCAGTGCTCAGACTGTCCGCAAAAGGCTGAGAGAGGCTGGACTGAGGGCTTGTAGGCCTGCTGTAAGGCAGGTCCTCACCAGACATCACCGGCAACAACGCCGTCTATGGGCACAAACCCACCGTCGCTGGACCAGACAGGACTGGCAAAAAGTGCTCTTCACTGACGAGTCGCGGTTTTGTCTCACCAGGGGTGATGGTCGGATTTGCGTTTATAGTCAAAGGAATTAGCGTTACACCGAGGCCTGTACTCTGGAGTGGGATCAATTTGGAGATGGAGGGTCCGTCATGGTCTGGGGCGGTGTGTCACATCATCATCGGACTGAGCTTGTTGTCATTGCAGGCAATCTCAACGCTGTGCGTTACAAGGAAGACATCCTCCTCCCTCATGTTGTACCCTTCTTGCAGGCTCATCTTGACATGACCCTCCAGCATGACAATGCCACCAGCCATACTGTGATTTCCTGCAAGACAGGAATGTCAGTGTTTTGCCATGGCCAGCGAAGAGCCCGGATCTCAATCGCATTGAGCACGTCTGGGACCTGTTGGATCAGAGGGTGAGGGCTAGGGCCATTCCCCCCATAAATGTCTGGGAACTTGCAGGTGCCTTGGTGGAAGAGTGGGGTAACATATCACAGCAAGAACTGGTAAATCTGGTGCAGTCCATGAGGAGGAATGCACTGCAGTATTTAATGCAGCTGGTGGCCACACCAGATACTGACTGTTACTTTTGATTTTGATCCCCCCTTTTTCAGGGACAGATTATTCCATTTCTGTTAATCACATGTCTGTGGAACTTGTTCAGTTTATGTCTCAGTTGTTGAATCTTGTTATGTTCATACAAATATTTACACATGTTAAGTTTGCTGAAAATAAACGCAGTTGACAGTGAGAGGACATTTTTTTGTTGCTGAGTTTATGTTAACATTGCCAAAGCCAGTGATGTAGATAATAAACAAAAGTGAAATAAACAATAGAAATGAACAGTAAACATTACATTCACAGAAGTTCTAAAGGAATAAAAACATTTTAAATGTCATATTATGTATATATACAGTGTTGTAACAATGTGCAAATGGTTAAATAAATAAACTTAAATATGGGTATTTACAGTGGTGTTTGTTCTTCACTGGTTGCCCTTTTCTTGTGGCAAGAGGTCACAAATCTTGCTGCTGTGATGGCACACTGTGGTATTTCACCCAGTAGATATGGGAGTTTATGAAAATGGTGTTTGTTTTCGAATCCTTCGTGGATCTGTGTAATCTGAGGGAAATATGTGTCTCTAATATGGTCATACATTTGGCAGGAGGTTAGGAAGTGCAGCTCAGTTTCCACCTCATTTTGTGGGCAGTGTGCACATAGCCCGTCTTCTCTTGAGAGCCAGATCTGCCTACAGTGGCCTTTCTCAATAGCAAGGCTATGCTCACTGAGTCTGTACATAGTCAAAGCTTTCCTTAAGTTTGGGTCAGTCACGGTGGTCAGGTATTCTGTCACAGTGTACTCTCTGTTTAGGGCCAAATAGCATTCTAGTTTGCTTAATTTTTTTGTGAATTCTGTCCAATCTGTCAAGTAATTATATTTTTGTTTTCTCATGATTTGGTTGGGTCTAATTGTGTTGCTGTCCTGGGGCACTGTGCGGTCTGCTTGTGTTTGTGAGCAGAGCTCCAGGACGAGCTTGCTTAAGGGACACTTCTCCAGGTTCATCTCTCTGTAGGTTATGGCTTTGTTATGGAAAGTTTGGGAATCGCTTCCTTTTAGGTGATAGTAGAATTTAATGGGTGTTTTTTGGATTTTGATAATTAGCAGGTATTGGCCTAATTCTGCTCTGCATGCATTATTTGGTGTTTTACGTTGTACACAGAGGATAATTCTGAATACAGTCTCAATTTGGTGTTTGTCCCATTTTGTGAATTCTTGGTTGGCGAGTGGACCCCAGACCTCACAACCATAAAGGGCAATGGGTTCTATAACTGATTCAAGTATTTTTAGACAGATCCTAATTGGTATGTTGAATTTTATGTTCCTTTTGTTGGCATATGTCATGACGTTGGCCTGTGGGTAAGGTTTATGACCCCCCATAAATACCTTTCTCCCTTCCCCTCTCTCTCTGACCCTACTGAAGGACTTTTGAATAGCCTTTGTTAAATATAGAGAGTCTGGGAACATCAAACAAGTTGGGGGAAAGGAACCATATTTAGGTAATAGAACCAGTTGGAAATATACCAGGTACTTAATGAGTATGGATGTCAGTTCGGTTGTCATCTGAGACATTATGACTGATGATGACAGGACGACATAAACTGTACCTGGGAAAGTCTACACATTCTAGTTATCAAATTCACATGGAATTGTTATGCAATTTAAATGTTGGATATTGAAACTGTTTGTCAGGAGATTAAATGTAACTTTAGCTTCTAAATGAGAGAATTGGGTTTTCATAAGGAAAGAGCCCTGACCAATCAGTGGCCCACCCCTGTGAAGAGACGGGTTATAAACGATGAAACACACCCTTCTCCCCTCGCCACTATATAAGCCAGTGCAAACTGTTCCTCAGCCTGTTCCGGGTACGTGAGGTCTGCAGCCTCTGCGTTTAAAGGACTCACATGTCAAGTACAGAACTAAGCCAACCTCAGCGTGAGCTTTGGTTGTGAATGGTATGAACTTTGAACCTATTCACTACAGAAGTGATACTTCGTAGCCGTTGAGTTAGCAGTGGCCGCTGTAAACGTGGGCTAGGAAAGGACGGATGGCGTATCCAGTCTAACACACGACGAAGATACTAAAACGTATTCATTTTACCACCAGTGACATTCTTCCGAGGACAGGAAGATCTCTGTTGGCCAACATCGCCAGCATCTACGACCAACCTACCGAAGCGCAGCTCAGAGTAAATATTTATTGCATTTTCCTTTTCCAAATGGGCGGTAATTTAGAATGCATACGATACTGTATTTAAAATGGCATAGCTGCTTCCTCTGTTCCTCAGTCTTCCCGCTCTTTCATTCAAGCCCAACCCCCTTTCTTTGTATAACAAGCCGCCATGCCGGTTTAGCCCACTAGGACACATTCTCCTATAATTTCCTTGTAACCATATCTGTTTGTTTTGCATTTCTGTTTAATTATTTAGTTTAGTAAATAAATGATTTTAAGACAATTGATGTATGGATGACTCATAGCGAAGACTGGGTTCGTGCAGATAACCAACAATTTACGACGTTTGGAATGAGACTAACGTGAGGTAAACTAACACATCATTAAAGGAGGCTAATCGATCAGATATTATAATATCTGAAAGTTATATTAGGAAAATTATAACTTTGTAATCTGAATATTTTCCTTGGTGCCCCGACCTCCTAGTTAAGTTACAGTTACGCGATTAATCAGTTTAACCGCGTAATAATAATTACAGAGAGTTATTTGATAAACATGTCTTTCATTTTAATGATGCCAAAGACACGACATATAGAAGGCCCTTCTTGCCTTGTCTCTCAGATCGTTCACAGCTTTGTGGAAGTTACCTGTGGCGATGATGTTTAGGCAAAGGTATGTATAGTTTTTTGTGTGCTCTAGGGCAACGGTGTCTAGATGGAATTTGTATTTGTGGTCCTGGCAACTGGACCTTTTTTGGAACACCATTATTTTGGTCTTACTTAGATTTACTGCCAGGGCCCAGGTCTGGCAGAATCTGTGCAGAAGATCTAGGTGCTGCTGTAGGCCCTCCTTGGTTGGTGACAGAAGTACCAGATCATCAGCAAACAGTAGACATTTGACTTAAGATTCTAGTAGGGTGAACCCAGGTGCTGCAGACTGTTCTAGTGCCCTCGCAAATTTGTTGATACATATGTTGAAGAGGGTGGGGCTCAAGCTGCATCCCTGTCTCACCCCACAGCCCTGTGGAAAGAAATGTTTTTTGCCAATTTTAACTGCAGACTTGTTGTTTGCGTACATGGATTTCATAATGTCGTATGTTTTTCCCCCAACACTATTCCATCAACTTGTATAGCAGACACTCATGCCAAATTGAGTTGAAGGCTTTTTTGAAATCAACAAAGCATGAGAAGACTTGCCTTTGTTTGGTTTGTTTGTTTGTCAATTAGGGTGTGCAGGGTGAATACGTGGTCTGTCATACGATAATTTGGTAAAAAGCCAATTTGACATTTATTCAGTATATTGTTTTCACTGAGGAAATGTGCACGTCTGCTGTTAATGATAATGCAGAGGCTTTTTCCAAGGTATCTGTTGACGCATATCCCACAGTAGTTATTGGGGTAAAATTTGTCTCCACTTTTGTGGATTGGGGTGATCAGTCCTTGGTCCCAAATATTGGGGAAGATGCCAGAGCTAAGGATGATGTTAAAGAATTTAAGTATAGCCAATTGGAAGTTGTATATTTTATAATTTAATTGAGGATACCATCAACAACACAGGCCTTTTTGGGTTGGAGGGTTTTTATTTTGTCCTATAGTTCATTCAAGGTAATTGGAGAATCCAGTGGATTCTGGTAGTCTTTAATAGTTGATTCTAAGATTTATATTTGATCATGTATATGTTTTTGCTGTTTGTTTGTTGTTATAAAGCCAAAAAGATTGGAGAAGTGGTTTACCCATACATCTCCATTTTGGACAGATAACTCTTCTTGTTGTTGTTTGTTTAGTGTTTTCCAATTTTCCCAGAAGTGGTTAGAGTCTATGGATTCTTCAATTACATTGAGCTGATTTCTGATGTGCTGTTCCTACTTTTTCCATATTGTATTTCTGTATTGTTTTAGTGATTCACCATAGTGAAGGCGTAGACGCAGGTTTTCTGTTTTTGGTTGGACAGGTTTCTCAATTTCTTTTTTAGGGTTTTGCTTTCTTCATCAAACCGTTTGTCATTGTTGTTAATTTTCTTCGGTTTTCTGTTTGAAATTTGTAGATTTGATAGGGAAGCGGAGAGGTCAAATATACTGTTTAGATTTTCTACTGCCAAGTTTACACCTTCACTATTACAGTGGAACATTTAGTCCAGGAAGTTGTCTAAAAGGGATTGAATTTGTTGTTGCCTAATTGTTTTTTGGTAGGTTTCCACACTACATTCCTTACATTTATAGCATTTCTTAATATTACTCAGTTCTTTTGGCTTTGATGCCTCATGATTGAGTATTGTTCTGTTCAAGTAGACTGTGATTTTGCTCTGATCTGATAGGGGTGTCAGTGGGCTGACTGTGAACGCTCTGAGAGACTCTGGGATGAGGTCAGTGATAAAGTAGTCTACAGCACTACTGCCAAGAGATGAGCTATAGGTGTTGCTACCATAGGAGTCCCCTCGAAGCCTACCATTGACTATGTACATACCCAGCGTGCAACAGAGCTGCAGGAGTTGTGACCTGTTTTTGTTGGTTATGTTGTCATAGTTGTGCCTAGGGGGGCACATGGGGGAGGGAATGCTGTCATCTCCAGGCAGGTGTTTGTCCCCCTGTGTGCTGAAGGTGTCAGGTTCTTGTACGGTTTTGGCATTTAGGTTGTCACAGACTAGTACATGTCCCCGGGGCTGGAAATGATTGATTTCCCCCTACAGGATGGAGAAGCTGTCTTCATTAAAGTATGGGAATATACAGTCGTGGCCAAATGTTTTGAGAATGACACAAATATAAATTTTCACAAAGTCTGCTGCCTCAGTGTCTTTAGATATTTTTGTCAGATGTTACTATGGAATACTGAAGTATAATTACAAGCATTTCATAACTGTCGAAGGCTTTTATAGACAATTACATGAAGTTGATGCAAAGAGTCAATATTTGCAGTGTTGACCCTTCTTTTTCAAGACCTCTGCAATCTGCCCTGGCATGCTGTCAATTAACTTCTGGGCCACATCCTGACTGATGGCAGCCCATTCTTGCATAATCGATGCTTGGAGTATGTCAGAATTTGTGGGTTTTTGTTTCTCCACCCGCCTCTTGAGGATTGACCACAAGTTCTCAATGGGATTAAGGTCTGGGGAGTTTCCTGGCCATGGACCAAAAATATCAATGTTTTGTTCCCCGAGCCACTTAGTTATCACTTTTGCCTTATGGCAAGGTGCTCCATCATGCTGGAAAAGGCATTGTTTGTCACCAAACTGTTTCTGGACAGTTGGGAGAAGTTGCTCTCGGAGGATGTATTGGTACCATTCTTTATTCATGGCTGTGTTCTTAGGCAAAATTGTGAGTGAGTCCACTCCCTTGGCTGAGAAGCAACCCCACACATGAATGGTCTCAGGATGCTTTACTGTTGGCATGACACAGGACTGATGGTAGCGCTCACCTTCTCTTCTCCAGACAAGCTTTTTTCCGGATGCCCCAAACAATCGGAAAGCGGATTCATTAGAGAAAATGACTTTACCCCAGTCCTCAGCAGTCCAATCCCTGTACCTTTTGCAGAATATCAGTCTGTCCCTGATGTTTTTCCTGGAGAGAAGTGGCTTCTTTGCTGCCCTTCTTGACACCAGGCCATCCTCCAAAAGTCTTCGCCTCACTGTGCGTGCAGATGCACTCACACCTGCCTGCTGCCATTCCTGAGCAAGCTCTGTACTGGTGGTGGCCCAATCCCGCAGCTGAATCAACTTTAGGAGACAGTCCTGGCACTTGCTGAACTTTCTTGGGCGCCCTGAAGCCGTCTTCACAACAATTGAACCGCTCTCCTTGAAGTTCTTGATGATCCGATAAATGGTTGATTTAGGTACAATCTTACTGGCAGCAATATCCTTGCCTGTGAAGCCCTTTTTGTGCAAATCAATGACGACGGCACGTGTTTCCTTGCAGGTAACCATGGATGACAGAGAAAGAACAATGATTCCAAGCACCACACTCCTTTTGAAGCATCCAGTCTGTTATTCGAACTCAATCAGCATGACAGAGTGATCTCCAGCCTTGTCCTCATCAACACTCACACTTGTGTTAACGAGACAATCACTGACATGTCAGCTGGTCCTTTTGTGGCAGGGCTGAAATGCAGTGGAAATGTTTTTTGGGAATTCAATTCATTTGCATGGCAAATAGGGACTTCACAATTAATTGCAATTCATCTGCTCACTCTTCATAACATTCTGGAGTATATGCAAATTGCCATCATACAAACTGAGGCAGCAGACTTTGTGAAAATGTATATTTGTGTCATTCTCAAAACTTTTGGCCACAACTGTAGGTAGCACACAGGAGGACATTTTTCTCTCTTAAGATAATTTCCTTTTGAATTTCTAGCAAAATGTAAAATGTTCCTGTTTTGATTACTTTAATAGAGCGAGGTAGGTCTGCTCTATACCAAATTAGCATACACCCTGAGTCCCTTCCCTGTTTCACACCAGGTAGTTTGGTGGATGGGACTACCAGCTCTCTGTACCCTAGAGGGCAACCAGTGGGTCCGTCTCCTCTATACCATGTATGTAGGATGACAATGTCTGTATTTTTCTTTGGTGAAGTCCAGGTTCCTGCTCTTTAGGCCAAAGGCAGATGACCTCAGGCCTTGGATATTCCTAGAAGAGATAGTGAAGGCTTTGTGTTCCATAAAGTGTCCAATGTTGTTGGTCATGTGGTTTGGCCATGTGGTTTGGCAAGTAAGTGTGAGCGAGAGTGGGGGGCATGGGGTGGGCAGGAGGGGCATAGGCCTGATCTGAGGGGGCCTAAATGGGGTGTGGGCATGGTTGACTTGGTTGGGGTGTTGATTGATTGGGGTTGGGGTGTGGATGTGGCTGGTGGTGTTGTGGTCTGGATGTAGGTCCTCTCGGCGTGGGTCCTCTATGTGTAGGTCCAGGGGGGGTCCCGCAGGTCTGGGAGAATGTCTTGCTGGTCCGGGTGGGGTGTCTATTGATCTGTTGCGCCTGTGTGAAGTGTTGGGGCTGCGTTTGAGAGCGATGTCCTTTAGAGTCCGGGCACTGCTGCCTTGTATAGGTGGACCTGGTCATAAAGGTTGTTCAAGTCCAGGGTGGAGTGGTGGGCCAGGTAAACATTTGGTTTTGAGGCACAGTCACGGGAAATACTTGCGTTTACCCGCTGTATGGTAGCAGGGTGGAAGTCTTTTCGTGGTAGCAAGGTGGAGATAACCACTTGTGCGTTGGGGAAAGTAGAAGAAGCTTTTTCTATCACTCCCTTGAGTGCTGTGTTCTCAGGTTGTTTGTGCCTGTGTGTATTATTATGTGGCCGGGTGACCCTAGTTGGTCCTCAGACAGAAGGTCTAGGGCGCGCTGGGTGTTTGAACACCAGAATTTAGACACTGTGTTTGAGAAAAAGTTTTTTTTCATGTATACATTTTCCATTTGAGTACAATCTGTGTCTTGTGTATGTCCTTAGTGGGTGTGGGGGGCTTTTCTGTGGGGGTGGCCACCTCTCTAGTGGGTTGTTCTCTGTCACATGACATCCCCCTCACCAGCAGTCTGATCCTCTCCTCTAATGCTCTGTTCTCTAGTGCTCTGTTCTTCTTCTGCTCCTTCTCCTGTAGATGTTGTCTCACTACAGTCCAGAGAGCAGATATGTCTCTCTCCACCTCCAACTCTCCAGGTCTAGTTATGGGGGTGTTTTTGTGCTGGACTGTTGTCTGGGTCTGTGCTGACTGGGGTGTAATCACCTGCTGTTCTAGCTCCACCTGCCTTACCTCCAGCTGGGTGAATGTATCCCTCATTTCAATGAGGGAGTAGTATTCTGTGCTGGGAGGTTGACTTTCAACTTGGGGTTGCTCGTCTGTGGGGTTATGTAATGAAGAGGTCTGGGGGTTGTCGTCTGTGGGGTTATATAATGAAAAGGTCTGGTCTGACATGCTAGGGGTGGGGGTATCTTTCTCAAGGGAGAGCTTCTCCTGCTGAGCTATTTCGTTGATTAGGTGAAAGTCCAGCTGAAACGGTTTGCGGTTGCCCTGTACCAATACTGTTCCAGACTTACAGAGATTTATATTAGCTGACTCAGAGTCCTCGTTATCTAGTATCCTGAGTTTCCACCCATCGGTAACACCCCCCTCTTAACAGTATGTTAATATAGCACTGTGCCATGCCAGGGGATGGTCTGTGTGGAAGATAAGGTTGCTTATGTTCTCATTTTTATAAAAAGTCAGCAAAAAGTCTCTTGATTTTCCATAAGGAGCTTCATTTTTTACTCTTTTCGTGTCTTATTATTCTTTACATACAGAGGGTACTGTATTTTAATTACCTCTAAACAGCAGGAGGGTGCTTCTAAGGCCTTGGTTGGGGCTCTCCTGCCATTGCTGGGCTCAAGGGCTTTAACACCTTTCGTTTCACACGCCAGTGCTAATTGAAGCTGTATCTCTATTTCCTAGCAAGCCTGGAAGCCTTAGCATTCAGGCCTTATAAAGTAAAATATACCATTGTAATGTATTTTTCTTCTGGCTTTTGAAAGTAAAAAAAGCTTCAGAATAAGCATTACTCACTCAGTTCCAGGTTGGATGGTGTTTTCAGGTTTCTGTTTGTTTGACAAAGCATTTGCTGTATATCTTGGGAATAATAATCCTTGGGTGTAGGAAGCATTCCAGGTAATTCCGTCCAAAATCAGGTTGTAGGTTTGGAGTTTTAATTTAAGGTTATGTTCTTTAGCATCCAGAATATGTCCCTGCCAAAAAAATCCAAGTTTGTCTAACTCTAAATCTATTTTTTTTAAACATGCTGAAAAAAGTGGGAGCTCATCTGCTCATGACCTGTCTCTCTCTCTCTCTCTACCTCCTACCTGAACTCAGACAACTGGCAGTGTGGGGAAGCTCATCTTTAAGGGTATGGTACCTGTCAATACACCATATGACATATCTTTCTCTGTATGTATGCCTGTGAGTGTGTGTGTGTGCAGGCAAGTGTAGGATTTTGTGTTTGTGTGTGTGTGTGTGTAGATGCGAAGGGAACAGCGTGTGTGTTTTTCAACGTGTGTGTGTGTGTGCAGAGAGAGAAGTGTGTGTGCATGTGTCTTTGAACGTGTGTGTGTTTGTGTGTGTAGTCGTAGAGGGAGTATCGTGCTGGGTTCTCGTCCTCTGGGGTGCGGGTAAATGTGGGCAGTGCTGCTTTTATGTGCGCCAGCGCTCATTACCACGGTGACTGTTGTGACGGTAACCATGGAACACGGCTGCTTTGTATTCCAGAACCCATCTCAGCGTAGCAACAGTTCCCTGGCACCTACTGTACCAGCTGCATCACACACGCACACACACACCATAGCCACACACGCATGCACGCACACACCACAGCCACACACGCACGCACACACATACATTCAAATGCACACTACAGCTACGCACGCACACATAAGCAAGCAGCTGAAGAGATTTTACATCTGTGTGTGTGTGAGAGTGTTTGTGTGTCTTACCTGTCCCCAAAGCAGCTCTCCCACTCCGATGAACACACACCAGAGCCACTGGTCGATGGTCAGAGCGGTGCAGGAGAAGGGCTTCCCTCCAACCTGGACAATGACAATCTGAGACAGAGCCACAGAATGAGTACCTGTAGAATCAAGCTGCCAAACACCACACTAACGAAGATGGGTTTCCGGCAGGTCTCGACTTTCCCAGGCCGTAATGCCCTCTAAAAAATGGCCACTGTGCCCTTGGGCTAAACATAATAATTATGGCTTCCAATTGCTGTAGCCTATTCCGAAGCACCTCTCACTCACATGGCGCCCTCAGATATCTCAATTCTTATTAGCCAATGCCTGTCATCTGACTGGGTACTTCTCAAAGGCATCGCAGCTCTGAAGTAGGCTTCAAGTGAAGATGGACACATTAGGGATGCAATGGCGCACATCCTTCTTATCGAATATTGAAGATGTTAGAAGAACTGTCCACATGTTCTTTTCGTCAGCCAACAAGATGATTAACGAACAGCAGAAGCACTACCTATGTCAATCTACTATCCCCCATAGTACAAAAGTTGACCTATTCTATTGGTCAGCTTCTTATTCTGTGCAAGAAATATTCCAAACAGACTCTGGGTCAGTTGTGGGACATGATAGATCCCAAATTAATACAACCACTGTACATCAACAAAAACTTTTAAAAGCAATGAGGCTGATGCAACAGATCAGAACGTTTAGCTTAAAATGTTGATCAACTATTAGGCAATTTCTTCACATTATAAACGCAGCAATGCGCACACAGCAGTAGGCTATAAGCGTGAATATTCCAAAATGCAATTAAAATGAAAACACCCTTCTCAAAAGTGGTTTCATATGACAGAGATTCAAATATCCTTCAGAAATGTAGAAAGAGGCCAGATCTAAAGATGCTTTAAAAATAAATACACTCTATAAAAATAAACACACTCATATATAATATATATATATATATAAACACTCCCTGTCATTTATTGACCCTGAAGAAGCCTGAAGCAGGTACAGTGATGCAGAAATGATGGTGTTTTACCCAATAAATGACTGGGAGTTATATATACACTACCGTTCAAAAGTTCGGGGTCACTTAGAAATGTCCTTGTTTTCCATGAAAACATACATGAAATGAGTTGTAAAATGAATAGGAAATATAGTCAAGAGGTTGACAATGTTATAAATAATGATTTGAATTGAAATAATAATTGTGTCCTTCAAACTTTGCTTTCGTCAAAGATTCCTCCATTTGCAGCAATTACAGCCTTGCAGACCTTTGGCATTCTAGTTGTCAATTTGTTGAGGTAATCTGAAGAGATTTCACCCCATGCTTCCTGAAGCACCTCCCACAAGTTGGATTGGGTTGATGGGCACTTCTTGCGTACCATACGGTCAAGCTGTTCCCACAACAGCTCAATAGGGTTGAGATCCGGTCTCACAAATGTTCTTCTTTGTGATCTGAACACCTCAAACTTCGATTAGTCTGTCCATAACACTTTTTTCCAATCTTCCTCTGTCCAATGTCTGTGTTCTTTTGCCCATCTTAATCTTTTCTTTTTATTAGCCAGTCTGAGATATGGCTTTTTCTTTGCAACTCTGTCTAGAAGGCCAGCATCCTGGAGTCGCCTCTTCACTGTTGACGTTGAGACTGGTGTTTTGCGGGTACTATTTAATGAAGCTGCCAGTTGAGGACTAGTGAGGCGTCTGTTTCTCAAACTAGACACTCTCACGTACTTGTCCTCTTGCTCAGTTGTGCACACATCGGTGAATTCTTAGTGACGTCTACTGCGGAAAATGACAAAAATTGCGGCAAGTGAAGCCTTGTATGTGTACCATACGGTTAAACACGGACTCAGCTACAATAGCACCGACTGTCTTGTTAAGCTCAACGGTGCTTTGTTTCATGACTCAAATGTTGTGAAGAAGATGCACTTGGGAAGAACAAAATCTGAGATGATTACAATGAATGTTTTAGGACCAAAGACTGTGCAAGATATTTTGGATGATCTGTCCCCGACCGAAGGTGAGCATGTGTATTTCTCAGTGATGCCTCAAACAAGGGAAATAGAAAAATGTTTCCAGTGTGCGTGAGATATTTCTCTGTGTCTGCTGGAGTGCAGTGCAAGTTACTTGACTTTTATGAAGACAGTGATGAAACTGCAAATGGCATACATCAAGCTCTGATGAACTGTCTGGAAAAGCATGAACTGGACATTAGACACATCACAGCCTATGCAGCAGATAATGCCAATGCCAACTTTGGAGGAAGTCCAAAAGTTCAAAATGAAGATGCTTCAGCAAAAACAGGAGAGCTTTTTTGGATACCAGACCAAGCAGCGGATGGACAAACAATTGTCAGCACAAAGGTCCAAGCAGCAACAGGACTTTGTGAAGCTCTATGACACTGTCATTACATACATTGACAAGTGGTTTGATTTCTCACCAGAAAATGTAATGGTGAAACTGAAACCGATCAGCTTCTATGAGGAGCTCTCCTTCACTGACCTGGAGCAGGTGGTGGTTGCCCTCAAAATGACAGAGACAGTCAGTATGGACCAACTCTATGAAGAGTTTTGTGCTAGCTGGGAGGAAATACAGAAAGCCAGACAGGATACCACAAAATCCACCAGTGAGAAGTTGGTGGCAGTTTTCCAAAACCTAAGGAAAGCCAACTTGATCAAAATGTTCAGGATTGTCTCATTTGTCCTCAGTGTGCCAGGCTCAAATGCCTTTGTAGAGCGGATTTTCTCTCTGACGACCATTAAAATGGTCAGACTCAAGAAACAGATGCAGCACAGAGCTGATCAAAAATGAACTTCAAATATCTGTGAACTGTGACTTGTCATGTAAGGACTTCTCTGGCTATGCAAAAGGACTGCTTGAATCAGTCAAGAGCAGCAAAAAGCAGACTTGGTGAGTGACTCATGCCCCTCTTCCTCATTTGGAATTTTATTTAAAAAAATGGTTTTTTGCTGTAAAGGTCCAAATTGTGATTTCTTTGATAAGTTATTGAGGTTTATTCATATAAGTTTACAAAATGATACAGTTTTAGTAAAGCTATAGACTAAATTGAATATAATTTGTTTTTGCCTTTCCAATTGAATAAGAATATACACTGTATATTCATTCATTCACACAACATCATACCCACACCGCCGTGGCACCGTGGACTGGCACGCCACCTTTTGTCCCTTATTTGGTAGTGAGAAAGTTGGCAACACTAAGTGCTTGATGCCATCTGTCAAGCATGGTGGAGGCAATGTGATGGTCTGGGGGTGCTTTGGCAGTGGTAAAGTGGGAGATTTGTACAGGGTAAAAGGGATCTTGAAGAAGGAAGGCTATCACTCTATTTTGCAACACATTGCTATACCCTGTGGACGGCGCTTAATTGGAGCCAATTTCCTCCTACAACAAGACAATGACCCAAAGCACACCTCCAAACTATGAAATCACTAAATAGTGATTTAGGGAAGAAGCAGCCAGCTGGTATTCTGTCTATAATGGAGTGGCAGGCACAGTCACCGGATCTCAACCCTATTGAGCTGTTGTGGGAGCAGCTTGACCGTATGGTACGTAAGAAGTGCCCATCAAGCCAATCCAACTTGTGGGAGGTGCTTCAGGAAGCATGGGGCAAACTTTCTTCAGATTACCTCAACCAATTGACAACTAGAATGCCAAAGGTCTGCAAATGGAGGATCCTCCATTGCGGGGGTTCGATTACTGGAGGATTATTTAATGGAGGATTATTTGACGAAAGCAAAGTTTGAAGGACACAATTATTATTTCAATTAAAAATCATTATTTATAACCTTGTCAACGTCTTGACTATATTTCCTATTCATTTTGCAACTCATTTCATGTATGTTTTCATGGAAAACAAGGACATTTCTAAGTGACCCCAAACTTTTGAACGGTAGTGTTAATGCTATCACCTACACTTCGACATGTAGGCTAAATATGTACGTACATTAACATACACTTGTGTTTTTTATTAACAGAATAGCTAGTATTTAATTGAAGGCTAAATGGCCTTGCCCATAAAATCATGAAATTCCAGGCCTGGGTTTACAGTCTGTGTGTGTGTGTGTGTGTGTGTGTGTGTGTGTGTGTGTGTGTGTGTGTGTGTGTGTGTGTGTGTGTGTGGACGTGTTTAACTATTCTTGTGGCATTTTGTTAGTCCACATGAGATCAAATTATATCTCTAGGGGGTTTAGGGTTGAGGTTAGAATTATTGTTAAGGTTAGAATTATGTTAAGGGTTAGGAGTTAGGGTTAAGTTTAGGTTTCGGGTTAAGTTTAGGTTTAAGGTTATGTTTTTGGGTTAAGGTTAGGGTTAAGGTTAGGGTAAGAGTACAGGTTAGGGTTAAGTTTAGGGTAAGGGGTTAGGGAAAATAGGACTGAATTGTGTGTCCCCACAGGGGTAGCTGTACAAGACTGTGTGTGATATATGTGTTTATGTTTGTGAGTTTATGTCTGTCTGTGTGTGTCTACAGTAGGTACAGTATGTGTGTTTGTACCTGCAGGACGAAGGTTCCCAGGACCACACTACAGAAGATGGGGTTACGGTAGATGGCCTCAAAAACGTTCCTCTCTCCGTGGATCTTCCTGGCATTGATCTCGTTGAACAGCTGCATCATGACAAACACGTTGAACACGATGGTGTAGTGCTCCGATGGCGGCGAGTGGAGGGGCGCGTTGCGCCCACTGTCGATGTTAAAGAAGTTCTCTCCTGGGAGAGCAAACAGGATAACAGTTATATGTGATCTTAATTCACCTTTTGTTTAAGCAAACATCTCTTTAATTTAGCATTAAAAAAAAATCCCCATCAAAATCCGTCAGTTTAAGTTAGAGATGTTTTTTTTTTTATATAGGCTGTGTCTCAATCATTACGTCCGCCAATGTCAGCCTTCCGCATCTGCATCTGGAAAGTGGCAGAGCTACAGTGTCGTTTGTGAGACCAGGAGACATTCTTAAATGGAAGAAGTTTGGAACCACCAAGACTCTTCCTAGAGCTGGCCGCCCGGTCAAACTTAGCAATCAGGGGAGAAGGGCCTTGGTCAGGGGGATGACCAAGAACCCATTGGTCACTCTGACAAAGCTCCAGAGTTCCTCTGTGGAGATGGGAGAACCTTCCAGAAGGACAACCATCTCTGCAGCACTCCACCAATCAGGCCTTTATGGTAGAGTGGCCAGACTGAAGCTACTCCTGTCAGAGTGACCATCGGGTTCTTCTCCCCCGATTGCTCAGTTTTCCCGGGCAGCCCGCTCTAGGAACAGTCTTGGTGGGGTCGAAACTTCTTCCATTTAAGAATGATGGAGGCCACTGTGTTCTTGGACCTTCAGTGCTGCAGAAATGTTATGGTACCCTTCCCCAGATCTGTGCCTCGACATAATCCTGTCTTGGAGCTCTATGGACAATTTGTTCGACCTCAATGCTTGGTTTTTGCTCTGAAATGCACTGTCAACTGTGGGACCTTATATAGACAGGTATGTGCCTATGGTTATGGTTATCTGTAAGAGGAACGTATATGGTGGGGTCAAATAAGGTTGGATATGAGCCAGGGGCTTGAAATGTTACTGAGTAAGAGAAAGGCAATCACAGGGTTGCAGTCACTGATAAGGGTGTATAGCTGTGGATTAGTGAGGAATGGGGGCAGAGGTCAGGTCAGGTCACATTAAGGGAGAAGGAACAGTTTATTACCCACATCAATTCACTTCTTGTATAGCAAAAAAGATGTAATGTTTAGAGGAAAGGAGGAGACTCCACCTAAAGTAGGGTATATATACTTGCGCTGGTGGGAACATGTCTTTGTCTTATGCAGCTGTGTGACCCATTGGGTGAATAAACTTGGTCTGAGCTTTACTAGTCGTCCGTGAGTTTTGACTCTGTTCATTTAGAACATAACAATGATCAATGGAAACAGGATGCACCTGAGCTCAATTTTGAGTCTCATAGCAAAGGGTCTGAATACTTCAGTAAAACATTTTTCGATTTTATTTTATTTGCTAAAATAAAACCTGTTCTCGCTTATTCATTATGGGGTATTGTGTGTAGACTGCTAAGGATTATTATTTATTTAATACATTTTAGAGGATATAACAAAACGTGGAAAAAGTCAAGGGGTCTGAATACCTTCCAAAAGCACTGTATTTTCCTAACCCCGTGTGTTCCAGTGCGGTCTTAACCCCGTGTGTTCCAGTGCGGTCTTAACCCCGTGTGTTCCAGTGCGGTCTTAACCCCGTGTGTTCCAGTGCGGTCTTAACCCCGTGTGTTCCAGTGCGGTCTTAACCCCGTGTGTTCCAGTGCGGTCTTAACCCCGTGTGTTCCAGTGCGGTCTTAACCCCGTGTGTTCCAGTGCGGTCTAACCCCGTGTGTTCCAGTGCGGTCTTAACCCCGTGTGTTCCAATGCGGTCTTAACCTGTTAGGGCTAGGGGGCAGTATTGACACGGCTGGATAAAAAAAACATACCCGATTTAATCTGGTTACCACTCCTACCCAGTAACTAGAATATGCATATACTTATTACATATGGATAGAAAACACCCTAAATTTTCTAAAACTGTTTGAATGGTGTCTGTGAGTATAACAGAACTCATTTGGCAGGCAAAACCCTGAGACATTTTCTGACAGGAAGTGGATACCTGATGTGTTGTATTACCTTTAAACCTATCCCATTGAAAAACACAGGGGCTGAGGAATATTTTGGCACTTCCTATTGCTTCCACTAGATGTCACCAGCCTTTACAAAGTGTTTTGAGTCTTCTGGAGGGAGATCTGACCGAACAAGAGCCATGGAACGATGATGGCCCATTAGACACCTGGCGCGCGAGTTCATGTTGGGTACCCTCGTTCCAATACGTTATAAAAGAGTATGCATTCGTCCACCTTGAATATTATTCATGTTCTGGTTAAAAAAGGCCCTAATGATTTATGCTATACAACGTTTGACATGTTTGAACGAACGTAAATATATTTTTTCCCCTCGTTCATGACGAGAAGTCCGGCTGGCTTAGATCATGTGCTAACAAGACGGAGATTTTTGGACATAAATGATGAGCTTTTTTGAACAAAACTACATTCGTTATGGACCTGTGATACCTGGAAGTGACATCTGATGAAGAGAATCAAAGGTAATGGATTATTTACATAGTATTTTTGATTTTAGATCTCCCCAACATGACGTCTAGTCTGTATCGCAACGCGTATTTTTCTGGGCGCAGTGCTCAGATTATTGCAAAGTGTGATTTCCCAGTAAGGTTATTTTTAAATCTGGCAAGTTGATTGCGTTCAAGAGATGTAAATCTATAATTCTTTAAATGACAATATAATATTTTACCAATGTTTTCTAATTTTAATTATTTAATTTGTGACGCTGACTTGACTGCCGGTTATTGGAGGGAAACGATTTCCTCAACATCAATGCCATAGTAAAACGCTGTTTTTGGATATAAATATGGACTTGATAGAAGTAAAAATGCATGCATTGTCTAACATAATGTCCTAGGAGTGTCATCTGATGGAGATTGTAAAAGGTTAGTGCATCATTTTAGCTGGTTTTATGGTTTTGGTGACCCTGTCTTTGAATTGACAAAACATTACACACAACTCTTGTAAATGTACTGTCCTAACATACTCTAAATTTATGCTTTCGCCGTAAAACCTTTTTGAAATCGTAAAACGTGGTTAGATTAAGGAGATGTTTATCTTTCAAAGGGTGTAAAATAGTTGTATGTTTGAAAAATTTGAATTTTGACATTTATTTGGATTCAAATTTGCCGCTCTTGAAATGCACCTGCTGTTGATGGAGTGCACCACGGGTGGCACGCTAGCGTCCCACCTAGCCCATAGAGGTTAACCCCGTGTGTTCCAGTGCGGTCTTAACCCTGTGTGTTCCAGTGCGGTCTAAACCCCGTGTGTTCCAGTGCGGTCTAAACCCCGTGTGTTCCAGTGCGGTCTAAACCCCGTGTGTTCCAGTTCGGCCTAACTCTGTTTGTTCCAGTTCGGCCTAACTCTGTTTGTTCCAGTTCGGCCTAACTCTGTTTGTTCCAGTTCGGCCTAACTCTGTTTGTTCCAGTTCGGCCTAACTCTGTTTGTTCCAGTTCGGCCTAACTCTGTTTGTTCCAGTTCGGCCTAACTCTGTTTGTTCCAGTTCGGCCTAACTCTGTTTGTTCCAGTTCGATCTAACTCTGTTTGTTCCAGTTCGGCCTAACTCTGTTTGTTCCAGTTCGGCCTAACTCTGTTTGTTCCAGTTCGATCTAACTCTGTTTGTTCCAGTTCGGCCTAACTCTGTTTGTTCCAGTTCGATCTAACTCTGTTTGTTCCAGTTCGGCCTAACTCTGTTTGTTCCAGTTCGGCCTAACTCTGTTTGTTCCAGTTCGGCCTAACTCTGTTTGTTCCAGTTCGATCTAACTCTGTTTGTTCCAGTTCGGCCTAACTCTGTTTGTTCCAGTTCGGCCTAACTCTGTTTGTTCCAGTTCAATCTAACTCTGTTTGTTCCAGTTCGGCCTAACTCTGTTTGTTCCAGTTCGGCCTAACTCTGTTTGTTCCAGTTCGATCTAACTCTGTTTGTTCCAGTTCGGCCTAACTCTGTTTGTTCCAGTTCGGCCTAACTCTGTTTGTTCCAGTTCGGCCTAACTCTGTTTGTTCCAGTTCGGCCTAACTCTGTTTGTTCCAGTTCGATCTAACTCTGTTTGTTCCAGTTCGATCTAACTCTGTTTGTTCCAGTTCGGCCTAACTCTGTTTGTTCCAGTGTGTGATGGTCTCACCAGCGAACAGCAGGGTGAAGATGATTGTGAGCTGATAGACGGCATGACCCAGGATGTTCTTCATCATGGTGCGGGAGATTAGGGGCTTGTTGCGGCCGTACGGCTTCCTCAGCAACAGGGACTCAGTGGGGGGCTCGGTGGCTAGGGCTAGGGAAGCCAGGGTGTCCATGATCAGGTTAACCCACAACATCTGCACCGCTTTCAGAGGAGAGTCCTGGAGAGAAAAGGGAGGGTGAGGGGTAAGCGTGATGCACCCTTAAGCAATGTACTTAACCCTAATTGCTCCTGTCAATCTGGATAAGAGCGTCTGCTAAATTATTCAAATATAAAATAGAGACAGGACGGTAGAGAAAGAAAGATTGGAGTGGGAGAAAATGAAAGCATCCCAATGTTAACTTTGGTGCGTGTGTTACCTGTGTGATGCATGCGCCAGTGAAGGCCACGATGACGGCCACCACGTTGACAGTGAGCTGGAACTGGAGGAACTTGGAGATGCTGTCATAGACATTGCGGCCCCACATGACAGCCTTGACGATGCTAGTGAAGTTATCGTCAGTCAGAATGATATCTGACGCTTCCTTAGCCACGTCCGTACCGGCGATACCCTATCAGGAGACAGAGATGGAGGGGTTAAATCTATGGGGATTACAATGAGGTTAATGACGATGGTTATATCTGTGATGGTTCCCATAATTTTCATATGATTTTACATATGCGCCCTCCACTGAAACTACGCTGTTTTCAGCCCAAACTAACTAAACTTCATCCCAACTGACACTTTCCATCTCCATCATTGACATTTTTGTTGGTGGTTGTTTTACTTTTTATGCACATGGAGATTCGTTGAAAATCGTTATACAAGTAAAAAAATGTATGTATATTCTCTTTATTTAAAATGAATTGCATTTATGTAGCACTTTTCATTAGATCTCAATTGCTATACTGTATGGGGAACACATCATCCACCATCAAAGTGTAACACCCATCATTTTGAGCCAGATGTGACCTCGGTTTCATTCAGTTAGGGACAAGAACCAGCTACATCATTGACAGCTGTTGAGTGGTTAGCGGTTCAGGACAAAATGGCTGCCGTGCATAAAAGCCAGGTGGATGATGGTGAGAAACCTAGTTTTGAGTCCTGTTGAAAAGAACTAGTGTGCCTACAAGCAACCTATCAGCATATCATTATAGGTTGGCTCTGCATTCCACCCCTTTGACATCTGCCCTTTTCTCCTCTCAATCATGTGAATCAATTCACTTTGGAGAAGGGTAGGAGAGAAAAGCTAGCTATTAAAAAGTATTTTATTTCTCCGCAATCCTTCGTTTAGACAGGAGATTTAGGGCAAATAACGCCCTGGGCTATATCATTATCCTTTCTATTTTCAATTACTGTGCATAACATTTTCTTCCTCTTTCGCTCTCTCTGTCTCCCTCCGTCTCCCTCTCTCTTTCTCCCTGTCCCTCTCTCCCTCCGTCTCCCTCTTTCTCCCTGACCCTCTCTCTCCCTCTCCCTCCGTCTCCCTCTCTCTTTCTCCCTGTCTCTCCCTCTCCCTCCGTCTCCCTCTCTCTTTCTCCCTGTCTCTCCCTCTCCCTCCCTCCGTCTCCCTCTCTCTTTCTCCCTGTCTCTCCCTCTCCCTCCCTCCGTCTCCCTCGCTCTTTCTCCCTGTCTCTCCCTCTCCCTCCCTCCGTCTCCCTCTCTCTTTCTCCCTGTCTCTCCCTCTCCCTCCCTCCGTCTCCCTCTCTCTTTCTCCCTGTCTCTCCCCTCCCTCCGTCTCCCTCTCTCTTTCTCCCTGTCCCTCCCCCCTCTCCCTTTCTCCCTGTCCCTCCCTCTCTCTTTCTCCCTGTCTCTCCCTCTCCCTCCTTCTCCCTGTCTCTCCCTCTCCCTCCGTCTCCTCTCTCTCCCTCTGTCTCCCTCTCTTTCTCCCTGTCCCTCTCTCCCCCTCTTTCTCCCTGTCCCTCTCTCCCTCTCCCTCCGTCTCCCTCTGTCAGTCCGTCCGTCCGTCCCCCTCCGTCCGTCTCCCTCCCTCCGTCTCCCTCCCTCCGTCTCGCCTCCCTCCGTCCGTCTCAGCCTGTCTCCCTCCGTCCGTCTCCCTCCCTCCGTCCGTCTCAGCCTGTCTCCCTCCGTCCGTCCGTCCGTCCGTCTCAGCCTGTCTCCCTCCGTCCGTCCGTCCGTCCGTCCGTCTCAGCCTGTCTCCCTCCGTCCGTCCGTCCGTCCGTCCGTCCGTCTCAGCCTGTCTCCCTCCGTCCGTCCGTCCGTCCGTCTCAGCCTGTCTCCCTCCGTCCGTCCGTCCGTCCGTCTCAGCCTGTCTCCCTCCGTCCGTCCGTCCGTCCGTCTCAGCCTGTCTCCCTCCGTCCTTCCGTCCGTCTCAGCCTGTCTCCCTCCGTCCTTCCGTCCGTCTCAGCCTGTCTCCCTCCGTCCGTCCGTCCGTCTCAGCCTGTCTCCCTCCGTCCGTCCGTCTCAGCCTGTCTCCCTCCGTCCGTCCGTCTCAGCCTGTCTCCCTCCGTCCTTCCGTCCGTCTCAGCCTGTCTCCCTCCGTCCGTCCGTCCGTCTCAGCCTGTCTCCCTCCGTCCGTCCGTCTCAGCCTGTCTCCGTCCGTCCGCCCGTCTCCGTCCGTCCGTCTGCCTGTCTCCGTCCGTCCGTCTCAGCCTGTCTCCGTCTCCGTCCGTCTGCCTGTCTCCGTCTGTCTGTCTGTCCGTCTGCCTGTCTCCGTCTGTCCGTCTGTCCGCCCGCCTGCCTCCGTCTGTCTGTCTGTCCGCCCGCCTGCCTCCGTCTGTCCGTCCGCCCGCCTGCCTCCGTCTGTCCGTCCGCCCGTCTCCGCCTGCCTCCGTCTGTCTGTCCGTCCGCCCGCCTCCGTCTGTCTGTCCGCCCGCCCGCCTCCGTCTGTCTGTCCGCCCGCCCGCCTCCGTCTGTCTGTCCGCCCGCCCGCCTCCGTCTGTCCGCCCGCCCGCCTCCGTCTGTCCGTCCGCCTGCCTCCGTCTGTCCGTCTGTCCGTCTGCCTGCCTCCGTCTGTCTGTCTGTCCGCCCGCCCGTCTCCGCCTCCGTCTGTCTGTCCGCCCGCCCGCCTCCGTCTGTCTGTCTGTCCGCCCGCCTGCCTCCGTCTGTCCGTCCGCCTGCCTCCGTCTGTCTGTCCGCCCGCCCGCCTCCGTCTGTCTGTCCGCCCGCCCGCCCGCCTCCGTCTGTCTGCCCGCCCGCCCGCCTCCGTCTGTCTGCCCGCCCGCCCGCCCGCCTCCGTCTGTCTGCCCGCCCGCCCGCCCGCCTCCGTCTGTCTGTCCGCCCGCCCGCCTCCGTCTGTCTGTCCGCCCGCCCGCCTCCGTCTGTCTGTCCGCCCGCCTGCCTCCGTCCGTCTGTTCTGCCCGCCCGCCCGCCTCCGTCCGTCTGTCCCGCCTGACTCCGTCTGCCTGCCTCCGTGTGTCTGCCTCCGTCTGTCTGCCTCCGTCTGCCTGCCTCCGTCTGCCTGCCTCCGTCTGTCTGCCTCCGTCTGTCTGCCTCCGTCTGTCTGCCTCCGTCTGTCTGCCTCCGTCTGTCTGCCTCCGTCTGTCTGCCTCCGTCTGTCTGCCTCCGTCTGTCTGTCTCTCGCTAGCATATGTTTTGCTGAATGTCTTCAACACCATTAACTGCTCTTCCTGCCTCTTCCGTGTTGCTAATTTATTCCCAGCCAGTCACCCAAGCTGTGGGGTCTCTCTGTTAGTGTGACGGGCTTGAAGAGGACGTGTAGCCCACTGAACGGCAGTCAAATGGGCGCCGTTCATCTCTCTAAGGAGGAGAAGGTAGGCTGTCTGGATGAGTGTGAAGCTGATGATATTAGGCTGGGATTTAACTGAACCACAGGGGCGACTGGCAACCCAGAACATCGCTCCTCACAACGCCATACTGGCACAGACTGCCAAGTACACAAATAGATACACAGATTAACTAGCAGAATCAGATGCAAAAAAAATAAATCATTTTATTGGTCACATACACATATTTAGCAGATGTTACTGCGGGTGTAACTCACACACACTCACTCACTCCTATTCTGTAATCCCCAAACCCAGAGGTCCTTCTACTTAGGGTACAGTGTATGTGAATGCAGGGGTTTGTCTGGTGATAAGCAGATTTATCCAAACATTACTATTGATTTATTATCTAATTACACAGCCATCGTAGTGGAGGCACTTTGGAGTAAATTGGAGAGTTGCAGAGATAAGGTTTGGGCAAAATGAGCTTTTCATGGCTGTAGTGTAATTGTAATTATTGATAGGTTTTCTCTAAGAGGGAGTAAAAAAAATAAGGAACGTAGTGACAAGGGAACCATATAAACAGACTGATATGAATGGAGAGAGTTACCATAGCAAATCCAACATCAGCCTTCTTCAGGGCGGGGCCATCGTTAGTTCCGTCGCCTGTCACAGCCACCACCTGTCGTGTCTCGAGGACGGTGCTGTCCATGATACCTGAGGGAGAGAAACAATACCACACCCCTCAGATCTCAACACACAGGACAGCAGTATAAATATTCACTGAGACAGACACCCATGGAATCGAATTCTTTGGGAGGAACATAACTAACAAATGCTGTCCCCCAATATTTCGAAAAGGCCTTTTTCCCATTTAATACGCTTTTTCAGTCACAGAACTTCAGTGTTTCTTTCGGTTAGTCTTCTAGTCAAGTGTCCATATTCATGACCCACACCTGCATTATGCTTTCCCTGGCCCATCCTTCTCTCTCTCTCCACCCCTCCACTGCCCCCCAACTGAGATGAAACTGGCTAGTCTTTGAAGAGAACTGGGTTGGGCTGAGGGGGGTGGCAGTGCTACAGACCCCTGGGTCCAATGTGTGTGTGTGTCTATCACAGAAGAAAGAGATTACACATTTCTGGAAGGAAAAGGGAGGGAAAACAAGAAAAGGAGAGATATGTGACAGCTTTAACCCACCTTTGACCAGAGTGTGTTTGTCAGTGGGAGAGGAACGAGCCAGCACACGCAGCTTGGGCCACACCTTATCCAGACGCTCTTGCTCCACCTAGAGCACAGGAGTACACAGTGTCAGAGGGGCTATATCTCTACTACTATATAATTTACGTCCCCATGCCGGTCTCACCTCTATTATATAATTATAAAAGTCCCCCTTTCAAAATAAAAGTCCTGTGGTGTGTCTCACCTCTCCCTGGTCATTACGGATCAGCTGGTTGAACTCTTTGCCCTCCAGACACAGGAAGTCCTCGCCCGGCAACAGGATGCCACACTTGGTTGCTATGGCACGGGCGGTGTTGATGTTGTCCCCGGTAACCATGCGCACGGTGATGCCAGCCCTCTGGCACTTTAGGATAGCATCAGGTACCTTTAGGGGAGGGAGGAGAGAGTCATGAATAAGTTCACTACAAGGACATTGGTCATCTAGTATTGTGTAGTTATATGTCCACTTAAAAATGAAAAATACATTTATTGGTATAGTACCAGTGCTGATCTCAGACCAGTGTGTGTAAGGTATGCGTGTATCTGAGTGTATTCTGTATGTGTATTCCCCTCCACACTTTCCCTACTCCATTTTGTACCACCGTTGATCTCAGTAACAGTGTCGCAGGTTATTTTCGTCTCCCTCTCTCAGCACGACAGTGTGAATCCCTGACAGCTTCTGCTCATTCCAGCGCGACCTCTCAACCCTCTGTGCGTGTGAGTCTCTCTCTCGTGTGTCTGAGTGAAATCTTGTGTAATTATCCACCCTCAGCTATGTGATGAGTCACTCCTCATTAGACCAATTAGATCACTTATTTATAGATCATTAGAAACCCCCCACAGACGTCTGCCTGTCAATCACACCGCTGAGCCCCCAACCCCTTCCCCCACCCCGCCTGCCCTCACACAAACCACTAAACGTGTAGCTACACTGTCTACACAACCCTCCCCCCACCCCCCACAATAACACAGAATCCTAAGGAAATAAATAACCCACTATGGTGGAATGCTCCCACACTAGCACTGGCAGACCACCTCATGTAAACATCCACTCACAGACCTACAATCGCTAACTCTTCAATGTTCCCCAAACAGTCACCCACATCTTTGTTTGCCTTTAGTTTGAACCATGATAACATCTCTTATGCTTTGCATTTTCCCTCAGTAATGCATTTGAATAATAAAATGACGCAGGTGTTCTTTCCCCATCTATCATGGTAATGAAGGGTGCCTCATCTCCATTATTAATGGATGATATTAGTGAATATTCTACATACCAGAAGCTCATTTCAGAGACGCTGCTGTCAGGTAAATATCAGCGCTAAAGTGCACAGCCATTATAAATATCCTAGCATGGCTGCTACAGTACAGTCCCTTTCCGCTAGCAGCCCTTCCCTTCCAACCCTATTGGGAACTGGTAGAGTGTCTGTCACCCGCTGGCTACAAAGCTATTTCCATCCACTATGTTATCTGCTGCAGCTTGACATTCAGAAGTCTAATGACTATCAGTGAGTCATGTGAAAGACACAGCAAGTGGCGGTCGGGTGGAGCAAGAAACTAGCTAATTTGTTACAGCCACACTCTTTAAAATGGCTGTATCAGCAGGATTCATAATGCTGTTTTCACCAGCACAGTGTTCAGCACACTGTCCGCCATATTGGCACCAAAAGCTTGTTGATATTACATTTACATTGTAATTCGCAGGTTCACGGACTCTGGCTGGGGCTACAGAGAAGACTCTTTAGGAGACAAGAGGGCCATTTCAGTTCTCTAGGGCCGCAGTGGAGTGAGGAGGGTTGAACATGAGTGTTCATCTCACTCAATTGGCTACACTTACGTGTGATGTGTGTGTGTGTGTGTGTGTGTGTGTGTGTGTGTGTGTGTGTGTGTGTGTGTGTGTGTGTGTGTGTGAGAGAGAGAGAGAGAGAGACTGAGCATGTGTCTGTGTGTGCAGATTAGCTTTTCCGTTAAACACCATCTCTCTATATAGATACTGGCTGCCTGCAGTTATCGTAGCATAGCAGAACTTAGATCACTGCATCACTGGCCTTATGACACTGATTTTAACTATTTAATATGATACATTGTTCATATCAGTGTCATATGCACCCAGTCTCTTATTTAAGAAAAGGCCAGAGGTGTGGTATACAAAAGAAAAATCAGCACCGTCGCGGATCACGATGCCTTGCTCCAGACAGACTAACCAACTTTTTTGCTCGCTTTGAGGACAATACAGTGCCACAAACACGGCCCGCTACCAAAACCTGAAGGCTCTCCTTCACTGCAGCCAACGTGAGTAAAACATGTAAACGTGTTAACCCTCGCAAGGCTGCAGGCCCAGACGGCATCCCCGGCCACGTCCTCAGAGCATGCGCAGACCAGCTGGCTGGTGTGTTTACAGACATATTCAATCGATCCTTATCCCAGTCTGTTGTCCCCACATGCTTCAAGAGGGCCACCATTGTTCCTGTTCCCAAGAAAGCTAAGGTAACTGAGCTAAATGACTACCGCCCTGGAGCACTCACTTCCGTCATCATGAAGTGCTTTGAGAGACTAGTCAAGGACCATATCACCTCCACCCTACCTGACACCCTAGACCCACTCCAATTTGCTTACCGACCCAATAGGTCCACAGACGACACAATCGCCATCACACTGCACACTGCCCTAACCCATCTGGACAAGAGGAATACCTATGAAAGAATGCTGTTCATTACAGCTCAGCATTTAACACCATAGTACCCTCCAAACTCGTCATTAAGCTCGAGACCCTGGGTCTCGACCTCGCACTGTGCAACTGGGTCCTGGACTTCCTGACGGGCCGCCCCCAGGTGGTGAGGGTAGGTAACAACATCTCCACCCCGCTGATCCTCAACACTGGGTCCCCACAAGGGTGCGTTCTCAGCCCTCTCCTGTACTCCCTGTTCACCCACGACTGCGTGGCCATGCACGCCTCCAACTCAATCATCAAGTTTGCAGACGACACTACAGTGGTAGGCTTGATTACCAACAATGATGAGATGGCCTACAGGGAGGAGGTGAGGGCCCTCGGAGTGTGGTGTCAGGAAAATAACCTCGCACTCAATGTCAAAAAGACAAAAGAGATGATCGTGGACTTCAGGAAACAGCAGAGGGAGCACCCCCCTATCTACATTGACGGGACAGTAGTCGAGAGGGTGGAGAGTTTTAAGTTCCTCGGCATACACATCACGGACAAACTGAAATGGTCCACCCACACAGACAGCGTGGTGAAGAAGGCGCAGCAGCGCCTCTTCAACCTCAGGAGGTTGAAGAAATTCGGCTTGTCACCAAAAACACTCAAACTTTTACAGATGCACAATTGAGCGCATCCTGTCGGGGTGTATCACCGCCTGTTACGGCAGCTGCTCCGCCCATAACCGGAAGGCTCTCCAGAGGGTGGTGCGGTCTGCACAACGCATCACCGGGTGCAAACTACCTGCCCTTCAGGACACCTACACCACCCGATGTCACAGGAAGGCCAAAAAGATCATCAAGGACAGCAACCACCCGAGCCACTGCCTGTTCACCCCGCTATCATTCAGAAGGCGAGGTCAGTACAGGTGCATCAAAGCTGGAACCGAGAGACTGAAAAACAGCTTCTATCTCAAGGCCATCAGACTGTTAAACAGCCATCACTAACATTGAGTGGCTGCTGCCAACATACTGACTCAACTCAAGCCACTTTAGTAATGGGAAAATTGATGTAATCAATTTATCACTTGCCACTTTATATTATTTATACTAGATAATGTTTACATAGCCTACATTATTCATCTCATATGTATATACTGTACGCTATACCATCTACTGCATCTTGATGTAATAAATGTATCACTAGCCACTTTAAACAATGCCACTTTATATAATGTTTTCATAACCTACATTACTCATCTCATATGTATATACTGTACTCTATGCCATCCTGATGTAATGTATCACTAGCCATATTAAACAATGCCGCTTTATATGTTTTCATACCCTACAATACTCATCTCATATATATATATATATATATACTGTACTCCATACCATCTATTACCATCTATTATTACCATCTATTACATCTTGCCTACGCCGTCCGGCCATCACTCATTTATAGATTATGTACATATTTGTACTCATTCCTTTACACTTGTGTGTACAACGTAGTTGTTGTGGAATTGGTAGATTACTTGTTAGATATTACTGCATGGTCGGAACTAGAAGCACAAGCATTTCGCTACACTTGCATTAACACCTGCTAACCATGTGTATGTGACAAATAAAGTTGATTTGATATGGCCAATATACCAGGACTATGGGCTGTTTTTTGCACGACGCAACGCGGAGTACCTGGACACAGCCCTTAGGTGCCTTATTGCTATTATAAACTGGTTACCAACGTAATTAGAGCAGTAAAAATAAATGTTTTGCCATACATATGGTATATGGTCTGATACCATGACTGTCAGCCAATCAGTATTCAGGTCTCAAACCACCCAGTTAATAATATAAGATATACCTCGTCTATAGTTCTTGGTCATCATGCACTTATAAGTGGCTCTCAAATTGTTCCTCTCATTGACTTCTGCGGTCAATATGATATCATATGACTGCAGCCAGCAGGTTCCTGAGCTAATTCAATATATTTAATGGGGATCAGATGTTTGAGTCACACTGCAGCAAAACAGTTCATTTGTCACGCCCTGACCGTGGAGAGCCCTCGGGGTTTTCCCAATTGACTGACCTTCATGTCTTAAAGTGATGATGGACTGTCATTTCTCTTTGCTTATTTGAGCTGTTCTTGCCATAATATGGACTTGGTCTTTCACCAAATATGGCTATCTTCTGTATACCACCCCTACCTTGTCACAACACAGCTGATTGGCTCAAACGCATTAAGAAGGAAAGACTTCCACAAATTAACTTTAAATAAGGCACACCTGTCACGGTTGTCGTAGGGTTTAGACCAAGACGCAGCGGGAAAATGTATACTCATCTTCTTTTATTAAAGGATAAAGAAGGAAAAAACCAAAACAAACACGTATACAAAAAACACGACGACAAAGAACAGGCCGGTAAGGCACAAAGCTATACACAGCAACAATCTCCCACAAAATCCCATGACAAACACATACCTATATATAGGACCTTCAATCAGAGGCAACAATAGACAGCTGCCTCCAATTGAAGGCCCCAATCCCCATTACCTAAACATAGAAATACAATACCCTAGACTGAACATAGAAATAAACTAACATAGAACAATAACCAAAACCCTGGACTAATAAATCAAATACCCCTCTACATACATAACCACCCCAAACCATATAAACCAAATACCCCCTCTACATGAACACATACACAAACACACCCTGAACCACATAAAACAAATACCCCCTGCCACGTCCTGACCAAACTATAAGAACAAATAACCCCTTTTACTGGTCAGGACGTGACAACACCTATTAATTGAAATGCATTCCAGGTGACTGCCTCATGAAGCTGGTTGAGAGAATGCCAAGAGTGTGCAAAGCTGTCATCAAGGCAAAGGGTAGCTACTTTGAAGAATCTCAAATATAAAATATATTTTTATTTGTTTAACACTTATTTGGTTACTACATGATTCCATATGTGTTATTTCATAGTTTTTATGTCTTCACTATTATTCTACAATGTGGAAAATATAAAAAATAAAGAAAAACCCTTGAAAGAGTAGGTGTCCAAACTTTTGACTGGTAGTGTATATTTATGCACTTTCTGATCAGTTAGAGGGTGTCCACCAGAGCTTGTTTTGTTCAGGCAGAATGCGTCTGTCCATGTCTCACCTCAGGTCTGACGGGGTCCTCAATGCCGACCACACAGATGCAGGTGAGCTCGTTGAGGATATCGGCCTCGTTGTCCCAGTTTGGTTCTCCTGCCTCGGCAGGGAAGTCCCTGTAGGCCACACAGATGGTCCTTAGACCGTCACAGGCCATGGGCTCAATCACCACCTTCACCATCTCATCACGGTCCTTAGGCTTGAAGATACGTGGCTCCCCGTTCGTGTCCAGGATACGGGAACATCTAGAGAGCGAGGAGGGAAGGAAGAGGAGGGGAGTAGGAGGGTAGGAGGGGGAGGAGGGGTGGGGGACGAGGGGAGGGGGAGGAAAGATAGAAAGATGGACTTGATCATCCTCCCCCTCCTATCTTGGTGTATCCATTCATCAACGAAAGATATGACCAATCCCTTCCTCCCTCCCCCTCTCCCTCCCTTCTGTACTTGCGTAGGACGATCTCGGAGGCTCCCTTGCTGTACATGCGAAAGCCGCTACCGTCGGTGTTCTTCAGCACCGTGCTCATGCTCTTACGGGATGAGTTGAAGGTGTACACCTGGAAACACACCTCTCAGTTAGTTATAACTCCCATATTATCACAATATGCTATATTACTATAGTACACTACTTTCTGTAGGAATAACGGGCAGTAGGTTATTTGTAAATTTAGTCTTGGAGCCACACAGAACACACATATATAAAAGTTAAATAAGTTACAGATTGCACATTTATCTTCATTGATATAATTTTGAAGCAGCTACACACCTTGTACAGTTTCTCCTCAGGAATCTCGTCCCTGATTGGCTGGTAGTCCCTCTTCAGTTCCAGCACAAAGCCCAATAGGGAGCATTCTGTCTTGTTGCCAACGTGGCGGGGCAGACCTCCCTCCTTTTCTGGAGACTGGAGAAACAAACAAAACGTTAAACACACCCTACCTACTGTATGCTACAAACATGTATAGTTCATGAAGAAGACATACAGTTAAAGGAACATTGAGATGTGCATCCTACAGAGTGTAAAAGGAACCATGAAGATATGCACTAGAGAAGAAGACTATGCATTTGTAAGGATGTGCACACACTGCGTACATATGACATGAAGCTCCAAATGTCGAGGCGCTATGGTCCAAGGAATGAACGAAGATGAGTGAGGGATTCTCCTAAGGGCTATTTAAAGCCTGTATCTTCAGTCTTATGTGATTATCTGGTGGTATTGATGGGCTGATGAATGAATAGATAGAAAGCAGTATCATGTTCCTGGAATGTTATTATGGACCATCTTTACTGAAGACTGGGACGATATTAGCGTGTGCTTCAAGTGCCTCACTTAAGGATGGGTGTGTTTGTGTGTGCGTGTGTGAGAGTGAGCGGTGAAGGTTTATTGTGAGTGCTCGTTCAATTTATGCATTTGAGGATGGGTGTGTAAGTATACAGTGTGTGTGTGTGCATCTCTCTCTCTCTCACCAGGATCTTAGTAGTATAGGCTGAGTTGATGGCGATGCTGTTGACCAGGACTTCCATTGTTGATGGTTTGATGACGTCGGGTTCTGGTACTTTCTTGTAGTGTGTGTCTCCCAAGTAGGCCTGCACCACGGTCATACGGTTCATGGTGAGGGTGCCTGTCTTGTCGGAGCAGATGGTCGTAGCGTTCCCCATTGTCTCACACGCATCCAGGTGACGCACCAGGTTATTGTCTTTCATCATTTTCTACACAGGGGACAAGACAGACATTAGAGGTCAGTGCTGTGTGTGTGTGACCTGACAGAGTAAGTCTGGGAGATGGTGGCAGCTAGCGACAGCCCCTCTGGCACTGCCACTACCAGCACCGTGTGCGTATTGGTTTGAGTGTACCTTGACAGAGTAGGCCAGAGAGATGGTGACGGCTAGAGGCAGCCCCTCAGGCACAGCCACCACCAGCACAGTGACTCCGATGATGAAGAACTTGACAAAGTACTGGATATAGATGGGGGTACACTCCTTCAGCCATGGGCGACCCTGTACCCCGAACGTGTCAATCACGAAGTACAGAATGAGAATGATCACCGTCACTGCTGACATGATCAGACCTGGGCAAAAGAAACAAAGTATACTGTTTCTATCTGGCGGTCAAATCCAGGAGCAGGCATGTACAGATGTAGGACCTTAATTTGATCACCCTGTTGCAGGAGGACACTTTAAACTTGTATTGTATTTCAGGTTTAAAAAGGCTTCCAAAGTTTGGAATTTCCACTGAAATTTCATACTTGATCGGCCCTCACAAAAAATGTTTTAACCCCTACAAAAATGTCTATTGGTTATAATCCACATAATAATTCACATTTCCTGTTGCTGCAGGATTATTTTCCCGCTGTAGCAAACTGGCTCAAATTACGATTTTACATCTGTATGTACACCTGTGTGTACGTGTGTCAGGTCCCGTGTGGCTCAGTTGGTAGAGCATGGTGTTTGCAACGCCAGGGTTGTGGGTTCGATTCCCACGGGGGACCAGTACGGGGAAAAAAATTATGAAATGTATGCATTCACTACTGTAAGTCGCTCTGGATAAGAGTGTCTGCTAAATGACTAAAATGTAAATGTAAATGTAATGTTTTTAAGACCTCTATTCTTACCTGCCTTCCCGATCTGCAATGTCTATGTGTGTGTGCGCCTGTGTAGGTCTGTGTGCGCCTGTGTAGGTCTGCCCCTGACCTTACCTGCCTTCCCGATCTGCAATGTCTATGTGTGTGTGCCTGTGTAGGTCTGTGTGCACGTGCATCTCTGCCTCTGACCTTACCTGCCTTCCCGATTAGCACAGCCAGTTTGGTGAGTTTGCCCTGCAGCACAGACTTCTCCTTCTTGGTGATCTGAACCCTCTTCACCTGTTTGACCTCCACCTCCGGCTCCTTCTCCTCGGACTCAACCTCACTCTTCAGGGGCTGGATCTCCAGGGCAATGCCGTCCTGGGTCTTAGCTATGGGACAGGGTAGATGGATGGGGAAATAGGTAGGGTAGAGAGGGGGTGGTGGGAAGAGGGTGGTGGGGGTGGAGGAGGGCAATTAGTGGTGGTGAAAAAGTTTGGGGAGGGTAAAGAGGGTAGTGATAGGAGGTTGGAGATGGTTGGTAGTGAGATTTTTGGGGGGGTTGGGGAGAGGAGAGGGAACAGACATTCCAAAAAGGAGGAGGCAGGAGGAAGGAGGATCGAGGGGTTGTGGTTCAGTTCCGGTTGGAAGAGAGACAGAAACACGGTCACCAGACCACCAGACTCAGGTCCTGAGCAGTGATCCACTAAACCATGTGGATCATTTAATCTCTTAAACCAGAACAGATCCCTTGTGATCAACACTGATGTTATTATTTGTTGTTAGCGGTCAGTTTGATGGAGAGTTCAGCAAATGCGATTTATTCTTCATTAAAGTAAAATTAGTACTCAATAATTAACTGATTGATTGTTTAAATACTCTAATGCATAAATTAAACATTAACGAAAGCAGGGAAGTGTTGGAAAGAGTAAACACACAGCACAGAATTCATCAGGAAATGCTTGAGATAAAAGTAAGGATTTAACAATACAAAACTGATTTGTAGCAGCAATTTAACGCTATACAACTTCTCCCAGATGGCGCATTTCCATACAGGATTTACCCCAGTGTTTCACCCAAAACGCTCAGATTTTTCTGTGTCCATCTATGTGGGCCGGAACCCGTGTCTCACTGGGCCATGGCTCTGGAGGACTTGCTTTCACCTGGGGCCAAAGCCAGGCCCCTGGTACCTTTCAGCCAGCATTTACTATGGCTAACTGTGAACACCTTTTCGCATAGCAACTGTCTTGATGATGCAGAGGTTGTTGATTCTGCTCTCCCCAAGTCTTTAGTGTGACTCTCCTGATGGAAACACAATTACACTAGAGTTCACATTAACATAAAACACAGCCGAAACACTGGTGTGGGGGTAAGTCTCCATGGAAATGTGCCAAGAAGAGTCTATGGAGATGGTTTTTGGTTTTACATCATACATTTAACAGAGAATATTTTCAGAACATCGAAGTACAGGTTGTAAATTCTACAATGGTTCCTTTGCAGTCATGTTTTACAAATGCAAATAAAATATTTGCATTTCACCACTTCAATATCTTATATTCGCTCTGTTTGTTCTCTAGCTCTGTCTCTTTTCCAGTAGAAATAGTCCACAATATCTAAGGGCGAGTATAATAAAGGTGGTCAAATAAAAGATCAGTATTCTATGGTAATCAGTGTCATATGCATTGCTATGGATTCTATTTGTGGCCCATGCAAACTCAACACCAGTGAATTTAAAGTACATTCACAATCTAGTTGGATCATTTTGTACCCATGTCATTTTTGCTGTAATGTTTTTTTCTCACACTCCTAAAATGTCTGTACTTGAAGCCCCTTGTATTGAGCATAGTGACTCTGCCACCCCTGAGAATAGGCCACCAATCAGGGGATACTGAGTCAGTCCTAACATAAAACCCATTAGACCAGACCCATCAGACTGAACACAGCCACACACTGACTGGACTGGCAGACTGACGCACGCACGGACGGACGGACTGACTCACTGACGGATGCACAGCACTTACAGACGCAGCACGGACCACGACGAGGGAGGGGGGGGGGGGGGTGCGAGTGTTTTACCCCTCAAAAAAACTCAAAGAAACTGACAAACTGAAAAAAAGAGAACAAAAAACAAAGCAGAGATACAACCACCACAAAAATAAAATTATGAGGTAGAAGACGAGGCTGCACCTCCAGAGGTAGTTTTTTTTGCGAAAGAGACAGAAAAATAAATAAAGAGAGGTAGAGTCAAACAGTGATCGCGAGAAGAGAGTACGAGACAGCATGAGGTCCTGAGCAACATCCTGGAAAGAGGCAACAGTGAGAGAAAAGAAACAGAATAGGAAAACAGAACAGACAACAATCCACAGCCCATTGATAATGTCAGGGTGCAACTCCCACAATGAGCCACTTGCCAGAGTTTGTACAGTCTCCCTAACTCCTTGACCCTAGTTTTGAAGTTAGCATTGGATAGATAGAATAGAAGAATTTAGATTATAATTATATGTAGAATGTCTATTATAATTCTGTTTAGATCCCTTCTTTTTTAAACTAAGCCCAAAAACTATTACCAAATTTCCAGATACTGAAACATGATATCAGGGGTCCTACCACTCCTATTCCATTTACTCTCAGGAGCCAGAGATTACTTGGCATCCATAAAGCTACTACACTGGATAAACTACACATCAGTATGTGGACATTTTCAGAATATACATTTCATGTTGTGAATGCAGGTTGGGTGGATCTGTCCCTATTAATTTAATGTTGTCCTACTCTAGCATTAGCTACCGCTCCATGCTGGAGAGGAGAGAAGCTGTTTACTAGTGAAAGGTCAAGGGCGAGGGGAAGGAGAGAGGAGAGGGCAGGAGGGCTGGGGAGGGTCTGTGAGCAGCAGATGCTCAGGCCCTGGGAGGCTGAGTGAGGGGGGGAGACAGCTTGGATGAGTTCTGGATGACACGTCACATGGAGGGTGGAGCGGTCCAGGCCAGGCGAGCTGTAGGAGCTACAACACCCCGGGTGTCTATCTAAACATAGCATGTGAGGATGAAACTTCCTATTTGGGGTTAGTAGAACTAACCCTTTTGCAGCTCTGTGATTGAGGTAAAGCTAACCCCATTTAGCCCTAGAAGGGATACAAATCTACTGGAGTTGTTGTGTTATTATTTTAACCCCATATAGCTCGGACGGATATACCTGCAGGAGTCTACAACAGAAGGATAAAGAAGGATACTCCTGGGAAGCTCTGTGATTGATAAAGATTGACTACAGTTGTGTTATACTAACCCCTCATAGCTCTGAAGGATATAGTCTACAACAGTAGTGCTGAATGCTAACCCTAGGTAGCCTTGAGATGGATATCGGTCTACAATAGTGGCATTGACGGCTAACCCCACTTCTCTCTCTGGGGACCAGTGGCAGGTGAGAGTTGCATCCTTTCACAGGTAAAGCAAGGCGAGAAGAACCTCCCCTTTTCAGAAGGTGGAGGGAAGCGAGAGCATGAGAGAGAGAGAGAGAGGGAGAGAAAAGAGTGCATAAGACTGACACGAAACTCCCAGACTGCTGCTGAATGGAAGGGGAGAGGGAGGGATGGAGGGAGGGGTTACCTTTGTTGCGATTTTCGGGGGGTCCTTGTTTTTTACCTGTTCAGACAGAGAGAGAGTGCGGAATGCTGATAACATGGCTTAAAAGAAATAAAAAAAATCATAAAACCAAAACGAACAGAAGATCAAAACAATATAAATTCAAGTGTGTGTTGGGGGCTGGAACGGGCCGTCAGAGGAGAGAGACCACTAGTTGGTTTAAGGCTGTAGAGTAAAGTAGAGCATCCATCCACAGACAGCAGGATCTGTTACTGGTGACACTGGGCTCTTGTGTGTGCTTCTAAGTATGTCTGCCCTCTTCCTCCATCCTCGCTGTATACACCCGTCTCAGAGGAAGACAGACAGTTCAACACCCAGTGTGCTTGCCTGTGCTGCAGCCAGTGTGTGCATGTGCAACTAACTAGCCTTTACTTGCTCTGATCTACTCTAATAAACCCATAACATTAAGGTCATAATGGCTGCGCTCAACAGTTTCATGAACATTTGAAATCACAGTCTAATTTTGTGATGACTAAAGATGCCAATTGGAATGAGTCATTGTCTTGCAGCTCCCTCCTCTGAGCTGGCACATTCAGCCCCTTTAGAATGAATGCCTGAAAAACAGAAATCTTAGCAAAAAAAGTCTTACCAAACAGAAAAGAATACCCAACTAAGTGTTAGTATGGAACACAAGCTCATTAGAGACCATGTAGATATATATGTAGATTAACTGTACTGGTTCCTTAGTGTTGCTTGTTTAATTAGAACAGATCCGAAAGGGAGGGATGAAAGAAAGTGTGGAAATCCATTTTTCCTGACAGTGGGTCTGTGGTACGGGCATAGAATGACCACCCAATCATCCATGAACAGAACAGAACCACTCCTGGGAAGGAGTGGTCTAGAAAGGGCCTCGGTTTGGATGTGAAAACTAACACCAGGGATTAGATAAATAAGGATAGGACAGCGATGTCAATGAAACTGAATGGAACCTCTGGCCTCCATGGTACAGAGTTTATCATGGCTGTTCCATTTTCCTTTAGATCGTTCTAGAGTTCAACAGACTGGAGTAACTCATTCTTCTACTAGAATCTTACCTCAGGGAACCAGCAAACAGAGCGCTCACGTAGAAAGACAAGGATAGCTCGGTAGATAGAAACACACACACAGGAGACAGATTGGGGAAAAAGCCAGTCACTGACTCTCTGTGAACTGTTACCATGGCGATGTGCATTTGTCCCCCCCCGATCTCTTACCTTTCTTGATCTTCTTTTCCTCGTCGCCATCTCCCGCCCCCAGCAGAGTGAAGATGATTCCAGTCTGGGAGTTGAGACCCACTGCAGACACCACCATTCTACCTGATCCCTCCATCACATGGGTGCCTGGAGGATGAAGGGGGAGAAAGAGAGAGGATAAGAAGAGAGTTGGGAAGGAGAGAGAGAGAGAGATAAGATAAATTAGATACTAGAACATTAACAGAAAGGTCATAACTGTGCTATATGTATGAATAACTGTACTGTATGTATGAATAACTGTACTGTATGTTATTCCATTGTGTCCTCAATTTTCAGTCTCCATACTGTATCACACGACATATATTATAATTTAAAACAATTGAGGTCCTAACTGGGATATTGAATGTCTGATAATAGTGATATTATGAATAGGCACTCTCACCGGACAGCAGCATGGGGTCTTTCTCGAGGGACTTCCTGACTTGGTCTGATTCACCGGTCAGAGAGCTTTCGTCAATCTTCAGGTCGTTGCCCTGGATCAGGATACCATCAGCTGGCAGCAGATCACCTAGGAAACAGTTACACAGTTATATGACTGTGATATACAATGTCTCACCATATTCCGTACCTTTGTATATTTGGTCAATGTGTTACCTCATCATATTGGTTCATTGTATCCAGACCTGGGTTCAAATATTATTTAGGGTATTTCAATTACTTTCAAAATCACTTGGAAGTAAGTATTTTTATAATTTTTATTTCAAAACAAGTAGTTGAATATTGAAATGTATTTGGAAATACACTTGTAAAGTATTGGCATGTATTTGAAAAAAACTAAAATACATAGTGCGTATAGTTTAATAATACTCCCATGCATTTGAACCAGGTCTGTTTGGTATTTTAGATAATGTAGGCCTATTTGGAACTAAGTATTTGAAAATTCTTTCAAATAGTAGACTATTTATAGTAATTTATTTGAAAATACTTTCAAATACTTCCAAAAGAAGTAGTTGATTAAGGCCACGTTATTTGAAAATATTCAAATAGACAGAAAATAAGTATTTAAATAACAAATACACATGTATTTGAACCAAGGTCTGACTGTATCCTGTCAGGGGAATGCAACAGCACGTTTCATCTCTTATTTTATCTGATCCATGTCTTACCATATTTGATCTGGGCGATGTCTCCTGTCACTAGTTCGGACACAGGGATCTGGATGACCTGGCCTTTGCGGATGACGGTGAACTTCTGCTCCTGTTCGATGCGGCTCTGCAGCCCGCGGAACTGCTTCTCCTTGCTCCAGTCGTTAAACGCCGTCACCAAGACAACGATGGCAACAGAGAACAAGATGGCGGCGCCCTCGATCCAGCCCGCCTGCGCCTCGCCCTCATCCTCCACTCCAGATGCTGTCTCACCACACACTGGGGAAAGCAGAACACAGGACCACAACATGATCATGTCAAGACCAGGTCAGTGATACAAACAATGACACAACATGACCAGGTCAGTGATACAAACAATACCACAACACGACCAGGTCAGTGATACAAACAATACCACAACACGACCAGGTCAGTGATATAAGACCTCAACACGACCAGGTCAGTGATACAAACAATACCACAACACGACCAGGTCAGTGATATAAGACCTCAACACGACCAGGTCAGTGATACAAACAATACCACAACACGACCAGGTCAGTGATATAAGACCTCAACACGACCAGGTCAGTGATATAAGACCTCAACACGACCAGGTCAGTGATATAAGACCTCAACACGACCAGGTCAGTGATATAAGACCTCAACACGACCAGGTCAGTGATATAAGACCTCAACACGACCAGGTCAGTGATATAAGACCTCAACACGACCAGGTCAGTGATATAAGACCTCAACACGACCAGGTCAGTGATACAAACAACACGACCAGGTCAGTGATATAAGACCTCAACACGACCAGGTCAGTGATACAAACAATACCACAACACGACCAGGTCAGTGGAACAGGAAATGAAAACATTTGCAAACCCTCAATTCTCCCTTCATGCCCCAGTCCCCCTCACCACCCCTCCCACCTGTTCTAACTGCCCCGGATTAGGGTGTACTACTCACGTTCGCTATCTCCCCCGGGAGGGTGGTAGAAGGACAGGCCCAGGGAGATGACGGCAGCAATCTCCAGGATGATTAGAGTAACATCCTGTAGAGCTTCCCACACCAGCGCGAGGAAAGACTTAGGCTTTTTAGGAGGGATGAAGTTCTTCCCAAACGCTGTGTGGCGCTTCTCCAGATCCACTGGGTTACCAGACAGACCTAAGAGAGAGGAGGAGGGGAATTAGAGATTGAACAGACAGGTAATAGAGTAAACAGTTATCACAGAAATGCATAAAACAAGATCAAACAATAGATGATGTTGAATATATACATTCAGCTCGACACAAGGCCACTTTACAGGTATGAAAAATGCATGACAAAATATCAGGATTAGAAATGTTTAGGAGATTCTATAGGTTGCTGTTTTGCCTTGGTCTAAAGGTCTAAACTGACTCTAAAATGCTGCCTAGAGCCGGCCGTTCAAACACACCCATCCACACCCCATGTCAGCCTCCCACTGTGGACACAATCTGCTAGGCAACTACTGCCAAAGGCTTTGACATTCAGGTGGATGAAATACACAAACCGGTCCGAAAAACATGTTATCCCTTGTGTATTTTTCCACAATCAAACCTTTAGATCAACTGGTATTTCCCTAATGAGATAAAAATATGTTTAATAGATTCCAAGTAATATATCATCACCTCATCGAAATCTTAATTGCTGCAAATAAATCTAGAGAACCGCAGAAAATACAAAGAGGTCAGTCAATGAGAAGCCATGAGGCGTTTGAAAGGATTCACAAGGCTGTTGAACTTATTGGAAGTGTTCCAAATGTAATGTCTAACTACTGCTCTCCGTCCCCCACAGCCTATACACACTGACTCTATGCCTATCCACAGGTCTCTACCCACTCAGACGCACACACCTTCACTGTCAATCTTACTCACATACACGCATTCATATACACCCTCACTCACATACTCATCACTGACGCAACACACTTACATACACACACCCTCACCAACGCTGCTGCTAAAATTATTTTGGATTTGATTTATTACTACCACTACGCTGATGTTCATTGATTACCTTTACCATAAGTATCTAATGTATCCATTTATCTACTGGTCACTATAACTTCTGTATACATGTATTAAAATTAAAAACTGTAACATCTTATGCTTCACGGAGTCGTGGCTGAACGACGACAATATCAACATACAGCTGGCTGGTTATACGATGTACCGGCAGGATAGAACAGCGGTGTCTGGTAAGACAAGGGGCTGCGGACTATGTATTTTTGTAAATAACAGCTGGTGCACGATATCTAAGGGAGTCTCGAGCTATTGCTCGCCTGAGGTAGAGTATCTCATGATAAGCTGTAGACCACACTACCTACCGAGAGAGTTTTCATCTGTATTCTTCGTAGCTGTTTACATACCACCACAGACCGATGCTGGCACTAAAACCTCACTCAATGAGCTGTATACCGCCATAAGAAACAGGAAAACGTTCATCCAGAGGCGGCGCTCCTAGTGGCCGGGGACTTTAATGCAGGGAAACTTAAATCAGTTTTACCAAATTTCTATCAGCAAGTTAACTTGTTATGGATAGGGGGCAGTATTTTCACGGCCGGATAAAAAACGTACCCGATTTAATCTGGTTATTACTCCTGCCCAGAAACTAGAATATGCATATAATTAGTAGCTTTGGATAGAAAACACTCCAAAGTTTCTAAAACTGTTTGAATGGTGTCTGTGAGTATAACAGAACTCAAATGGCAGGCCAAAACCTGAGAAGATTCTGTACAGGAAGTACCCTGTCTGACCATTTCTTGGCCTTCTTTGCCATCTCTATCCAAAACAGAGTATCTCTGCTGTAACGTGACACTTCCTGAGGCTCCCATTGGCTCTCAGAAGGCGGCAGAACGTTGAATGATGACTTTGCAGTCTCTGGCTGAAAAACAGTAGCGCATTTGGTAAGTGGTCGATCTGAGAACAATGAGACGGGTGCGCGCGTGAAGAGTCCATTTTACTTTCTCTGTCTTTGAACGAAAACAACGACTCCTGGTCAGAATATTATCGCTTTTTTACGAGAAAAATTGCATAAAAATTGATTTTAAACAGCGTTTGACATGCTTCGAAGTACGGTAATAGAATATTTTAAAATTTTTTGTCACGATACGCGCCGGGCGCGTCACCCTTCGTTACCCTTCGGATAGTGTCTTGAACGCACAACAAAACACCGCTATTTGGATATAACTATGGATTATTTGGAACCAAAACAACATTGGGTGATGAAGTAGAAGTCCTGGGAGTGCATTCTGACGAAGAACAGCAAAGGTAATCCAATTTTTCTTATAGTAAATCTGAGTTTGGTGAGTACCAAACTTGGTGGGTGTCAAAATAGCTAGCCATGATGGCCGGGCTATCTACTCAGAATATTGCAAAATGTGCTTTCACCGAAAAGCTATTTTAAAATCGGACACCGCGATTGCATAAAGGAGTTCTGTATCTATAATTCTTAAAATAATTATGTTTTTTGTGAACGTTTATCGTGAGTAATTTAGTAAATTCACCGGAAGTGTTCGGTGGGAATGCTAGTTCTGAACGTCACATGCTAATGTAAAAAGCTGTTTTTTGATATAAATATGAAATTGATTGAACAAAACATGCATGTATTGTATAACATAATGTCCTAGGAGTGTCATCTGATGAAGATCATCAAAGGTTAGTGCTGCATTTAGCTGTGGTTTTGTTTTTTGTGACATTATATGCTAGCTTGAAAAATGGGTGTCTGATTATTTCTGGCTGGGTACTCTGCTGACATAATCTAATGTTTTGCTTTTGCTGTAAAGCCTTTTTGAAATCGGACAGTGTGGTTAGATAAAGGAGAGTCTTGTCTTTAAAATGGTGTAAAATAGTCATATGTTTGAAAAATGGAAGTTTTCGGAATTTCGGGGAGTTTGTATTTCGCGCCACGCCCATCATTGGATATTGGAGCAGGTGTTCTGCTAGCGGAACGTCTAGATGTAAGATGTGCAACCAGAGGAAAAAAAACTCTGGACCACCTACACAGAAATGCATACAAAGCTCACCCTCGCCCTCCATTTGGAAAATCTGACCATAATTCTATCCTCCTGATTCCTGATTACAAGCAAAAAGTAAAGCAGGAAGCACCAGTGACGAGATCAATAAAAAAGTGGTCAGATGAAGCTGATGCTAAGCTACAGGACTGTTTTGCTAGCACAGACTTGAATATGTTCCGGGATTCCTCCGATGGAATTGAGGAGTACACATCAATGACGTCGTCTCCACAGCGACCGTACGTACATACCCCAACCAGAAGCCATGGATTACAGGCAGCATCCACACTGAGCTAAAGGCTTGAGCTGCCGCTTTCAAGGAGTGGGACTCTAACCCGGAAGCTTATAAGAAATCCCGCTATGCCCTCTGACGAACCATCAAACAGGCAAAGCGTCAATTCAGGACTAACGTCAAATCGTACTACATACAGTGGGGGAAAAAAGTATTTAGTCAGCCACCAATTGTGCAAGTTCTCCCAGTTAAAAAGATGAGAGAGGCCTGTAATTTTCATCATAGGTACATGTCAGCTATGACAGACAAAATGAGAAAAAAAAAATCCAGAAAATCACATTGTAGGATTTTTTATGAATTTATTTGCAAATTATGGTGGAAAATAAGTATTTGGTCACCTACAAACAAGCAAGATTTCTGGCTCTCATGTGACAGGTTAAAGGAAATACTCATAGCCTGTTATACATTAAAAAGTATTAGTAAGTTCATAGTATGTGAGGATCTTAAAACATCTAAGGTTAAAAAGATAATGCATTCTGTATTAGTTGATAGAGATTGACAACATTCATAATTGTGTTAAAGTTAAAATCCATCAAGTGTACAAAAGGTAAGAATTGTAAATGGAATGTGTAAACGTTATATTGATTACTTTATTTTGTGGTGCCTAATTGAAGGGGAAAAGTGTTAATCTGTGATCTACTAAATGCTCTTTAATCTATGAGTCTGAGATCGATTGCTCTGGTCTCCACCCAAGTTCGCGGGGAAATCACGGTCTTTTCCTCATTACAGTAAAAGTTCTCACTGAGGAAATAATACCGTATCACTCTCGTGATTATTTCTCCCCTTTTTCAGGTACGTTATTGAGAAAACAGAGTCATTTAAATGTAATAATTCGCTAACATGTCAAGAGTGTTTAAGGTGTGTCTTAGTAACATCTTGAGGAAGTTAGAGTTAAGTTTGCAGAGTAATATGAGCCCTGCTCGGTTGCAGCTAAAGCTAGCTTCGTACTGAGAGTAGCTGCCATTTTATGTCGATCGTGAATGAACATGTGCGTTGCTAATAAGATATTTTGCGGTGTTATTTGTGTAAGGGTTTTTCAAACACTTTATTGACTGTTGATAAATTAAGTTATGGTTTACTGAGTTAAAACGTTGTGCTTGACAGTTATATTGAAATGAGTGTATGTTTCAGTGAATTACAGTGTATACTGTTGTGACTTGAATAAGCCTTGTACCCTATAACACTAGCTCTTTCCTGTAGATCTGTTGTTTTGTAAAATGTGTTACTTTTGTAAAATGTGTTACTTTGGTAAAATGATTACAGTAAAAGTTCTCACTGAGGAAATAATACCGTATCACTCTCGTGATTATTTCTCCCCTTTTTCAGGGGCGTAACACTCACAGACCTGTAACTTCTTCTTTAAGAGGCTCCTCTGTCCTCCACTCGTTACCTGTATTAATGGCACCTGTTTGAACTTGTTATCAGTATAAAAGACACCTGTCCACAACCTCAAACAGTCACACTCCAAACTCCACTATGGCCAAGACCAAAGAGCTGTCAAAGGACACCAGAAACAAAATTGTAGACCTGCACCAGGCTGGGAAGACTGAATCTGCAATAGGTAAGCAGCTTGGTTTGAAGAAATCAACTGTGGGAGCAATTATTAGGAAATGGAAGACATACAAGACCACTGATAATCTCCCTCGATCTGGGGCTCCACGCAAGATCCCACCCCGTGGGGTCAAAATGATCACAAGAACGGTGAGCAAAAATCCCAGAACCACACGGGGGACCTAGTGAATGACCTGCAGAGAGCTGGGACCAAAGTAACAAAGCCTACCATCAGTAACACACTACGCCGCCAGGGACTCAAATCCTGCAGTGCCAGACGTGTCCCCCTGCTTAAGCCAGTACATGTCCAGGCCCATCTGAAGTTTGCTAGAGAGCATTTAGATGATCCAGAAGAGGATTGGGAGAATGTCATATGGTCAGATGAAACCAAAATATAACTTTTTGGTAAAAACTCAACTCGTCGTGTTTGGAGGACAAAGAATGCTGAGTTGCATCCAAAGAACACCATACCTACTGTGAAGCATGGGGGTGGAAACATCATGCTTTGTGGCTGTTTTTCTGCAAAGGGACCAGGACGACTGATCCGTGTAAAGGAAAGAATGAATGGGGCCATGTATCGTGAGATTTTGAGTGAAAACCTCCTTCCATCAGCAAGGGCATTGAAGATGAAACATGGCTGGGTCTTTCAGCATGACAATGATCCCAAACACACCACCCGGGCAACAAAGGAGTGGCTTCGTACGAAGCATTTCAAGGTCCTGGAGTGGCCTAGCCAGTCTCCAGATCTCAACCCCATAGAAAATCTTTGGAGGGAGTTGAAAGTCAGTGTTGCCCAGCGACAGCCCCAAAACATCACTGCTCTAGAGGAGATCTGCATGGCGGAATGGGCCAAAATACCAGCAACAGTGTGTGAAAACCTTGTGAAGACTTACAGAAAACGTTTGACCTGTGTCATTGCCAACAAAGGGTATATAACAAAGTATTGAGATAGACTTTTGTTATTGACCAAATACTTATTTTCCACCATAATTTGCAAATAAATTAATTAAAAATCCTACAATGTGATTTTCTGGATTTTTTTTCTCATTTTGTCTGTCATCGTTGAAGTGTACATATGATGAAAATTACAGGCCTCTCTCATCTTTTTAAGTGGGAGAACTTGCACAATTGGTGGCTGACTAAATACTTTTTTCCCCCACTGTAGGCTCTGACACTCGTTGGATGTGGAAGTGCTTGCAAACCATTACAGACTACAAAGGGAAGCACAGTCGAGAGCTGCCCAGTGACACGAGCCTACCAGACAAGCTAAACTACTTCTATGCTCGATTCGAGGCGAATAACACTGAAACATGCATGAGAGCACCAGCTGTTCTGGAAGACTGTGTGATCACGCTCTCCGCAGCTAATGTGAGTAAGACCTTTAAACAGGTCAACATTCACCTCCTAAACACCTCCTTCTGCAACTGGATCCTGGACTTCCTGACGGGCCGCCCCCAGGTGGTAAGGGTAGGTAACAACAAATCCGCCATGCTGATCCTCAAGACAGGGGCCCCTCAGGGGTGTGTGCTCAGTCTCCTCCTGTACTCCCTGTTCACTCACGACTGCACGGCCAGGCACGACTCCAACACCATCATTAAATTTGCCGATGACAACAGTGGTAGGCCTGATCATCGACAACGAAGAGACAGCCTAGAGGGAGGAGGCCAGAGACCTGGCCATGTGGTGCCAGGACAACAACCTCTCCCTCAATGTGATCAAGACAAAGGAGATGATTGTGGACTACAGGAAAAAGAGGACCGAGCACTCCCCCATTCTCATTGATGGGGCTGCAGTGGAGCAGGCTGAGAGCTTCAAGTTCCTTGGTGTCCACATCAGCAACAAACTAACATGGTCCAAGCACACCAACACAGTTGTGAAGAGGGCACGACAAAACTTCTTCCCTCAGGAGACTGAAAAGATTTGGCATGGGTCCTCAGATCCTCAAAAAGGTTCTACAGCTGCACTATCGAGAGCATCCTGACAGGTTGCATCACTGCCTGGTATGGCAACTGCTCGGCCTCCGACCGCAAGGCACTAAAGAGGGTAGTGCGAACAGCCCAGTACATCACTGGGGCCAAGCTTCCTGCCATCCAGGACATCTATACCAGGTGGTGTCAGAGGAAGGCCCTAAAAATTGTCAAAGACTCCAGCCACCCTAGTCATAGACTGTTCTTTCTGCTACCGCACGGCAAGCGGTACCGGAGCACCAAGTCTAGGTCCAAGAGGCTTCTAAACAGCATCTTCCCCCAAACCATAAGACTCCTGAACATCTATTCAAATGGCTACCCAGACTATTTGCATCCCCCCCTTTACACCACTGCTACTCTCTGTTGTCGTCTATGCATAGTCACTTGAATAACTATACCTACATGTACATACTACCTCAACTAACGGTGCCCCCGCACATTGACTCTGTATTGGTACCCCACTGTATATAGTCTCACTATTGTTATTTTACAGCTGCTCTTTATTTACTTGTTACTTTTATCTCTTATTCTTATCCGCATTCTTTTGAAACTGCATTGTTGGTTAGGGGCTCGTAAGTAAGTATTTCACTAAGATCTCCACCTGTTGTATTCGGCGCATGTGACTAATAAAATTGGATTTGATGTTAACAGTTGGAACTTCTGTTGTATCTGAATAGATTTTGTCCTGAGGTGGCTAGCTACGGAATGCTATATGATGTATGACTGGTGAGTAGATCCACAACCAGGATAGCAAGCTACTGTATATGCTAGTAGCTGTAGCACCTGGTGTGTTCCAATTCTTTGAATGCTAACACACAGAACTGTAGTTAGCTATTCCAACTGGGAGCTGGGTAGGCAATAGACAATACAAGTTTCAAGTTTTAGTAGTCATATATAGAGGATACGCATGGTATACAGTACATTCGGAAAGTATTCAGACCACTTGACTTTTTCCTCATTTTGTTACATTACAGCCTTATTCTAAAATGGATTAAATAGATTTTAAAAAATGTAATCGATTTTTCCCCTCACCAATCTACACACAAAACCCATAGACAAAACAAAAAAACAAGTTTAAACATTTTAGCAAATGTATTTAAAAAAAACAACTGAAATATCACAATTGCATAAGTATTCAGACCCTTTAGTCAGTACTTTATTGAAACACATTTGGAAGCGATTACAACCTTGAGTCTTCTTGGGTATGATGCTACAAGCTTGGCACACCTATATTTGGGGAGTTTCTCCCATTCTTTTCGGGCAGATCCTCTCAAGCTCTGTCAGGTTGGATGGAGAGCGTTGCTTCACAGTCATTTTCAGGTATCTCCAGAGATGTTAAAGCGGGTTCACGTCCGGGTCCTGGCTGAGCCACTAAAGGACATTCAGAGACTTGTCCCGAAGCCACTCCTGCTTTGTCTTGGCAGTGTGCTTTGGGTCGTTGTCCTGTTGAAAAGGTGAACATTCGCCCCAGTCTGAGGTGCTCTGGAGCAAGTTTTCATCAAGGATCTATCTGTACTTTGCTTCGTTCATCTTTCCCTCGATCCTGACTAGACTCCCAGTCCCTGCCGCTGAAAAATATCCCTACAGGGATGGTGCCAGGTTTCCTCCAGACGTGACGCTTGGCATTCAGGCCAAAGAGAAACTTGTTTCTCATGGTCTGAGAGTCTTTAAGTGCCTTTTGTCAAGCTCCATGAGGGGTGTCATGTACCTTTTACTGAGGAGTGGCTTCCGTCTGGCCATTCTACCATAAAGGCCTGATTGGTGGAGCGCTGCAGAGATGGTTGTCCTTTTGGAAGGTTCTCCCATCTCCATAGAGGAACTCTGGAGCTCTGTCAGTGACCATTGGGTTCTTGGTCACCTCCCTGACCAAGGCCCTTCTCCCTAGATTGCTCAGTTTGGCCGGACGGCCAGGTCTATGAAGAGTCTTGGTGGTTCCAAACTTCTTCCATTTAAGAAATGTTAAATTCTGGGTTAAAATTAGAACACTGTTATACTCCACAGTATAGTATCTGAGGAGTGAAAAAGACTGGTTTTTACATCAGAAGTTAACCTGTTGGGTCTAGGGGGCAGCATTTGCACGTCTGGATAAAAAAAATGTACCCGATTTAATCTGGTTACTAATCCTACCCAGTAACTAGAATATGCATATACTTATTATATATGGATAGAAAACACTCTAAAGTTTCCAAAACTGTTTGAATGGTGTCTGTGAGTATAACAGAACTCATTTGGCAGGCAAAACCCTGAGACATTTTCTGACAGGAAGTGGATACCTGATGTGTTGTATTGACTTTAAACCTATCCCATTGAAAAACACAGGGGTTTAGGAATATTTTGGCACTTCCTATTGCTTCCACTAGATGTCACCAGCCTTTACAAAGTGTTTTGAGTCTTCTGGAGGGAGATCTGACCGAACAAGAGCCATGGAACGGTGATGTCCCATTAGACACCTGGCGCGCTACTTCATGTTGGGTACCCTCGTTCCAATACGTTATAAAAGACTATGCATTCGTCCACCTTGAATATTATTCATGTTCTGGTTAAAAAAGGCCCTAATGATTTATGCTATACAACGTTTGACATGTTTGAACGAACGGAAATATATTTTTTCCCCTCGTTCATGACGAGAAGTCCGGCTGGCTTACATCATGTGCTAACGAGACGGAGATTTTTGGACATAAATGATGAGCTTTTTTGAACAAAACTACATTCGTTATGGACCTGTGATACCTGGAAGTGACATCTGATGAAGAGAATCAAAGGTAATGGATTATTTACATAGTATTTTCGATTTTAGATCTCCCCAACATGACGTCTAGTCTGTATCGCAACGCGTATTTTTCTGGGCACAGTGCTCAGATTATTGCAAAGTGTGATTTCCCAGTAAGGTTATTTTTAAATCTGGCAAGTTGATTGCGTTCAAAAGATGTAAATCTATAATTCTTTAAATGACAATATAATATTTTACCAATGTTTTCTAATTTTAATTATTTAATTTGTGACGCTGACTTGACTGCCGGTTATTGGAGGGAAACGATTTCCTCAACATCAATGCCATAGTAAAACGCTGTTTTTGTATATAAATATGAACTTGATAGAACTAAAAATGCATGCATTGTCTAACATAATGTCCTAGGAGTGTCATCTGATGGAGATTGTAAAAGGTTAGTGTATCATTTTAGCTGGTTTTATGGTTTTGGTGACCCTGTCTTTGACTTGACAAAACATTACACACAACTCTTGTAAATGTACTGTCCTAACATACTCTAAATTTATGCTTTCGCCGTAAAACCTTTTTGAAATCGTAAAACGTGGTTAGATTAAGGAGATGTTTATCTTTCAAATGGTGTAACATAGTTGTATTTTTGAAAAATTTGAATTTTGACATTTATTTGGATTCAAATTTGCCGCTCTTGAAATGCACCTGCTGTTGATGGAGTGCACCACGGGTGGCACGCTAGCGTCCCACCTAGCCCCAAGAGGTTAATGGTTATCTGTAGGAGCCAGATGGCTTTGGAATGTTTTGGGTGGACGGGCGGAAGTCACAGGATTGCTATAGGGAATACGGGTGGAGATCTTTGGATTAGGCATCAAGGGGGTTGAGGTCAGTTCAGATCCCCTTAAGGGGGATACAGGTGTGCCAAGCTTGTAGCGTCATACCCAAGAATCGCTGCCAAAGGTGTATCAACAAAGTACTGAGTAAAGGGTCTGAATACTTATGTAAATGTGATATTTCAGTTGTTTATTTTAAATACATTTTAAAACCTGTTTTTGTTTTGTCATTATGGGGTATTGTGTGTAGATTGATGAGGGGGAAAAAAGATGTAATCCATTTTAGAATAAGGCTGTAAAGTAACAAAATGTGGAAAAAGTCAAGGGGTTTGAATACTTAATGAATGCACTGTATTTCTGTGAGTAGCCTAAAACATAAATCAAAGCAGAAAGTACTTCTCATGCAGCATGGCCACATGCTGAGTACATGGGGTACTGTGTAGTTTTTTTTCATTTGCTCACGTTGCATTTTGTGCGAACACATGCTTTCTCTTGACACTTGCTTGTGGCAGCAGATTTGCAGAGGACTGCGCTGTGAATGTGAAGTAAATGACATTGTCAGACTTTCCCTTGCTTCAGAAGAGAGAAAATTAGTTGAGAAGATTATTCTCTATTCTCTTCACTCCCTATCCCTCATTTTCTGGGTGATTTGTGATGTTTTATTTGTGCTTCCCATGACATACACACACTGTTTATACTGTAGTATGTTTGTTGTATTTTCAGGGCACATTTGTAAAAGTGATGTCTTACCTGTTAAAATAAAGGTACAAAAATAAATACAAATATTCTTTCTCCAAATTTCCCAATCTTTCTCTTTCCTCCTCGCCTCTCCTTCTCAGTCTGACCTTGCCCTTCGATCTTATCCTTTTCTTTATATTCTAAAACATAAATCAATATTCTATGCCCCTCCCTCTCTATGTGTTGATCACTGACTTCATCAATGTGCTGCTATATTGGCAGCTCATCAGGACATACAGCTAACCAGTCTCTCCCACCCTCCGCCCTCTCTCACTTACTCCCTCCCTTACTTCGATGCCTCTCTTTCTCCCTCCCACCTCTCTTTCCCTCCCTCTGTCCTCTCTCTCCCTCGCCTCTTCCCCCTCGCCTCTTCCCCCTCGCCTCTTCCCCCTCGCCTCTTCCCCCTCGCCTCTTCCCCCTCTCCCTCGCCCCTTCCCCCTCGCCTCTTCCCTTTTCTCCCAATCTTTCTCGCCTCTCCATTTCTCTCACTGCTGAAGCAATACTCTGCTTCTTGCCTTTCTTTCTCTTATTGCTCTACTTTTTCAGTCTCTCTTTCACTCTCTAAGCAACCAAATATTATTTATCTGGCCATTGCTCTCCTCCTTCACTGTGTAATTTGTTCTACTCTCTCTGTCTTTTTTCGCTCTGTCTCTCTGAGTGGTGGGATTATGGAGGGAGGTTTTAGAAGTGAGCAGAGTCCTGGGGTTTTGATCATATTCCCTCTCTGTGCCAACTGGCCTGTGAAGCCTGATATTCCTTCACTCACTCTTCTCTAAATCTTCCCTCGCTCCCTCTTGCTCCATCTCCCTTTACATCCCTCATTCTCCCTGCCTTCACGTCTCAACCATTCCATATCCCTCTATCATCCTTTTCCCCCCACACAAACTCCCTTCTCTTTCCCTCCCCTTCTTTCTCTCTCCTCTCCATCATTTCTCTCTCTCTCTCACTCTCTATAGTGTTAAAGGTGATACAACAAGAACAGTCTAATAAGGATTGATATGGGATGGGAGATCCCCCTGTTTCTCCTGCCCACCGCCAGTGTGTCACCATTTTACTGTTAATGGTCCCGGCTTTTACTGCAGAGGTAGCGAAGTGATTTGTGTGCGCTCTGACACTTTTACTAGATTGGGAATTAGTCCATGAGCATACGAGGCTTCCTGGAGGAATAACGGAAAATCAAAGGCTTCTCCAGGACAAAAGACAATACTGTCTTCCCTAAGCTATCTGTATAGACATGCACAACACTTTCCTCACATTGTGTTTCTTTTTATCAATCGAAATCTCTTCTCCGAGCCAAGTTTGAAACCATGGCGACCTCACTGTTGTGCTTGTGCACCATGTATCGTGCAACTTAACTGACTTTTGAGGGGTATACTGTAAAATTAAGGAAATCACTTTGTACTATTGAGATGCACTCCTAGTTTACTGCTCGCCTTGAGGATAAATCCCACCGACTGAGACCCGCCACTTCAGGGGAATACCATAGGGAACAAAATCAGATCACCCCTTCAGGCTACTCTCTGTCCTGCTTGGCTACTGGCAGACCCAGGCTTCTCTGAATCACTTGTCCAGACTGGCAGAATTCCACAAGCACGCCAGAGGGCCCCTTGCCGGGGCGATGGGTGTCAAGGTGACTGATAACAGGAGCTTTGCAAGGCATGCTGGGGGTGGGAGTCTGTTGTGATGGCGACGTAAGAGGAGTGTTAATACGACTTCACTCTCAAAGAAGCATGGGATGGCTGCCAGTTCAGACAGGCAGAGAGAGAGAGAGAGAGAAAGAAAGAGTGCAAATGACCTGAAAGGAGAAAAATAAAAACAACAAATAGATAAAATAGCAGGATAAGGTAGTGGGACTACGACCATTTGTGAAGCTATTAAAGCTATTTTGATCATTACTCAGATTTTTTTTTTTTTTAAATCAAGAAAAATCCCTACTGTTTATACAGATTGATAGAGAGAGAGTGTGAGCGATAGCGAAAATCCGGATCATAATCACACATAGTAAGTCCACCTTTAACAGGACACTGCCATTCTCTGGCGGAGTCACCTTTCCCATCATATATGTTGTTTCGCTCGCTCTCTCTGAGGGACCACAGACGTCTTGTGGTTCCTGAACACATCGGCGGCAGCAGGCACAAGCTCTCATGGAGTGAGGAAAAGTTTCCCTCTCCCTCTAAATTCAATTCAAAGGGGCTTAATTGGCATGGAAACATATGTTTACATTGACAAAGCAAGTAAACAAACAATTTACAAAAGACAAACTATCTCTCCCTTGCTTCCACTCTCGCTCTCCACCTCTTTCTATTTCTCGCTCCTTTACCATCTATGTCATGTCAATCTCTCTCCATCTCTTTGTTTCCCTCTTATCTTTTCACATCTTATACTTTCCCATATCTCTCTCCATCCGCTCTCTCTCACCATGTTATCCTACATTTACATGTTAGTCATTTAGCAGACACTATTTTCCAGAGCGACTTATGAGTACATACATTTGTTGTACTGGTCCCCCGTGGGAATCGAACCCACAACCCTGGCATTGCAAGTGTCACGCTCTACCAACTGAGCCACACTTGAATCACATCGTTAGAAGTTTACTTGAATAATTAACAGCCAATGACTCACAATACTAGAAATGGTAATGTAGTGTGGTTGATAAGAAACAAGTAAACCTCCAGAGAGCTACCTCCCTGTATGACTCACTCCCTAACATCTGCTTTCAGGGGATTAGAGGAAAACATTCACATCTCTGATCTACAAGATTGATATAGAAGTGCCATCTACTTAATGTGCTTCATCCATCTCCAGATGAACAGAAAGTAACAACTTGATAATTGTGGTGGTGAGACTAAGTTTCTGTTCCCCTGAGAAACCTAACGTAATACATGTGGTCCTGTGTGGCGCAGTTGGTAGAACATGGCTCTTGCAACGTCAGTATCGTGGTTTTCAATTCCCACTGGGGCCACCTGGAAATATATGAACACATAACTATGTATGTATGTTTGTTTGATTGTTTCTGGTTAGTGTTTATTTGCTTATTTCACTGTAGAGCCTCTAGCCCTGCTCATTATACCTTATCCAACCTCTCAGTTCCTCCACCCACACATGCTATGACATCTTCTGGTTTCAATGATGTTTCTAGAGACAATATCTCTCTCATCATCACTAAATGCCTAGGTTTACCTCCACTGTATTCACATCCTACCATACCTTTGTCTGTACATTATACCTTGAAGCTATTTTATCGCCCCCAGAAACCTGCTCCTTTTTCTCTCTATTCCGGATGTCAGAGACAACCAATTCTTATAGATTTTATCCCCACCCTTACCCTCATCCTTCTCTGTTCCTCTGGTGATGTTGAGGTGAATCCAGACCCTGCAGTGCCTAGCTCCACTCCTACTCCCCAGGTGCTCACTTTTGATGACTTCTGTAACCGTAATAGCCTTGGTTTCATGCATGTTAACATTAGAAGCCTCCTCCCTAAGTTTGTTTTATTCACTGCTTTAGCACACTCTGCCAACCCGGATGTCCTAGCCGTGTCTGAATCCTGGCTTAGGAAGTCCACCAAAAACTCTGAAATCTTCATCCCAAACTACAACGTTTTCAGACAAGATAGAACGGCCAAAGGGGGCGGTGTTGCAATCTACTGCAGAGATAGCCTGCAGAGTTCTGTCCTACTATCCAGGTCTGTACCCAAACAATTTGAACTTCTATTTAAAAAAATCCCATCTCTCTAAAAACAAGTCTCTTACCGTTGCCGCCTGCTATAGACCTCCCTCGGCCCCCAGCTGTGCTTTGGACACCATATGTGAACTGATTGCCCCCCATCTATCTTCAGAGCTCGTGCTACTAGGTGACCTAAACTGGGACATGCTTAACACCCCAGCCATCCTACAATCCAAGCTTGATGCCCTCAATCTCACACAAATTATTAATGAACCCACCATGTACCACCCCAAAGCCTTAAACACTGGCACCCTCATAGATATCATCCTAACGAACTTGCCCTCTAAATACACTGCTGTTTTCAACCAAGATCTCAGCGATCACTGCCTCATTGCCTGCATCTGTAATGGGTCAGCGGTCAAACGACCTCCACTCATCACTGTCAAACGCTCCCTGAAACATTTCAGTGAGCAAGCCTTTCTAATCGACCTGGCCCTGGTATCCTGGAAGGATATTGACCTCATCCCATCAGTAGAGGATGCCTGGTTATTTAAAAAAATGCCTTCCTCACCATCTTAAATAAGCATGCCCCATTCAAGAAATTTAGAACCAGGAACAGATATAGCCCTTGGTTCTCCCCAGACCTGACTGCCCTTAACCAACACAAAAACATCCTGTGGCGTTCTGCATTAGCATCGAACAGCCCCCGTGATATGCAACTTTTCAGGGAAGTTAGAAACCAATATACACAGGCAGTTAGAAAAGCCAAGGCTAGCATTTTCAAGCAGAAATTTGCTTCAAATTCAAAACATTTCTGGGACATTGTAAAGTCCATGGAGAATAAGAACACCTCCTCCCAACTGCCCACTGCACTGAGGATAGGAAACTCTGTCACCACCGATAAACCCACTATAATTGAGAATTTCAATAAGCATTTTTCTACGGCTGGCCATGCTTTCCACCTGGCTACCCCTACTGCAGTCAACAGCACTGCACCCCCCACAGCTACTCGCCCAAGGCTTCCCCATTTCTCCTCCCAAATCCATTCAGCTGATGTTCTGAAAGAGCTGCAAAATCTGGACCCCTACAAATCAGCCGGGCTAGACAATCTGGACCCTTTCTTTCTAAAATTATCTGCCAAAATTATTGCAACCCCTATTACTAGCCTGTTCAACCTCTCTTTCGTGTCGTCTGAGATTCCCATAGATTGGAAAGCAGCTGCTGTCATACCACTCTTTAAAGGAGGGGACATACTCTTGACCCAAATTGCTACAGACCTATATCCATCCTACCCTGCCTTTCTAAGGTCTTCAAAAGCCAAGTCAACAAACAGATTACCGACCATTTCGAATCCCACCGCACCTTCTCCGCTATGCAATCTGGTTTCAGAAATGGTCATGGGTGCACCTCAGCCACGCTCAAGGTCCTAAACGATATCGTAACCGCCATCGATAAGAAACAATACTGTGCTGCCGTATTCATTGACCTGGCCAAAGCTTTTGACTCTGTCAATCACCACATCCTCATCGGCAGACTCAATAGCCTTGGTTTCTCAAATGATTGCATCGCCTGGTTCACCAACTACTTCTCTGATAGAGTTCAGTGTGTCAAATCGGAGGGCCTGTTGTCCGGACCTCTGGCAGTCTCTATGGGGGTGCCACAGGGTTCAATTCTTGGGCCAACTCTTTTCTCTGTATACATCAATGATGTCGCTCTTGCTGATGGTGAGTCTCTGATCCACCTCTACGCAGACGACACCATTCTGTATACTTCTGGCACTTCTTTGGACACTGTGTTAACAACCCTCCAGACGAGCTTCAATGCCATACAACTCTCCTTCCGTGGCCTCCAACTGCTCCTAAATACAAGTAAAACTAAATGCATGCTCTTCAACCGATCGCTGCCTGCACCTGCCCGCCTGTCCAGCATCACTACTCTGGACGGTTCTGACTTAGAATATGTGGACAACTACAAATACCTAGGTGTCTGGTTAGACTGTAAGCTCTCCTTCCAGACTCACATCAAACATCTCCAATCCAAAGTTAAATCTAGAATTGGCTTCCTATTTCGCAACAAAGCATCCTTCACTCATGCTGCCAAACATACCCTCGTAAAACTGACCATCCTACCGATCCTCGACTTCGGCGATGTCATTTACAAAATAGCCTCCAATACCCTACTCAAGAAACTGGATGCAGTCTATCACAGTGCCATCCGTTTTGTCACCAAAGCCCCATATACTACCCACCACTGCGACCTGTACGCTCTCGTTGGCTGGCCTTCGCTTCATAATCGTCGCCAAACCCACTGGCTCCAGGTTATCTACAAGACCCTGCTAGGTAAAGTCCCCCCTTATCTCCGCTCACTGGTCACCATAGCAGCACCCACCTGTAGCACGCGCTCCAGCAGGTATATCTCTCTGGTCACCCCCAAAGCCAATTCCTCCTTTGGCCGTCTCTCCTTCCAGTCCTCTGCTGCCAATGACTGGAACGAACTACAAAAATCTCTGAAACTGGAAACACTTATCTCCCTCACTAGCTTTAAGCACCAGCTGTCAGAGCAGCTCTCAGATCACTGCACCTGTACATAGCCCATCTATAATTTAGCCCAAACAACTACCACTTCCCCTACTGTATTTATTTATTTGATTTATTTTGCTTCTTTGCACCCCATTATTTATTTCTGCTTTGCACTTTCTTCTACTACAAATCTACCATTCCAGTGTTTTACTTGCTATATTGTATTTACTTTGCCACCATGGCCTTTTTTCCTTTACCTCCCTTATCTCACCTCATTTGCTCACATTGTATATAGACTTATTTTTCTACTGTATTATTGACTGTATGTTTGTTTTATTCCATGTGTAACTCTGTGTTGTTGTATGCTGTCGAATTGCTTTGCTTTATCTTGGCCAGGTCGCAATTGTAAATGAGAACTTGTTCTCAACTTGCCTACCTGGTTAAATAAAGGTGAAATAAAAAAAAAAGAATACAAAAAATGTATGCATGCATTGTACCATACATACATACATACATACGTACATACGTATGTACGCACGCACGCACGCATGTATGTATGGTACAATGCTGTGTACTACTCCCTTCACAGAACAGTGCAAACTTGCTCTAACCAGAATAGAAAGAGGAGTGGGAGGCCCTGGTGCACAACTGAGCAAGAGAGTGTCTAGTTTGAGAAACAGATGTCTCACAAGTCCTCAACTGGCAGCTTCATTAAATAGTACCCGCAAAACACCAGTCTCAACGTCAACAGTGAAGTCCTCCGGGATGCTGGCCTTCTAGGCAGAGTTGCAAAGAAAAAGCCATATCTCAGACTGGCCAATAAAAAGAAAAGATTAAGACAGGCAAAAGAACACTGGACAGAGGAACTCTGATGCGTGGGGGAATGATGCCATGGGGGAAGATCACAAATTGCCCCCCAGTAACATTACCCTACATTCAGGCTATTGTTTATATGTGTACAAATCTGAGTATAATGCTTGTATGGATGTCAACCCCAATAGTTGTTCATGTCATGGTCATTAAATCAACTGCATTACAGTTAACTACTAACTGGAAAATAAAGGGGACGAACTGAAAGCACGTATATCCTACCAACGGGACATTAAAAACTGTAATATCTTATGTTTCACCGAGTCGTGGCTGAACTATGACATTAATAACATACAGCTGGCGGGTTATACACTCCATTGGCAGGATAGAACAGCAGCCTCTGGAAAGTCACGGAGTGGGGGCCTATGTATATTTGTAAACAACAGCTGGTGCACGATATCTAAGGAAGTCTAGAGGTTTTGCTTGCCTGAGGTAGAGTATATCATGATAAGCTGTAGACCACACTATACCGAGAGAGTTTTCATCTGTATTTTTCATAGCTGTCTACATACCACCACAGACCGATGCTGGCACTAAAACCGCACTCAATGAGCTATATACCACCATAAGAAACAGGAAAACGCTCATCCAGAGGCGGCACTCCAGGTGGCCGGGGACTTTAATGCAGGGAAACTTAAATCAGTTTTACCAAATTTCTATCAGCATGAACATTTCTATCAGAAAAAAACTCTAGACCACCTTTACTCCACACACAGAGACGCATAAAAAGCTCTCCCTCGCCCTAAATTTGCCAAATCTGACCATAATTGTATCCTCCTGATTACTGCTTACAAGCTAAAATTAAAGCAGGAAGCACCAGTGACTTGGTCTATAAAAAAGTGGTCAGATGAAGCAGATGCTAAACTACAGGACTGTTTTGCTAGCACAGACTGTAATATGTTCTGGGATTCTTCCGATGGCATTGAGGAGTACACCACATCAGTCACTGGCATCATCAATAAGTGCATCGATGACGTCGTCCCCATAGTGACTGTATGTACATACCCCAACCAGAAGCCATTGATTACAGGCAACATTCGCACTGAGCAAAAGGGTAGAGCTGCCGCTTTCAAGGAGCGGGACTCTAACCCGAACACTTTGAAGAAATCCCGCTATGCCCTCCGACAAACCATCAACCAGGCAAAGCTTCAATACAGGACTAAGATGGAATGGTACTACACCGGCTCCGACGCTCGTCGAATGTGGCAGTGCTTAAAAACTATTACAGACTACAAAGGGAAGCACAGCCGAAAGCTGCCCAGTAACATGAGACTACCAGATGAGCTAAATAATTTATATGCTCGCTTTGAGGCAAGTAACACTGAAACATGCATGTGAGCATCAGCTGTTCCGGACGACTGTGTGATCACGCTACCGATGTGAGTAACACCTTTAAACAGGTCAACATTCACAAGGCCGCAGGTCCAGATGGATTACCAGGACATGTACTGTGAGCATGCGGTGACCAACTGGCAAGTGTCTTCACTGACATTTTCAACCTCTCCCTGTACGAGTCTGTAATACCAACATGTTTCAAGCAGACCACCATAGTCCCTTTGCCCAAGAATATGTTAACCTGTTATGGCTAGGGGGCAGTATTTTCACAGCCGGATAAAAAACGTACCCGATTTAATCTGATTATTACTCCTGCCCAGAAACTAGAATATGCATATAATTATTAGCTTTGGATAGAAAACACTCCAAAGGTTCTAAAACTGTTTGAATGGTGTCTGTGAGTATAACAGAACTCATTTGGCAGGCCAAAACCTGAGAAGATTCCATGCAGGAAGTGCCTTGTCTGACAATTTCTTGCCCTTATTGATTATCTCTATCCATTACAGAGGATCTCTGCTGTTACGTGACACTTCCTACGGCTCCCATGGGCTCTCAGAAGGCGGCAAAAAGCTGAATCGTGGCTTTGCAGCCCCTGGCTGAAAAAAAGTAGCGCGTTTGGATAGTGGCTGGTTACAGTACTGTGAGACTCAGGCGCGTGCCCGAGTCGACCCCATGCTTTGTTTTCTTTCGTCTGTTTACCTAAACGCAGATTCCCGGTCGGAATATTATCGCTTTTTTACGAGAAAAATTGCATAAAAATTGATTTTAAACAGCGGTTGATATGCTTCGAAGTACGGTAATGGAATATTTAGAAATCTTTTGTCACGAAATGCGCCATGCTCGTGACCCTTATTTACACTTCGGATAGTGTCTTGAACGCACGAACAAAACGCCGCTGTTTGGATATAACTATGGATTATTTTGAACCAAACCAACATTTGTTATTGAAGTAGCAGTCCTGGGAGTGCATTCTGACGAAGAACACCAAAGGTAATCAAACTTTTCTAATAGTAAATCTGACTTTGGTCAGGGCTAAACTTGGTAGGTGTCTAAATAGCTAGCCGTGATGGCTGGGCTATCTACTCAGAATATTGCAAAATGTGCTTTCACCGAAAAGCTATTTTAAAATCGGACACCTCGATTGCACAAAGGAGTTCTGTATCTATAATTCTTAAAATAATTGTTATGTTTTTTGTGAACGTTTATCGTGAGTAATTTAGTAAATTCACCGGAGGTTTGCGGGGGGTATGCTAGTTCTGAACGTCACATGCTAATGTAAAAAGCTGGTTTTTGATATAAATATGAACTTGATTGAACAAAACATGCATGTATTGTATAACATAATGTCCTAGGTGTGTCATATGATGAAGATCATCAAAGGTTAGTGCTGCATTTAGCTGTGGTTTTGTTTTTTGTGACATTATATGCTAGCTTGAAAAATGGGTGTCTGATTATTTCTGGCTGGGTACTCTGCTGACATAATCTAATGTTTTGCTTTCGCTGTAAAGCCTTTTTGAAATCGGACAGTGTGGTTAGATAAAGGAGAGTCTTGTCTTTAAAATGCTGTGAAATAGTCATATGTTTGAAAAATTGAAGTTTTTGTATTTTAGAGGAATTTGTAATTCGCGCCACGCCTATCATTGGATATTGGAGCAGGTGTTCCGCTAGCGGAACGTCTAGATGTAAGAGGTTAAGGTAACCTGCCTAAATGACTATCGACCTGTAGCACTCACGTCTGTAGCCATGCATTGAATGGCTGGTCATGGCTCACGTCAACACTGTTATCCCAGAAACCCTAGACCCACTCCAATTTGCATGTTGCCCCAACAGATCAACAGATGATGCAAACTCTATTGCACTCCACACTGCCCTTTCACACCTGGACAAAAGGAATACCTATGTGGGAATGCTATTCATTGATTACAACTTAGTGTTCAACACTATAGTGCCCTCAAAGCTCATCACTAAGCTAAGGACACTGGGATTAAACGCCTCCTCTCTGCAACTGGACTTCCTGACGGGCCACCCCCAGGTGGTAAGGGTAGGTAACAACACATCCGCGACGTTGATCCTCAACACAGGGGACCCTCAGGGGTGCGTGCTCAGTCCCCTCTTGTACTCCCTGTTCACTCATGACTGCACGGCCAGGCACGACTCCAACACCATCATTAAGTTTGCCGATGACACAACAGGGGTAGGCCTGATCACCGACAACGATGAGACAGCCTAGAGGGAGGAGGTCAGAGACCTGGCCATGTGGTGCAAGGACAACAACAACTCCCTCAACATGATCAAGACAAAGGAGATAATTGTGGACTACAGGAAAAGGAGGACCGAGCACTCCCCCATTCGCATCGATGGGCTGTAGTGGAGCAGGTTGAGAGCTTCAAGTTCCTTGGCGTCCACATCAACAACAAACTAACATGGTTCAAGCACACCAAGTCAGTCGTGAAGAGGGCACGACAAAACCCATTCCCCCTCAGGAGACTGAAAAGATTTGTCATGGGTCCTCAGATCCTCAAAAGGTTTTACAGCTGCACCATCGAGAGCATCCTGACAGGTTGCATCAATGCCTGGTATGGCAACTGCTCGGCCTCCGACCGCAAGGCATTACAGAATGTAGCGCGTACGGCCCAGTACATCACTGGTGCCAAGCTTCCTGCCATCCAGGACTTCTATACCAGGCGGTGTCAGAGGAAGGCCCTAGAAATTGTCAAAGACTCCAGCCACCCTAGTCATAGACTGTTCTCTCTGCTACCGCACGGCAAGTGGTACCGGAGAACCAAGTCTAGGTCCAAGAGGCTTCTAAACAGCTTCTATCCCCAAACAATAAGAGTCCTGAACATCTAATCAAATGGCTACCCAGACTATTTGCATTGCATCCCCCCCTTCTATGCTTCTGATACTCTGTTATTATCTATGCATTGTCACTTTAATAATTCTACCTAAATGTACATATTACCTCAATTACATTGACACCGGTGCCCCCAAACATTGACTCTGTACCGGTACCCCCTGTATATACGTTGCTATTGCTATTTACTGCTGCTCTTTAATTATTTGTCATTCTTATCTCTGACTTTTTTGGGGTATTTTCTTAAAACTGCATTGTTCGTTAAAGGTCTTGTAAGTAAGCATTTCAACAGTCTACACCTGTTGTATTCGGAGCATTTGACAAATACAATTTTAATTGATTTGATTTTTTGATTTGACTACCTCTACTGATTTCTGTATGCTAGCTATGCTACCAGCTTATACAAATGGGAGTTTAGCAGTCACTTTTTCTAAAACTGAAAATGGACAACTTCTAAATGTTATCCAGCGAAAACATCCAAAATACACTATATACAAAAGTATGTGGACACCCATTCAAATAAGTGGATTTGGCTATTTCAGCCACATCCTTTGCTGACAGGAGTAAAAAAATTAAGAAAAAGAAGAAAAACAATCAAGCACACAGCTATGCAATCTCCAGTAGAATGGCCTTACTGAAGAACTCAGTGACTTTCAACGTGGCAGTGTCATAGGATATCACCTTTCCAACAAGTCAGTATGTCAAATTCTGCCCTGCTAGAGCTGCTCCGGTCAACTGTAAGTGCTGTTACTGTGAACTGCCAGCTGCGAAGTGGAAGGCCACACAAGCTCACCGAACGGGACCACCGAGTGCTGAACCGTGTAGCATGTAAAAACCGTCTGTCCTTGGTTGCAACACTCACTACCGAGTTCCAAACTGCCTCTGGAAGCAACGTCAGCACAAGAACTGTTCGTTGGGAGCTTTATGAAATGGGTTTCCATGGCTGAGCAGCCGCACACAAGCCTAAGATCACCATGTGCAATGCCAAGCGTCGGCTGGAGTGGTGCAAAGCTCAATGCCATTGGACTCTGGAGCAGTGGAAACGCGTTCTCTGGAGTGATGAATTACGCTTCACCATCTGGCAGTTTCACAGATAAATCTGGGATTGGCGGATGCCTGGAGAACGCTACCGGCCTCAATGCATAGTGCAAACTGTAAAGTTTGGTGGAGGAGAAATAATGGTATTGGGATGTTTTTCATGGTTCGGGCTAGGCCCCTTAGTTCCAGTGAAGGAAATATTAACGCTACAGCATACAATGACATTCTAGATGATTCCAACTTTGAGGCAACAGTTTGGGGAAGGCCTTTTCCTTTTTCAGCATGACAATTCCCCTGTGCAAAAAGCAAGGTCCACACAGAAATGGTTTGTCAAGATCGGTGTGGAAGAACTTGACTGGCCAGCACAGAGCCCTGCCCTCAACCCCATCGAACACTTTTGTGATGAATCGGAATATCAACTGCGAGCCATGCCTAATCTTCCAACATCAATGCCCGACCTCACTAATGCTCTTGATGCTGAATGGAAGCAAGTCCCCCGTAGCAATGTCCCAACATCTAGTGGAATGCCTTCCCAGAAGAGTGGAGGCTGTTATAGCAGCAAAGACGTGGCCAACTCCATATTAATGCCCATGATTTTGGAATGAGATGTTCAACAACCAGGTGTCCACATACTTTTAGTCATGTAGTGTATATCGAAATCTGATTTTAGTAAGCACATTGCGGGCCTGTTACAATACATCAATCATGACGGATTTGACAAATGTCCACTTTGTTAGACACAATTTGTTGATTGTGCGCCAATCCAGCATCTTTCTATCCCCATCTTTCTATCCCCCTCCAGGAAGTGAGTTTTTGTTTATACAGGATGTACCGCCCCCACCTACCGTCAACTAATCATGTCAATGAGGTGTGGAGATGCATTGTTGCAGAATTTGGGAGGCGCACGGCATTGCTGTACGAAGCTCGATTTGGCCTCCGCAAGCCTCTCAAGGCGCCACAATTACATCACACCCACCGTACGGCGCTTCCAGACCGCATGGCTGGATCAAACATAAATTGGCTTTCAGAGTGGAGATGCATGGTTTCTTACGCCACTCGTTTCACACACTATCAGGCTGACAACAAACTTTAACCCAAACATGCATACACACACACACAAACATAGTATATTCCATTGTGGAACACAGTGGAAATCATTTCCTCTTAAAGCACCTTAAAAAAACTGTAATTTACTCTCTGAAAGCTAACAGTGCTAAATAACGAAGGACACTTATGTTACAATGCCCAGATTCTCAAGAAAGTCTTCTGCTCTAAGAGCCAAAATGGATGGAGTAGAATGTGCTGAACAGAACCTCTTGGGTAAAGGTTAAGGCCCATATCTCCTCTATGACACATTGTCTACTATAATTAATATCTCAAATCAAATCAAATGTTATTGGTCACATACACATGTTCAGCAGATGTTAATGCGAGTGTAGCGAAATGCTTGTACTTCTAGTTCTGACTATGCAGAAATATCTAATAAGTAATCTAACAAATTCACAACAACTACCTTATACACACAAATATACACAAATGTAAAGGGATGGATAGAATATGTACATATAAATATATAGATGAGCGATTGCGTGAGTCACAGGCAAGATGCAGTAGATGGCATAGAATACAGTATATACAGTTGAAGTAGGATGTTTACATACACCTTAGCCAAATACATTTAAACTCAGTTCTTCACAATTCCTGACATTTAATCCTAGTTAAAATGTCCTGTTTTAGGTCAGTTAAGATCACTTTATTTTAAGAATGTGAAATGTGAGAATAATAGTAGAGAGAATGATTTATTTCAGCTTTTATTTCTGTCATCACATTCCCAGTGGGTCAGAAGTTTACATACACTCAATTAGTATTTGGTAGCATTGCCTTTAAATTGTTTAACTTGGGTCAAACGTTTCAGGTAGCCTTCCACGAGCTTCCCACAATAAGTTGGGTGAATTTTGGCCCATTCCTCCTGACAGAGCTGGTGTAACTGAGTCAGGTTTGTAGGCCTCCTTGCTCGCACACACTTTTTCAGTTCTGCCCACAAATGTTCTATAGGATTGAGGTCAGGGCTTTGTGATGGCCACTCCAATACCTTGACTTTGTTGTCCTTAAGGGATGAACAGGCAGTGGCTCGGGTGGTTGTTGTCCTTGATGATCTTTTTGGCCTTCCTGTGACATCGGGTGCTGTAGGTGTCTTGGAGGGCAGGTAGTTTGCCCCCGGTGATGCGTTGTGCAGACCGCACTACCCTCTGGAGAGCCTTGGTTGAGGGCGGTGCAATTGCCATAACAGGTGGTGATACAGCCCGACAGGATGCTCTCGATTGTGCATCTGTATAAGTTTGTGAGCGTTTTAGATGACAAGCCAAATTTCTTCAGCCACCTGAGGTTGAAGAGGCGCAACCATTTTATGTGGACCATTGTATGGAAACTTAAAAAAAAAAAACGTTCCACCATTTCCACTACTGTCCTGTCGATGTGTATGGGGGGGTTGCTCCCTCTGCTGTTTCCTGTAGTCCGCGATCATCTCCTTTGTTTTGACGTTGAGTGAGGTTTTGACACCACATTCCGAGGGCCCTCACCTCCTCATTGTAGGTCGTCTCATCATTGTTGGTAATCAGGCCTACCACTGTAGTGTCGTCTGCAAACTTTATGATTGAGTTGGAAGCGTGAATGGCTATGCAGTCATGGGTGAACAGGGAGTATATGAGAGGGCTGAGAACGCACCCTTGTGGAGCCCCAGTGTTGAGGATCAGTGGGGCGGAGATGTTGTTTCCTACCTTTACCACCTGGGTGCTATCCGTCAGAATGTCCAGTACCCAATTGCACAGTGCGAGGTCGAGAACCAGGGTCTCAAGCTTAATGACTAGCTTGGAGGGTAATATGGTGTTAAATGTTGAGCTGTAGTCAATGAACAGCATTCTTACATAGGTATTCCTCTTGTCCAGATGGGATTGGGCAGTGTGATGGCGATTGCATCGTCAGTGGACCTATTGGGGCAGTAAGCAAATTGGAGTGGGTCTAGGGTATCAGGTAGGGTGGAGGTGATATGATCCTTTACTAGTCTCTCAAAGCACTTCATGATGACAGAAGTGAGTGTAATGGGGCGATAGTCATTTAGTTCAGTTACCTTAGTTTCTTGGGAACTGGAACAATGGTGGACATCTTGAAGCATGTGGGGACAACAGATTGGAATAGTGATTGGTTGAATATGTCCGTAAACACACCAGCCAGCTGGTCTGCGCATGCTCTGAGGACATGGCCAGGGATGCCGTCTGGGCCGGCAGCCTTGCGAGGGTTAACACGTTTAAATCTTTTACTCACGTTGGCCATGGAGAAGGAAAGCCCACAGGCTTTGGTAGCAGGCAGTGTCAGAGGCACTGTATTGTCCTCAAAGCGAGCAAAGAAGTTGTTTAATTTGTCTGGGAGAAAGACGTTGATGTCCGCGACGGGGCTGGTTTTCTTTTTGTAATCCGTGATTGACTGTAGACCCTGCCACATTCGTCTCGTGTTTGAGCCGTTGAATTGTGACACTACTTTGTCTCTATACTGACGCTTTGTTTGTTTGATTGCTTTGCGGAGGGAATAGCTGCACTGTTTGTATTCGGTCATCGTTCCGGTCGCCTTGCCATGTTTAAAAGCGGTGGTTCGCGCTTTCAGTTTTGCGCGAATACTGCCATCAATCCACGGTTTCTGGTTAGGGCAGGTTTTAATAGTCACAGCGGGTATGACATCTTCAATGTACTTGCTAATAAACTCGCTCACCGAGTCAGCATTTACATCTACGTTGTTGTCTGAGGCTATCCGGAAACATGTCCCAGTCCATGTGATCGAAGCAATTTTTTATACATTTTTTTATTTCACTAGGCAAGTCAGTTAAGAACACATTCTTATTTTCAATTTCGGCCTAGGAACAGTGGGTTAACTGCCTTGTTCAGGGGCAGAAAGACAGATTTTTGTACCTTGTCAGCTCGGGGATTCGATCTTGCAACCTTTCGTTTACTAGTCCAACGCTCTAACCACTAGTCTACGCTGGGTGTTGAGGTAGTTGGATGGGCTATTTACAGATGGGCTATGTACAGCTACAGTGTCTGTGAGCTGCTCTGACAGCTGGTGCTTAAAGTTAGTGAGGGAGATATGAGTCTCCAGCTTCAATGATTTTTTCAGTTCGTTCCAGTCATTGGCAGCAGAGAACTGGAAGGAAATGCGGCCAAAGGAGGAATTGGCTATAGGGGTGACCAGTGAAATATACCTGCTGGAGCGCGTGCTACGGGTGGGTGCTGCTATGGTGACCAGTGAGCTGAGGTAAGGTGGGGCTTTACCTAGCAAAGACTTATAGATGACCTGGAGCCAGTGGGTTTGGCAACGAATATGAAGCGAGGGCCAGCCAACGAGAGCATACAGGTAGCAGTGGTGGGTAGGATATGGGGCTTTGGTGACAAAACGGATGGCACTGTGATAGACTACATCCAATTTGCAGAGTGTTGGAGGCTATTTTGTAAATGACGTCACCGAAGTCAAGGATCAGTAGGATGGTCAGTTTTACGAGGGTATGTTTGGCAGCATGAGTGAAGGATGCTTTGTTGTGAAATAGAAAGCCGAGTCTAAATTTAATTTTGGATTGGAGATGCTTATTAATGGGAGTCTGGAAGGAGAGTTTACAGTCTAACCAGACACCCAGGTATTTGTAGTTGTCCACATATTCTAAGTCAGAACCGTCCAGAGTAGTGATGCTGGACGGGTGGGCAGGTGTGGGCAGCGATCGGTTGAAGAGCATGCATTTAGTTTTACTTGCATTTAACCTCTCTTGGGTAGGGGGCAGTATTTTCACGTCCGGATAAAAAACATACCCGATTTAATCTGGTTATTACTCCTGCCCAGAAACTAGAATATGCATATAATTGTTTGATTTTGATAAAAAACACCCTAAAGTTTCTAAAACTGTTTGAATGGTGTCTGTGAGTATAACAGAACTCATATGGCAGGCCAAAATCTGAGAAGATTCTATACAGGAAGTGCCCTCTCTGACCATTTCTTGGCCTTCTATAGCCTCTTTATCGAAAACAGAGGATCTCTGCTGTAACGTGACATTTTCTAAGGCTCCCATAGGCTCTCAGAAGGCGCCAGAACGGGGAATGATGACTCTGCAGTCCCTGGCTGAAAAACAGTAGCGCATTTGGATAGTGGTCGATCTGAGAACAATGACAAGGGCGCGCGCGTGCACGTGAAGACAACATTTTCTACTTTCAGTCTTTGAACGAAAACAACGCCTCCCGGTCGGAATATTATCGCTATTTTACGAGAAAAATCGCATAAAAATTGATTTTAAACAGCGTTTGACATGCTTCGAAGTACGGTAATGGAATATTTTGAGAGAAAAAAATTCACGACATGCGTCCGCGCGTCACTGTTCTGATAGGGACCTGAACGCACGGACAAAACATATGATATTTGAACATAACTATGGATTATTTTGAACCAAAACAACATTTGTGGTTGAAGTAGAAGTCCTGGGAGTGCATTCTGACGAAGAACAGCAAAGGTAATCCAATTTTTCTACTAGTAATTCTGAGTTTAGTGAACGCCAAACTTGGTGGGTGTCAAATTAGCTAGCCCGTGATGGCGAGCTATCTACTCAGAATATTGCAAAATGTGCTTTTGCCGAAAAGCTTTTTTTAAATCGGACACCGCGATTGCATAAAGGAGTTCTGTATCTATAATTCTTAAAATAATTGTTGTGTTTTTTGTGAACGTTTATCGTGAGTAATTTAGTAAATTCACCGGAAGTGTTCGGTGGGAATGCTAGTCACATGCTAGTCACATGCTAATGTAAAAAGCTGTTTTTTGATATAAATATGAACTTGATTGAACAAAACATGCATGTATTGTATAACATAATGTCCTAGGAGTGTCATCTGATGAAGATCATCAAAGGTTAGTGCTGCATTTAGCTGTGGTTTTGGTTTTTGTGACATTATATGCTAGCTTGAAAAATGGGTGTGTGATTATTTCTGGCTGGGTACTCTCCTGACATAATCTAATGTTTTGCTTTCGTTGTAAAGCCTTTTTGAAATCGGACAATGTGGTTAGATTAACGAGAGTCTTGTCTTTAAAATGGTGTAAAATAGTCATATGTTTGAGAAATTGAAGTTATAGCATTTTTAAGGTTTTTGAATATCGCGCCACTCGATTCCACCGGCTGTTGACTAGGTGGGACGACCCGAGAGAGGTTAAGAGCAGTTGGAGGCCACGGAAGGAGAGTTGTATGGCATTGAAGCTCGTCTGGAGGTTAGTTAAAACAGTGTCCAAAGAAGGGCACAAAGTATACAGAATGGTGTCGTCTGCGTAGAGGTGGATCAGAGAATCACCAGCAGCAGGAGCGACATCATTTATGTATACAGAGAAAAGAGACGGCCCGAGAATTGAACCCTGAGGCAACCCCAATACACGGCTGTGACTATAATCGAAGAAAATTATCTTGGAAGATAACGCGGTTGGCATTTGATTGTAAGGAATTCTAGGTCAGGTGAACAAAAGGACTTGAGATCCTGTATGTTGTTGTGATTACACCATGAGTCGTTAATCATAACGCATACACTCCAACCCTTCTTCTTACCAGAGAGATGTTTGTTTCTGTCGGCGCGATGCATGAAGAAACCGGGTGGCTGTTCCGACTCTGACAACGTATCCCGAGTGAGCCATGTTTCCGTGAAACAGAGAATGTTACAATCTCTGAAAGGCAACTCGTGCCCTAATTTTGTCCACCTTGTTATCTAGAGACTGGACATTTGTGAGTAATATGCTAGGAAGCGGTGAATGGTGTGCTCGCCTTTGAGTCTGACCAGTAGACCGCTCCGTCTGCCTCTCCTGCGGTGACCGCGTTGTTTTGGGTCGGCCTCTAGGATAAGTTCGCATGTCCAGGGTGGAGGTCCGAACAAAGGATCCGCTTTGGGAAAGATATATTCCTGGTCGTAATGATGGTAAGTTGACATCGCTTTTATATCCAATAGTTCTTCCCGGCTGTATGTAATAACACTTGAGTTTCTGTGCTAGCAATGTAAGAAATAATACATAAAAAAACGAATAACTGCATAGTTTTCTAAGGACCTGAAGCGAGGCGACCATCTCTGTCGGCGCCATCTTATACCTGCTGGCCGACCCAGCACAGAGTTTACATTTACATTTAAGTCATTTAGCAGACGCTCTTATCCAGAGCGACTTACAAATTGGTGCATTCACCTTATGATATCCAGTGGAACAACCACTTTACAATAGTGCATCTAAATCTTTTAAGGGGGGGGGGGGGGGGGGAGGTTAGAAGGATTACTTTATCCTATCCTAGGTATTCCTTAAAGAGGTGGGGTTTCAGGTGTCTCCGGAAGGTGGTGATTGACTCCGCTGTCCTGGCGTCGTGAGGGAGCTTGTTCCACCATTGGGGTGTCAGAGCAGCGAACAGTTTTGACTGGGCTGAGCGGGAACTGTGCTTCCTCAGAGGTAGGGGGGCCAGCAGGCCAGAGGTGGATGAACGCAGTGCCCTTGTTTGGGTGTAGGGCCTGATCAGAGCCTGAAGGTATGGAGGTGCCGTTCCCTTCACAGCTCCGTAGGCAATCACCATGGTCTTGTAGCGGATGCGAGCTTCAACTGGAAGCCAGTGGAGAGAGCGGAGGAGCGGGGTGACGTGAGAGAACTTGGGAAGGTTGAACACCAGACGGGCTGCGGCGTTCTGGATGAGTTGTAGGGGTTTAATGGCACAGGCAGGGAGCCCAGCCAACAGCGAGTTGCAGTAATCCAGACGGGAGATGACAAGTGCCTGGATTAGGACCTGAGTTGGTAATCATAGAGCCCAGTCTTACCAATGAAATAATCCACAGTTAACACAGAGCACAAACTGGTTTGTACTAGGCTAAACTGTATTTCCCCAAACTACGACCTTGAAAGAGTCAAAATGATGCATTCATTCACAAACGACGTTGCAACATTAGCCTACTTCTGAAGTCAATTAAATCTATTGACTCCATCGTAGAATTCTCTGAAATGCCTTTGCCATGTGTGCGAAGTGTTGAATAAATTCCTTACATCCTTTCTCTTTGCTTCATTCTGAAAACACATTGGACTTTGGACAGTCTCATCCAATAAGGTGGAGGCAACAAGATAGGCTCCAAGGAATTGTGGAAAGACACATTTAAATAGAGCCCAAAGTAAAGCTGGGCGATACAGACAAAATCCATATTGCGATATATTGGCTGAATTGATGCGACAACGATAAACAGAACGATAAGTTTAGAACTATGTGCACCACATAAAAAATGTATTAATAATCCTTGAAAATACTATTGCTTTTGTGATGGTTGTAGCCATCAATTGTCCCATTAACAAACTCCCATATTAGCAAACATATTTCATTTCAAACTTCACATTTCTCAAGTATAGGCTACTGATCGTAATGAACGATATCAGCAAAATGCCTGTGAGAAGTGATCAGTATGGTTGATGAAGATCATTTTCTGTTTATCGTCCTAGGTCTAGCCCAAAGTGTTGAACAAATGCACTCTACAGGTGTCTGCAGAAAAATAACAGTGTGCTTGTTTTATTTGTCCATTTTACCAGAATATATTACCAAACTAACTAAGATGGACTATTTACATTGACACCCAACCCCCTTCGATTTTACACTGCTGCTACTCACTGTTTATTATCTTAGTCACTTTACCCCTACTTACATGTACAAATTACTCAACTAACCTCTATCCCCGCACATTGACTCAGTACCAGAACCCCCTGTATATAGCCTCAGTATTGTTATTTTATTGTGTTACTTTTTATTTTATATTTTACTTTATTTAGTCAATATTTTCTTCATTATATTTATTGAACTGCATTGTTGGTTAAGGGCTTGTAGGTAAGCATTTCACGGTAAGGTCTACACCTGTTGTATTCAGTGCACGTGACAAATACAATTTGATTTGGCTGTCTCCAGCAGAGGGATAATGCAGTGATCGTCTATCATGTGGTCTGTCCATTCCACATTAATTTAGAATAGGCTAGAGACCAGATATATTTACTCTGACACACACAGACTAATCTACCCTAATTATGTCCCCTTATCCAATGTACCTGTCCAATGTCACAATGAGTGATCTACTTAAAAACAACCCAAAACAACTAATCTCCCTATACCACAAACTCTCCATCGCCTCTCAGCAACACTCTCCAGAACTGAACTCCATCTCGCTCAATAACACTTTATTCATCCCTCAAGAGGTAACAGTGGATAAACCCCAGTCCATGTCAGAAGAACTTACAGTAGAGTAGAATAACATAATCAGTCTTGGTTAAGTATCATTGGTCTTTAACATCAGACTAAGAACGTCAAACTAAGCCTAGTCAAATCATCATTTATTCTCAGTAAATCTCATCACTACAGCACTCAAAAATACATGAGGTGACACCCTTCTGGTTTTCCTGCTTTGTGTATCATCTTAAAGGCAGTCTAGTGCATTGCTCTAACCCATCTCTGTTCCTGCCATGTGGGCTGGCAGCATGGCTGAGCAGCTGCTTCATTCGACCACACCCCCTGAACAGGGAAATCCTGGGCCAATGAGGCTGGCCCGTTTGTTGGCTCGAGGCACAGCAATGACTCGCTCCTCTGACTGTGTCACATATATGTCACTCCATTCTTACAGCCTCCACAGGAGAACTAAGCCGTGTTCACACACATTTAACCAGGCTAATCTCCTAGGTAATAATACCTTCCAGTTTTTTCTTTACTTTGCTGGATTGTCGTAAATTTCTCCCTTTTGCTGAAAATAATAATGTGTAATGTTGTAATTCTGTGTAAGCCTTTCCTACGTAAGTTGTTATAGAGTGCCCATGCTCGATACCCTGGTGCAACAACTGCACCGTCCGCAACCGCAGGGCTCTCCTGAGGGTGGTGCGTTCTGCCCAATGCATCACCGGGCGCTCACTGTCTGCCCTCCAGTACACATACAGCACCCGAGCAATGGCTTGTTCACCCCACTATCATCCAGAAGGCGAGGTCTGTACAGGTGCATTAGATCTGGGACAGAGAGAATGAAAAACAGCTTCCATCTCGAGGCTATCAGACTGTTAAATAACCATCACTAGCCGACCTTCCAACCAGTACCCAGCCCTGAACTTAGCCATTGTCACTAGACAGCCACCACCCGGTTACTCAACCCTGCACCTTAGAGGCTGCTGCCCTATGTACATAGACATGTCACTTTAATAATGTTTACATACTGTTTTACCCATTTCATACGTACAGTACCAGTCGAAGGTTTGGACAGACCTACTCATTCCAGGTATTTTCTTTCTTTTTACTATTTTCTACGTTGTATAATAATAGTGAGGACATCAAAGCTATGAAATAACACATATGGAATCATGTACAGTAGTAAACATAAAAAGTGTTAAACAAATCAAAATATATTTCAGATTCTTCAGAGTAGCCACCCTTTGCCTTGCTGACAACTTTGCACACATTCTCTCAACCAGCTTCACCCGGAATGCTTTTACAACAGTCTTGAAGGAGTTCCCACATCTGCTGAGCACTTGTTGGCTGCTTTTCCTTCACTCTGCAGTCCAACTCATCCCAAACCATCTCGATTAGGTTGAGGTCGGGTGAATGTGGAGGCCAGGTCATCTGATGCAGCACTCCATCACTCTCCTTCTTGGTCAAATAGCCCTTACACAGCCTGGAGGTGTGTTGGGTCATTGTCTTGTTGAAAAACAAATGATAGTCCCACTAAACGCAAACCAGATGGGATGGCATATTGCTGCAGAATGCTGTGGTAGCCATGATGGTTAAGTGTGGCTTGAATTCTAAATAAATCACTGACAGTGTCACCAGCAAAGGACCCCCACACCATCATACCTCCTCCTCCATGCTTCACGGTGAGAACCACACATCCGGAGATCATCCGTTCACCTACTCTGTGTCTCAAAAAGACACGGCGGTTGGAACCAAAAATCTTAGATTTGGACTCAGACGAAAGGACAGATTTCCACCGGTCTAATATCCATTGCTCGTGTTTTTTGGCCCAGCAAGTCTCTTCTTCTTGTCACAACACAACGGATTGGCTCAAATGCATTAAGAAGGAAGAAACTCTACAAATTAACTTTTAACATGGCACACATGTTCATTGAAATGCATTCCAGGTGACTACCTCATGAAGCTGGTTGAGAGAATGCCAAGAGTGTGCAAACTGTCATCAAGGCAAAGGGAGGCTACTTTGAAGAATGTAAAATCGGTTTAACACTTTGTTGGTTACTACATGATTCCATATGTGTTATTTCATCGTTTTGATGTCTTCACTTTTATTCTACAATGTAGAAAATAGTAAAAATAAAGAAAAACCCTTGAATGAGTCGGTGTCTCCAAACTTCTGACTGGTACCGTATATACTGTATTCTAGTCAATGCCATCCTATTGGTGGCTCAGTTGGTAGAGCATGGTGTTTGCAACGCCAGCATGGTGTGTGCAACGCCAGGGTTGTGGGTTCGATTCCCACGGGGAGCCAGTACAACAACAAAAAAATGCATGAAATGAAATGTATGAATTCACTACTGTAAGTCGCTCTGGATAAGAGCGTCTGCTAAATGACTAAAATGTAAATGTATTCAACTATGGCTGTGTATATACTATTCTATCCTAAGTATTCTACAGATATACAATATATACTGTCCATAATATCCCATCTACACGCACTTACACTCCGGACTCCGACATTGCTCCTCCTAATATTTATATACTTCTTCATTTCATTCTTTTACTTTTTAGATTTGCGTGTATTACTGCACTGTTGGAGCTAGGAACATAAGCATTTTGTTGCACCCGCAATAACATCTGCTAAATAATATATAAGATGTGATTTGATTTTGCTATTCCTATTTCATAGACCTACTATAGGTGGGACTGAAAAACAGCAGCAGCAGAAGTATTGCTTTGTGTTTTCCAAAAGAAAGGACAATCAGTGTTTGCCCTCTAGAAGCAGCCAGGCAGGCAGACAGCCAGGCAGGCAGACAGCCAGGCAGGCAGACAGCCAGGCAGGCAGACAGCCAGGCAGGCCCAGCAGCAGACTGATTAATCAGTAAACATTAGCAAAAGTGTCTCTGGTGCAAACAGCACAACGCTGGAACACAGCAGAGCAGTCAGATAGAACTACAATTTATGGCAATGCTGAGAGAGTGATTGTGCATCATTAGCTGCTGTTTGTGAGAAAAGGATTGTGTGTGCGTGTGTGTGTGTGTGTGTGTGTGTGTGTGTGTGTGTGTGTGTGTGTGTGTGTGCGCGTGCATGTGGGGGGATCTCTCTGTGTGTAGTGCAAAGTGCATCTCCTTTCTGTATAGTAGTGCTGGTGTGCATTAATGTTAATGGGGGTGGTAAAGTGTTGTTAAGGTGGAGGTTAATACTCATATTCCCTCCTCACTAACACACCACTAAGAGCCTGCACCACTAAGAGCCTGCACCACAGAGTAATGAACCATAGAGATAAAACAACTAGATCTAGCTCTAGGAAATGAACAACCACATTTCTCCTGGCTGATATGATGACTCTACTGCATCAGTGTGCTACTAGTCTGAAAAACATTGCCTGTATCCCAAATGGCACCATATTTCACTATGTAGTACACTACTATGGTAACATATATATTACACTACTATGGTAACCTATATAGTACACCAATATGGTATCCTATATATTACACTACTATGGTAACCTATATAGTACACTACTATGGTAACCTTGCAAGCCAGCCTGATCTTGAGAGCTGACATAGATTACTCACTAGAGCTTAGAATCCAAGATGGCGTAGCAGTCAGACGTCTTTGTCCTGTCGTGTCCCTTGTATATATCTTTTTACATCTTTTTCTTCACATATCTTTTTTAAATATTTTCCTAAACCTCAACTTCTAAATACTCTCCTGCAACCCGCCTCCCCCAATGTGGCGTGGATCAGTTTTTTTTCTCTAAAGTATTTCTATTTACTTCGGATCTGGAATCCCTCAACTGAAGCTAGCCAGCTAACTACCTACCAGCTATCAGTCAGCAAACCATTGCTAGCGGTCATCAGCTAACTTTTAGCTTGGAAAGCTCTCGCCAGTTCGAACAACGTGACTCAAACCAGAGCATAACGGACCTATTATTATTTATTATTGTTTTTCCCCATATCCCCGGATTCCTACCGCAAACTCTGAACATTTTCATCTGGATCTTTGCAACTAGCTAACCGAAATCCCGGGTGACTACTCCTGGCTAGCGTTTCCATCCTGGAGCAAGCACCAATTAGCCTGACGCTAGCCCGGCCAGGGCTCCTGTGCTACCACCGAAGCCCACTCCTGGGCTACAATATCGTGACCCCTTCTACTGCCGGTACGGGGCACGGAACCCCGCCGATCCTCTACAACTGGAATACCGACATAATCTGAGGATTCCAACAGGCCCCTCAGGCGCGACGTCCGCTGAAGGCACATTCTGCTAACCGCGGCCTACTAGCTACCTAGAGCTACTTGGAATCCTACTAATTCCACAACTGGTCTATCGACGTCACCGTACGAAGAGGCAAAAACAGACTTACCCCCATCGCGACGTCCCCCAACGGCTAGCTTGCTTGCCCCGGTCTGCTAAATGCTAGCTTGCCTGCCCCGGTCTGCTAACTGCTAGCCCCGGTCTGCCAACTGCTTGCTTGCTAACCCAGTCTGCTAATTGCTAGCTTGCCAGCCCCAGTCTGCTAACTGCTAGCTTGTTTAGCCCCGGCCTACTAACTGTTAGCTTGTTAGCATCAGCCTGCTAACTGTCTGAATCGCTGTGTCCCCAGTCAGCCCAACCACTCACTAGACCCATATGTTCACTTGGCTACACATGCCTCTCTCTAATATCAATATGCCTCGTCCATTACTGTCCTGGTTAGTGATTACTGTCTTATTTCACTGTAGAGCCTCTAGCCCTGCTCAATATGCCTTAACCAACCATGTTGTTCCACCTCCTACATTTGCAATGACATCACCTGGTTTAAACGTCTCTAGAGACTATATTTCTCTCATCATTACTCAATGCCTAGGTTTACCTCCAATGTATTCACATCCTACCTTACCTTTGTCTGTACACTATGCCTCGAATCTATGCTATCGTGCCCAGAAACCTGCTCCTTTTAATCTCTGTTCCGAACGTGCTAGACGGCCAGTTCGTATAGCCTTTAGCCGTACCCTTATCCTACTTCTCCTCTGTTCCTCTGGTGATGTGGAGGTTAATCCAGGTCCTGCAGTGCCTAGCTCCACTCCCACTCCCCAGGTGCTCTCATTTGTTGACTTCTGTAACCGTAAAAGCCTTGGTTTCATACATGTTAACATTAGAAGCCTACTCCCTAAGTTTGTTTTACTCAATACTTTAGCACACTCTGCCAACCCGGATGTCTTAGCCGTGTCTGAATCCTGGCTTAGGAAAACCACCAAAAAACCCTGAAATCTCCATCGCTAACTATAACATTTTCCGCCAAGATAGAACTGCCAAAGGGGGCGGTGTTGCAATCTACTGCAAAGATAGCCTGTAGAGTTCTGTATTACTATCCAAGTCTGTACCCAAACAATTCGAGCTTCTACTTCTAAAAATGTACCTTTCCAGAAACAAGTCTCTCACTGTTGCCGCTTGCTATAGACCTCCCTTTGCCCCCAGCTGTGCCCTCGATACCATATGTGAATTGATTGCCCCCCATCTATCTTCTGAGCTCGTGCTACTAGGTGACCTAAACTGGGACATGCTTAACACCCCGGCCATCCTACAATCTAAGCTTGATGCCCTCAATCTCACACAAATTATCAATGAACCTACCAGGTACAACCCCAAATCCGTAAACACGGGCATCCTCATAGATGTCATCCTAACTAACTCGCCCTCCAAATACACTGTTTTCAATCAAGATCTCAGCGATCACTGCCTCATTGCATGCATCCACAATGGGTCTGCGACCAAACGACCACCCCTCATCCCTGTCAAACGCTCCCTAAAACACTTCTGCGAGCAGGCCTTTCTAATCGACCTGGCCGGGGTATACTGGAATGACATTTAACTCATCCCGTCAGTAGATGATGCCTGGCTATTCTTTAAAAGTGCCTTCCTCACCATCTTAAATAAGCATGCCCCACTCAAAAAATGTAGAACTAGGAATAGATATAGTCCTTGTTTCACTCCAGACCTGTCTGCCCTTGACCAGCACAAATACATCCTGTGGCATTCTGCATTAGCATCGAATAGCCCCTGTGATATGCAACTTTTCAGGAAAGTTAGGAAAAAATATACACAGGCAGTTAGAAAAGCTAAGGATAGATTTTTCAAACAGAAATTTGCATCCTGTAGTACTAACTCAAAGTTCTGGGACACTGTAAAGTCCATGGAGAATAAGAGCACCTCCTCCCAGCTACCAACGATAAATCCACTATAATTGAGAATTTCAATAAGCATTTCTCTACGGCTGGCCATGGTTTCCACCTGGCTACCCCTACCCCGGTCAACTGCCCGGCACCCTCCACAGCAACCCACCAAAGCCCCCAACATTTCACCTTCACCCAAATCCAGATAGCTGATGTTCTGAAAAGCTGAAAAATCTGGACAATGCAGCTCACAGATCACTGCAACTGTAGATAGATGGGCTGTTTACAGATGGGCTATCTACCTACCCCATCCCCATACTGTATTTATTTATTTATCTTGCTCCTTTGCACCCCAGTATCTCTACTTGCACATTCATCTTCTGTACATCTACCATTCCAGTGTTTAATTGCTATATTGTAATTACTTCGCCACCATGGCCTATTTATTGCCTTAACTTGCCTCATTTGCACTCACTGTATATAGACTTTTTTTTCTTTTGTTCTACTGTATTATTGACTATGTTTTGTTTATTCCATGTGTAACTCTGTGTTGTTGTATGTGTCGAATTGCTATGCTTTATCTTGGCCAGGTCGCGGTTGCAAATGAGAACTTGTTCTCAACTAGCCTACCTGGTTAAATAAAGGTGAAAATAAAAAATTAAATAAAAAAAACTACTGTATCTGTGTAAATCATTTATGTTAGATATTTAGCCAACCATTTAAAATAAGGAAGTGTTCTGCTACAATATTGGGTACAGAAGCAGTACAGAGTGATAAAGCTATTACCTGTAATATGCACTGGGCTGAGGCCAGAGAGTGATGTCATTACCAGAGAAACCATTGGAGGATGGAATACTTACTCACGCAGCCAGCATTACAAATGACTGGAGTACAACTTTGTCTGCGAGGGAATCAGAATGAACTAGAGAACAAATCAGTTTCCAAGAATCCAAGACAAGTAATTTGAGCGGAGCGGCCCATTGTTGTCTGGTGAAAGAAAAAGTGAATGCATGCTCTAAATAGGAGCATTATGACAAGTTCAAAATCGACAACAGCTATTTCACTCAAACGACAAAACAGGCATATGAGATAGAAGCCAGGCTTAAGAGTCCCCTTTACTTACAAAACAACTGTCAGAAAACCTCTTGTTTTCCACTGAAATTAACCAGCTTCTCGTTGTGTGTTTGAGCATCGAAAAAAGGAGTGAATTCACTCCTTACTTCAATATTATTATTGTTTTCTCTACCCACCCTTCTGTCCACTAAAAACATAATTAGGCTTCCTTCATTAAAAAGAGTAATTTCTTGAGTGGAGGAAAGTGCTACAGCTGTCCCTTGATTACTAAATGGAATAGAGCAATGATCTATGAAGTCATTAGGGCTACGGTGTGGAACTAATTTCAATCCAGGAATGAACAGCAGAAGCAAGGAGGGCGGCTTTCGAGAAAGAGAGAGGGGGAGGGATGAAGGGAGAAGAGGGAAGTAGAGAGAGTGACAGACCGAGAGCAGTGGACATTTTCTACTCTCAACGTGAGGACATGTCGTTGATGAGTTCTTAGATATCATGTGATTAATCTTCGGTGAGTGATTCCAATCATGTGTGTTTGCGTGTGTCTGTGCATGTGATTCCATAGTAAAAGTGCTGATGATAATCAGAGTGCGTGGCCCAGAGTTGTTGATGATGAAAGATAATCTCAAGGGATGGTTTCAAGGCCTGGTTAGTAAACAGTGTCAAACTCATTAGCAGTAGGGAGTAGATCACTATCTAAAGGATTGCTTGAGTGCCTGTATAGTGAAATAGATACTGTATTGGTTTAAATGCATAGCATTACCAGGTCATTGAACTTGCACTGTCCATACTAGCCTACAGTTGAAGTCGGAAGTTTACATACACCTTAGCCAAATACATTTAACCTCAGTTTTTCACAATTCCTGACATTTAATCCTAGTAAAAATGTCCCTGTCTTTGGTCAGTTAGGATCACCACTTTATTTTAAGAATGTGAAATGTCAGAATAATAGTAGAGAGAATGATTTATTTCAGCTTTTATTTCTTTCATCACATTCCCAGTGGGTCATAAGTTTACACACACACTCAATTAGTATTTGGTAACATTTCCTTTAAATTGTTGAACTTGGGCCAAACGTTTTGGGTAGCCTTCCACAAGCTTCCCACAATAAGTTGGGTGAATTTCGGCCCATTCCACCTGACAGAGCTGGTGTAACTGAGTCAGGTTTGTAGGCCTACTTGCTCACACACGCTTTTTCAGTTCTGCTGTTGGGGTTGTTCTTGTTCCTTGTCAATCATTGGCTCATTGGTGAAATTAGCATTATGACAATATCTTTAATTAAATCACCCAAAAACCTTGATTAATGCAATTGCAGACAGAAGTTGACAACAGGAACATAACGCATGTTTCCGAGTAAGTTCTGCAAAATAGTCAAGGGTCCAAGTTATTTTATTAAACCCGAAGTCCAGCCTTAGTGATGTCACTGCCTACGTCATTACCTTCTACTCATGAGACCAAGCCCATGCATCCACAGCTACACAAACATAGAGTTTCAGTGTTATGTAAAAGCTTAGCAGTAAATGTCCACTCCCCAATTTGATTTATAGTGCAATGTCTGACTAGTCTCTTATCTCTTACACTCCTTGGGGAGTTCTGTGTCTCTGCATCTCTTTTATCTTTTAGGCTCTTCTCACAGATACCCTGAACTCACACATTTCTCAGACATTTTCTTTATAAGAGGCAGAGAGACTAGAAAACGACTGTGGAACAATAATAAACCTCTATAATGAATATATATTGTTAATTTGTAGTCTAGGACCCTATAAATGTAAGGAGGGCGGGGTCTTATAACCCCTCCCCTTCTATTAATACAACATAAGCATAATTAATTATTATCATACATCAAACATTTGGTACAGCCCCTATCAAGACCCCCTAGGTGAACTTCTGACACTGCCCACAAATGTTCTATGTGATTGAGGTCAGGGCTTTGTGTTGACCATCCCAATACCTTGACTTTGTTGTCCTTAAGCCATTTTGCCACACCTTTGGAAGTATGCTTGGGGTCATTGTCCATTTGGAAGACCCATTTGCGACCAAGCTTTAACTTCCTGACTGATGTCTTGAGATGTTGCTTCAATATATCCACATAATTTTCCTCCCTCATGAATCCATCTATTTTGTGAATTGCACCAGCCCCTCCTGCAGCAAAGCACCCCACAACATGATGCTGCCACCCCCGTGCTTCACGGTTGGGATGGTGTTCTTCGGCTTGCAAGTCTCTCCCTTTTTCCTCCAAACATAACGATGGTCTTTATGGCCATTATGGCCATTTTGTTTCATCAGACCAGAGGACATTTCTCCAAAAAGTATGATCTTTGTTTCCATGTGCAGTTGCAAACCGTAGTCTCGCTTTTTTATGGTGGTTTTGGAGCAGAGGCTTCTTCCTTGCTGAGCGGCCTTTCAGGTTATGTCGATATAGGACTCGTTTTACTGTGGATATAGATACTTTTGTACCTCTTTCCGCCAGCATCTTCACAAGGTCCTTTGCTGTTGTTCTGGGATTGATTTGCACTTTTCGCACCAAAGTACGTTCATCTCTAGGAGACAGAATGCGTCTTCTTCCTGAGCCGTATGACGGCTGCATGGCCCCATCGTGTTTATACTTGCGTACTATTGTTTGTACAGATGAACGTGGTACCTTCAGGCGTTTGGAAATTGCTCCCAAGGATGAACCAGACTTGTGGAGGTCTACAATTGTTTTCTGAGGTATTGGCTGATTTCTTTTGATTTTCCCATGATGTCAAGCAAAGAGGCACTGAGTTTGAAGGTAGGCCTTGAAATACATCCACAGGTACACCTCCAATTGACTCAAATGATGTCAATTAGCCTATCAGAAGCTTCTAAAGCCATGACATCATTTTCTGGAATTTTCCAAGCTGATTAAAGGCACAGTCAACTCAGTGTATGTAAACTTCTGACCCACTGGAATTGTGATACAATGAATTAATTATAAGTGAAATAATCTGTCTATAAACAATTGTTGGAAAAATTACTTGTGTCATGCATAAAGTAGATGTCCTAACCAACTTGTAAAAAGTACAGTTTGTTAACAAGAAATTTGCGGAGTGGTTGAAAAACGAGTTTTAATGACTCCAACCTAAGTGTATGTAAACTTCCGACTTCAACTGTATATTATACAGTAGCTATATTATATACACTATATATACAAAATCATGTGGACACGTCTTCAAATTCGGTTTTCGGCTATTTCAGCCACACAAGTTGCTTAAAGGTGTATAAAATCAAGCACACAACCATGCAATCTCCATAGACAAACACTGGCAGTAGAATGGCCCATACTTTCAACGTGGCACCGTCATAGGATGCCACCTTTCCAACAAGTCAGTTCTTCAAATTTCTGCCCTGCTAGAGCTGCCCCAGTCAACTGTAAGTGCTGTTATTGTGAAGCAGAAACGTCTAGGAGCAACAATGGCTCAGCCGCGAAATGGTAGGCCACACAAGCTCACAGAACGGGACCGCAGAGTGCTGAAGTGTGTAGCACATAAACATCTCCTGTCCCTGGTTGCAACACTCACTACGTAGTTCCAAACTGTCTCGAAGCAACATCAGGACAAGAACTGTTTGCCAGAAGCTTCATGAAATGGTTTTCCATAGCTGAGCAGCCGCACACAAGCCTAAGATCACCATGAGCAATACCAAGTGTCGGCTGGAGTGGTGTAGAGCTCGCCGCTGTTGGACTCCGGAGCAGTGGAAACGCATTCTCTGGAGTGATGAATCAACTTAACCATCTGGGTTTGGGGGATACCAGGAGAACACTACCTGCCTCAATGCATAGTGCCAACGGTAAAGTTTGGTGGAGTCGGAATAATTGTCAGGGTCTGTTTTGTATGGTTCGCGCTAGGCCCCTTAGTTCCAGTGAAGGGAAATATTAACGCTATAGAATACAATGACATTCTAGATGATTCTGTGCTTCCAACTTTGTGGCAACAGTTTGGGGAAGGCCCTTTCCTGTTTCAGCAAGACAATGCCCCCGTGCACAAAGCGAGATCCATACAGAAATGGTTTGTCGAGATCAGTGTGTAAGAACTTGACTGGCCGGTAGAGAACCCGGACCTCAACCCCTTCAAACACCTTTCAGATGATTTGGAATGCCGACTGCGAGCCAGGTCTAATTGCCCAACATCAGCGCCCGACCTCCCTGATGCTCGTAGCTGAATGGAAGCATGTTCCCGCAGCAATGTTCCAACATCTCTTCCCAAAAAAGTGGAGGCTGTTATAGCAGCAAAAGGGGGGAAAAACTCCATATTAATGCCCATGATTTTGGAAGGAGATGTTTAATGAGCAGGCGTCCACATACTTTTGGTAATGTAGTGTACTTCAGCCTGTATGGTACAGTATCTGGGGCCATATTAAACAAGCGTCTCAGAATATGAGTGCTGATCTAGGATCAGGTCTCCCCTGTCCATGTAGTCTTATTCATTGTGATCTAAAAGGCATAACTGGTTCTAAAAATCAGTTACCACTCTGAGACGCCCCTGATAGTTAAGTTGCTGTGCGGTCAGGGGTCTCTCCTCCTACAGAAAGAGACACACAGCATCACTTAACCCCCGTAATTAACCCTTCACCCTCTGGCTGAATGTCTCTGCTGCTCACACTGATTCAAATCAGCCATGTCTTGTCAGAGTGGTTTAGCCCTGGGAATCTATTGTTTTGCACAACCCACAACCAGCAGGCTAACTCTGGCTCAATACAGGTCAGCTATACGATGACATAATCATGACAAACACTCAGCAGGGTTAATGGTGGTGATACCGTAGTGTGTGTGTGTGTATTACGTCTCTTACCCTCGATGGGTGATGTCTTGAGCCTGCGGCAGAGCCCTTGCACGTCTCCGTAGGAGTCGGCTATCTTGGTGACGGCCTCTCCGCTCCTCAGCTCCATCAGGTCCCGGAGATCCATCACCGTGATGCCAAAGTCCCCTTCTTGGTTGCCATCGGCAACAGAGTTCCCCGAGGGGTGGTCCGCCGTGTTGTTGGCCATTTTGTTTCCGTTGTTCTTTGTTTTTCTCTATGACTGTATCTCAGTACCTCTACAGTCCCTCTAAGATCACTGTTGTAAACTAAGAACTGGCTAGTGGTGCTGAAATAGTTCAATAGTAAAACAAGGAAGTCCAAGTCACCTAAGGGCTTCAACACCTAAGTCCTTACTTTTTTGCAGACAGGAATCGTGGGTATTGTAGTGTGTGGGGTCAGTGGACAAGTATCTGGACCCGGAAGTGCATTAGTTTCCACGTAACAGTGGAGACATGATCCGTTGACCACTTCTTCTGTTGCACGAAACTGCAGGAGAAAGAGACAAGAAAACATATTTATTTTTTTTAAACATTGCAAAAGTCGTAAAATGAAATGACCATTGTTTTCAAATAAATGTGAGGGGACACTGATGAGAGCGAATTTAAGTAATTGAGGTTTGGTTTGGGGAATGACCTGTTAGAACAACAAGGTCACTATTCTCTGTGGAGGGCAGGAAAGGAGAAAAAAGAAGAGAAAACGAACAATAAAAGACAATACAAAAGCACAGATCTCAAGTCGGATAATAGCTGATTCTTGTAAAAGAACATGAGGACAGCCATGCTTTGCATTGAAGTTAAACAAAGTCTAAGGACATACAGTCAGACATATATAGTATTTAGGATATGACTCTCCCATGACACCCACGGCCCTTCTGTTTGTATAAGATTAACAGGCTTTCAGTCTATCCAACTGCCTGTCCCAAAGTGACTGCTTTTACCCTATATGGATAAAGATACCATGGGAATCACCATAGCAACCTGGTTCTAGGACAACAGGATCCAGTGGTATAGAGATTAGTTATCAGTAGTGTGTACCTGTTGAGAGAAGCTATAATAGGTGGTATTGCATGGGAGGTATTAGAGTCTAACATAGCAGGTTTTAATACAGCACTGTGTGTCGGCAAGAGGATACTATGCTAATGTGAGATAGCGCTCTGGACCGCTCCTCTGGGCCGGTGTGCGTGTGTGTCCCAGTGTGTGTGTGTGTGTGTGTGTGTGTGTGTGTGTGTGTCACACTCCACTGGGTCTCCATGACACACTAAACACCACAAATGGAGGTCAGCCTTTGATGTGTGCTTATGTGATCAGAGCTGATGTGTCAGAGTGTGACTCTCCGGATTCACATTCTCTGTCACACAGGCTGGGAATACACACACATCCACACACACACACACACACACTGTACTACGGTACTACTGTACAATTAGCCAGAAGCGGATATTTTATATAGGCAAGTGGTGTATGATTAGATTTTTATTTAGTCACATAGACAGGGTTGCAGATTTACACTACATGACCAAAAGTATGTGGACACCTACTCGTCGAACATCTCATGCCATTAACATAGAGTTGGTCCCCCCTGTGCTGCTATAACAGCCTCCACTCTTCTGGGAAAGCATTCCACTAGATGTTGGAACATTGCTGTGGGGACTTGCTTCAATCCAGCAGCAAGAGCATTAGTGAGGTCGGACACTGATGTTGGGTGATTAGGCCTGACTCGCAGTCGGTGTTCCAATTCATCCCAAAGGTATTTTGATGGGGCTGAGGTCAGGGCTCTGTGCAGGCCAGTCAAGTTCTTCCACACCAATCTCAAAATAACATTTCTGTATGGACCTCGCTTTGTGCACGGGGGCATTGTCATGCTGAAACAGGAAAATGCCTTCCCCAAACTGTTGCCACAAAGTTGGATGCGCAGAATCGCGTACAATGTCATTGTATGCTGTAGCGTAAATATCACTCTTCACTGGGACTAAGGGGCCTAGCCCGAACCATGAAAAACAGCCCCACACCATTATTCCTCCTCCACCAAACTCTACAGTTGGCACTATGCATTGGGGCAGGTAGCGTTCTCCAGGCATCTGCCAAACCCAGATTTGTCCATCGGACTGAAGCGTGATTCATCACTCCAGAGAACGAGTTTCCACTGCTCCAGATTCCAATGGCGGCGAGCTTTACACCACTCAAGTCGACGCTTGGCATTGCGCATGGTGATCTTAGGCTTGTGTGCGGCTGCTCGGCCATGGAAATCCATTTCATGAACTTCTTGACGAGCAGATCTTGTGCTGACATTGCTTCCAGATGCAGTTTGGAACTCAGCAGTGAGTATTGCAACGCTACGTGCTTCAGCACTCTGTGGTCCCATTCTGTGAGCTTGTGTGGCCTACCACTTCGCGGCTGAGCCGTTGTTGCTCCTAGATGTTTCCACTTCACAATAACAGCACTTACAGTTGCCTGGGGCAGATCTAGAAGGGCAGAAATGTTATGACCTGACTTGTTGGAAGGTGCCATCCTATGACAGTGCCACGTTGAAAGTCACTGAGCTCTTCAGTACGGGCCATTCTACTGCTAAAGTTTTCCTATGGAGATTACATGGCTGTGTGCTCGATTTTATAAACCAGTCAGAAACAGCAATTTAATGGGGTGTCCACATACTTTGTATATATAATCTAGTTGCAGTGTACAGTGATGGTAGCCTCGCAGTGAAGAACGTTGGGCCAGTAACCAAAAGGCTGCTGGTTCGAATCTCAGAGCCGACTAGGTGAAAAATCTGTCGATATGCCCTTAAGCAATTGCTCCTGTAAGTTGCTCTGGATAAGACTGTCTGCTAAATGACCAAGAATTTAACAATTGAAAACACTTAGATTGGATTAAAATCCTCTTCTCTGGAACATAGAACACCAGAGTCAGACCAATTACACTAATTTAACCTCTTCCTGACAACAACTGAGCCAGCGTAGCCAAGCCACCATGACTAGCTGACCTGGAAAAGCACTGTCTCCTCAGGCCTTTCACTGAACCAGCTGGTCAGAGAACAGCCATCATGATCATTTACTGCTCCTCACTTAGAATGAACCAACCCCAATCTATATACTGCTTACCACTCAAACTGAATGCCCAAGACAGGAGGCTGCTGATGGGAGGACGGTTTGAAATAATGGCCAGAATGGAGCAAATGGAACCATGTGTTAATGTATGACACCGTTCCACCGATTCCGCTCCAGCCTTTACCACGAGCCTGTCCTCCCTAATTAAGATGCCACCAACCTCATGTGATGCCCATCTATACTGCTCTCCAATAAAGTGTGTGTTCCTCTGTGTGTGTGTGTGTGTGTGTGTGTGTGTGTGTGTGTGTGTGTGTGTGTGTGTTTCCACAGAGGGGAAGCAACCTTGCCTCTAAAGTTTCCATGGTGGTATTGTCAGCAATGCTTCTGGCCAAAAGAGGAATCGCTGATCTGGTCTACAAATGTACTAGCCTGATGTAACTAGTGTGTGTGTGTGTGTGTGTGTGTGTGTGTGTGTGTGTGTGTGTGTGTGTGTGTGTGTGTGTAAATGTCACAGTGAGTAAATGCCACATGAGCATGCTCTGCACTGTTTCCAAACAAAATCTATTGACTTGGGAAATGTCAGCAGTCGCCTAGAGGCCACTAAATGGCTTCCCAATATTAGTAAAGGGCCCAAGCAGAGCTTTTAGACAGCATACAGTACACTACAATATGTCCCCTAGTCACTGGCCTATCTCCATTTCTTCTATATGTTTCCATTTCTCTCTCTTTCTGTGTATTACTCTCGCCCTCTCCCTCTGTACCCTTCTCTCCATCCATCCATCCCTCTTCCTCTCCATCCATCCCTCTCCATCTATCCATCCATCCATCCAGCTTCCTCTCCATCCATCCATCCATCCATCCATCCATCTTCCTCTCTACAGTACTTAGGTAATGTTGGCTTGAAAACGCAGTCTGAAAGACAGCTGTAACCATGACTTTTATCGACTTCCTCATGTTTCTCACTGTCACGTTGGTATAAACCACATTAACTATCCTTTATCCATCACCGGAGAGAACAACAACACCACCGCAGAGTGGTGACACATCTCTATGAGGAGAAGCAATGTTTATTGGCATCGATGGACGAGGATCTAGCTGCTCATTAAGCCAAGCTAATCAACTGGCACGCTAATTTACCAATATAGTCATTTCATTAGTGAAATGAGCCTAAGCGCCGGAGCATTTACTGACGGACTTATTGTGTACCTTTGTGAAACATTCTGCAGTACTATACGGTTGCTTTTTATGGAGCACTAGATTCCCTGAAGAACACTCACTGTTCTAGTAGTAACATGACCTGATTCAATACATACAAACTATAGCCTATGGCACAGCGATGGAAAAGAGAGGAGAAAGTAGAGAACAGGGAGGGGGAGAGAGACAGAGACCGCGAGAGGCCCAAAACAGAGAGTACACAATGGCAGAATACCTGACCACTGTGACTGACCCAAAATTAAGGAAATCTTTGACTATGTACAGACTCAGTGAACATAGCCTTGCTATTGAGAGATGCCACTGAAGGCAGACCTGGCTCTCAAGAGAAGACAGGCTTTGTGCACTCTGCCCACAAAATGAGGTGGAAACTGAGCTGTACTTCCTAACCTCCTGCCCAATGTATGACCATATTAGAGACATATATTTCCCTCAGATTACACAGACCCACAAAGAACTTGAAAACAAATCCAATTTTGATAAACTCCCATATCTATTGGGTGAAATACCACAGTTTGCAAGATTTGCGAACTGTTGCCACAAGAAAAGGGCAACCAGTGAAGAACAAACACCATTGTAAATATAACCTATATTTATTGTTTATTTATTTTCCCTTTTGTACTTTAACTATTTTGCACATCATTACAACACTGTATATAGACATATCACATTTGAAATGTCTTTATTCTTTTGGAACTTTTGTGAGTACATGTATTGTTTATGTCACTTTTGTTTATTATCTATTTCACTTGCTTTGGCAATGTAAATGTATATGTTTTCCATGCCAATAAAGCCCCTTAAATTGAAATGGAGGGAGAGAGAGAGAGCGGAAATCATACCTTAGTTTCTAGAAGTAGATGGATATGAGAGAGAGAGAGCAGATTATTGAATAGCCAGAGAACAGGCTGAGTGTGTCTATCCACTACTAGCTAAGGAATTCCCTCTGAGCGAAGGAAGTGAGAGCAGTACAAATACAAGGCAGGTGGCCAACTAAATCCACTTCCTCATCCATACAAACAACAGAGCGGGGCGGAAATATACTCCCTGCATGAGACAGGAAACACACTCCATGTTATACTGCAACACACACATTCTGCACACACACACACACACACACACACACACACACACACACACACACACACACACACACACACACCAGTGCCACACCCTGTGGTCCAAAGTCCTGTTGCTGAGTGTTAAAATAGCTGGGAAAGACACACTACATAGGGACATGGCTACAGGGCCACACCTGTAAAAGCTCTCCTTTAGCCCTTATACTGTACCTTCCCCGTGTTTTAAAGATGTTCTGTTTTAACAACGTGGCTGGGTGTTTGATTAACTTCACACACCTCTCCTCCCTGCTCTGCTACTGGGCCTGTTGTCACTTAACTCACCACTCTTACACTGTAATTATCACTACATTCTAATCAGAATACACTGCCAGACTACTGAAGAGCCCCACTTTGACAACTAGAGAGAGAAAGAGAGGGAGAGGAAGGGGGGTAGGGAGGAAAGAGAGGGTGAGACAGAGAGAGAGAGGGAGGGGTGAAAGTGAAATGAAGGATAGAAAAAGAGAGAGGGGGGTGAAGGAGGAGGAACGATATGAATATAGAGAGGGAGAGGAGCTAGATGAAAGAGGTCCACAGCAGTGAAAGAGGGTCCATATAGTAAGTAGAAAGGAGGATAGAACAGGGGGATAGAGGAGAAGTATAAAAAGGTAGAGTAGATAGACATATAAAGGGTAGGTAGGGATGAGGTAAAACAAGAGGTAGATACAGTAAGTAGAAAGAACGATAGAATGAGAGGAAGATAGGTAGAGTAGAAAGAGAGGGAGTGCAGCAGTTAGTCAGACTCTCTCGCTCACTCTCTCAACATGCAGAGAGACCATAAGGCCATGTGACCATCTACACTAGGTACACAATCTGCTCTCTCCTTTCCTTATTCTCACTTACTTTCTCCCCCTCTCTTTTTCTCACTCTCCCTTTACCCCGCTCTCTCGCCCTCTTTTTCTCCCCCATCGCATTGAACTAGGCCTAGGCTACCCGGCCTGCACGCAAATGTAGGCTTAGAAATGTGCCCATTTGGGGATCTGATGCTATTTTTGATTGTCTTCACTAAACATCACTGTGGAGCTTCTCAAAGTATTTTTTTTCTTCACTTCAAACAGCAAGTAAACAAAGTCTGTTTTTACATCCATTGAGAATGACAATAGTTTCTCAACATAACCTATTTGAAAAATAAAATAGACTGCGCAAATAGCCTAAGGCTGTGTGTGTCTGTGTCTGTCTGTCTGTCTGTCTGTAGCTCACTGCTACAGGAAACTCTGAGGTACCAGAATATTTTAAACAATGTTGCAAGTTTGCTAGCATGAGCATCAGGCCAGACCAAGTTTAATACTTGATAACATTTTTCAAGTTCCTTGCAGAGAGGCCATGCATAGCCAATGTGATTTATAGGATATTACCATTTTTATCAGGATATTTTCTACCTGCTGGCTGCAATGTTGTTATTCGTTGGCTTTAGGTAGCCTATTTTTACATAATGGCACTAGAAGTTACTTTTAGATTTTTTTATCATTTAGATATAATTTGGATTAACCACATCAAATGTATTTTGAAATATGAAGACTATTATAACTGAAGTGAAACGGGTTTCATGAAAATGTTCATATGAAAATCGTCAGTAGATGAATCATCAGCAAGCAGATCAGTAGAAATGGTACGATAACTTGCCACTCCAAATGGTAAAGGTTGCTGACCGCTGTCGTAGCCTATTACCCTCAACGAGCAACGGGAGGAGGAACGACCAGGGAATGTTTTTTTCTTCTGTTTAGAATATACAGTGGTTCTTCCTTTAAAAGTTGTGGGGTACTGCAGCACAGCTTGCAGGGTGCTGCAGAATTCTATGGCACGTTATTTAAGTGTCAGTAATTGTTGCCAGAATGACGCAATTTACCACAATATGCCACCATCTACCACAAACAATCACGGCATAAGCTAAAAACTTTTAAAAGAAGAACCCCTGTATTGGCCTCTTGCTCCCTCTTTATTAATTTGTGTGTCTTAGTTTTTAATGGCTGTGCTGAAAACGTCAGACAAGCTCAGTAGCCTACATACAGTGCATTCGGAAAGTATTGAACATTACAGGACCAAGTATGGAAAACCCTGGGTTAGACATCTGTTCCTATGACAATATATGTGTCCCAAATGGCACCCTTTGCCGTATATAGTACACTACTTTTGAACAGAGCCCTATGGGGACCTAGTCCAAAAAAGTACACTGTAAAGGAATATAATACCATTTGGGATGCAGACAACTGATTCATAGATGAACTTTGTCATTCTGGACCGAGCACTGTGCTTTTATTCTGATTACTATCGCCCAGCGGAAGAAATTCATGGCCACTGTGCCTCGGGCGAGATCTCTGTGTGTGTGTGTGTGTGTGTGTGTGTGTGTGTGTGTGTGTGTGTGTGTGTGTGTGTGTGTGTGTGTGTGTGTGTGTGTGTGTGTGTGTTAACTATGTCTGCACCAGGACCAAATAGGCTTACGGCTATTAGAGCAAAAAGCTATTAAATTACCCAAAGTACACACACACACACACACACACACACACACACACACACCGTTGCATTACTGTATTACTACAGTACATCACAGGAGATTGGTGGCACCTTAATTGGGGAGGACAGGCTTGTGGTAATAGCTGGAGCGGAATTTATGAAATGGTATCAAAAACCAAAAACACATGGTTTCCATTTGCTTCGTTCCAGACATTATTATGAGCCGTCCTCCCCTCAACAGCCTCCTGTGCTGTACATATAAATAAAATAGAATAAGCAGTGTGTGTTAAGTGAAAGTCAAGTGCATATAAGGTTAGTGACTCCCCAGTTACACACTACTACTCCCATTTCACTAATCTCTCATTTGACTTCCTCTGGTATTAGGCCTCTTCAATACAAAGTGTTGTGGAGAGTTTTGTTGGCAGTGAACCAAGTGCAGCAGCACCAAGTAAACCCATTCTATATTCACACTGACCTTCTATTCTAGCCTTTCACAGGACAACAGAGGACATTGACAGGACATAGCTGCCTGGTTATATGGTGGTAACGCTTGATTTCAGGCATCATAACGTGTCATAACCCCTGGCATAGAGATATCACAATGAGCTATCACACTCTGAATATGTAGAGGTACAAAACATTTATGAGTAAGAAAAAAAGCTCACATCTCATTGATACAAAACTTTAAAGGTTCAAAAAGCAGGATAAAAAAAATTATCAAAATGTTCACAGGGTCCGTATAGAATAGACAGTGGCAAGCCAAATTTAAGGATTTTCAAGTACTTTTTCCAGCAGTAATATTTATTTTCAAGGACCATCAATTTGTAATAGTTCCTATTATGCAATTGCTTCTAGTCGCCACCAGAAGGCAGAATATCGTCACAACCAAATACCTGGACATCTGACTGAAATATCAGTGACAATTTACCAGTTGTACACTCATTCTCCGAGAGTCAGGTTTTTTTTGTTTGGGGGATGTCTGTTGACACAGCATGAGTCGAGGGATGTTTTTTAAAAATTCAGCGGCATTCGCTCTGCCACTTGCCACTATAGGTCTGGGCTGAGGTAGTTTGTTTCACCTCTCGGCCTGTCGTAGGCGGAGTTTCCCTTTGGACAGAGTGGTGAATGAATGCGCTGCTAAAAAGGCAATTCCAGGGTAGCAGGCGAACATAACGAGCATACATGAATCACTCATGATTCCACTCATTCTCAGAGGTAGGTGCAATTAGAACTCAGATCAAGAATCTTTCTGAGTGTTGACCAACACTGAGAACGCAATAAGTGAGTAAATGATCATTAACAAAATAAAAAAGGTAAGTAAACTCTATTTTACAAATAAAAAGGTTTGTAAATGGCGTTTACCCTCCACTACATCCCTGGGGCGGCAAAACCCATTCATAAACATCAATACCCTGCCAGGCTGGATTAAATCTACATTTGCCCAGCATTTTAGTTATCGCTGGGACGTTTGGCGGAGTCTAATCAGTCAGTTCTGTACCTGCCTGGCTGAGTGCCAGTGTGGGTGGAATGACCAAGCTCGCCTGGCAACCAGAGCGCGAAACACGTGAGGAAATAAAACTCTGTAGTATTGTCAGACGGTTGCTAGGAGTGGTGGTAGGAGTCAGGCGCAGAGAGCAGAGGTACGGAACTTTCTGTTTATTTAAATAAAAACACAACACGATCGACGCCAACACAAACGGCGTGGAAAAAATGCCAAGTGCCCAAAACAGGTGCACAGCATGCATACAATATTACAGTAGTAAATCGCCAGCACATCCAACTACAAAAACACAACCTGACGCTAAAATAATCCCGCACAACACTGGGCGGGCTAACCAGGCTTAAATAACCAAAATCAAAAGACCAAATGAGGAACAGGTGCAAACAATAAGACATACCAAACGAAAAGGAAAAAGGGATCAGCGGCGGCTAGTAGGTTGGTGACGACGACCGCCGAGCGCCGCCCGAGCAGGCAGGAGAGCCACCTTCGGTGGGATTCGTGACAGTACCCCCCCTCCTGACGCGCGGCTCCCGCAGCGCGCCGCCACCGACCTCGAGGGCGACCCGGAGGATGAGGCGCAGGGCGATCCCCATGAAGGCGGTGGAACTCCCTCAGTAGTGGGGGGTCCAAAATGTCCCTCCTGGGTACCCAGCACCTCTCCTCCGCGCCGTACCCCTCCCAGTCGACGAGGTACTGTAGGCCCCCCCCCCCCGAAGTCTGGAGTCCAGAATGGCTCGTATCTTATACGCCGGGGACCCCCCAATGTCCAGCGGGGGGGGGGAGGAACCTCCGGCACCTCACCTTCCTGCATGGGACCAGCCACCACCGGCCTGAGGAGAGACACATGAAACGAGGGGTTAATACGGTAGTAAGATGGAAGTTGTAACCGGTAACACACCTCGTTTATCCTCCTCAGGACTTTAAACGGCCCTACACACTGCGGGCCCAGCTTCCGGCAGGGCAAGCGGAGGGGCAGGTTTCTAGCCGAGAGCCAGACTCGATCCCCTGGTGCAAACACAGGGGTCTCACTGCGGTGCTGGTCAGCGCTCTTCTTCTGCCGTCCACTCGCCTTTGTGAGTGCGTCTTGAACGGCTCTCCAGGTGTCCTTCGAGCGCTGCACCCAATCCTCCACCGCAGGAGCCTCGGTCTGGCTCTGGTGCCATGGAGCCAGGACCGGCTGGTAGCCCAACACGCACTGGAACGGTGACATGTTGGTTGATGAGTGCCGTAGAGAATTTTGGGCTATTTCTGCCCATGGCACATATCACGCCCATTCTCTGGGCCGGTCCTGGCAATACGTCCTTAGAAACCTACCCACCTCTTGGTTCACCCTCTCCACCTGCCCATTACTCTCGGGGTGGAAACCCGAGGTCAGGCTGACCGAGACCCCCAAACTTTCCATGAACGCCCTCCAAACTCTGGACGTGAACTGGGGACCCCGATCAGAAACGATGTCCTCGGGCACCCCGTAGTGCCGGAAGACATGGGTAAACAGGGCCTCCGCAGTCTGCAGAGCCGTAGGGAGACCGGGCAACGGGATGAGACGACAGGACTTCGAGAACCGATCCACAACGACCAGGATAGTGGTGTTCCCCTGAGATACGGGAAGGTCAGTGAGGAAGTCCACTGACAAGTGTGACCACGGCCGCTGTGGAACGGGGAGGGGGTGTAATTTCCCTCTAGGCAGGTGTCGAGGAGCCTTGCTCTGAGCGCACACCGAGCAGGAGGAAACATAAAACCGCACGTCCTTACCCAAGGTGGGCCACCAGTACTTCCCCCTCAGGTTCCGCACTGTCCTCTCGATCCCAGGGTGACCCGAAGAGGGGAGATTATGGGCCCATCGAATCAATCGATCACGGAGACCAAGCGGTACGTACTGAACACCTGCCGGACACTGCGATGGTGCAGGTTCCGACCGTAACGCCCGCTCGATCTCCGCGTCCAACTCCCATACCACCGGAGCTACCAAACACGACGCCGGAAGAATGGGAGCCGGGTCGATGGCCCTCTCCTCGGTGTCATATAGGCGGGACAGTGTGTCGGCCTTCGTGTTCTGTGAACCTGGCCGATAAGAGATCGTGAACCGGAAACGGGTAAAGAACATGGCCCACCTGGCCTGATGCGGATTCAGTCTCCTAGCTGCCAGGATGTACTCGAGATTACGGTGGTCAGTCCAGATGAGGAAAGGGTGTTTAGCCCCCTCAAGCCAATGTCTCCACACCTTCAGAGCCTTGACCACAGCTAACAACTCCCTGTCCCCCACGTCATAGTTCTGCTCCGCCGGCCCTAGCTTCCTAGAAAAGAAAGCGCACGGGCGGAGTTTGGGTGGCGTGCCCGAGCGCTGTGATAGCACGGCCCCCACCCCAGTCTCGGACGCGTCCACCTCCACTATGAATGCCAAAGAGGGATCCGGATGAGCCAGCACTGGAGCGACGGTAAACAGCTCCTTCAGGCGACTGAACGCTCTGTTCGCCTCTGCTGACCAGCGCAAGCGTGCCGGACCCCCCTTCAGCAGTGAGGTAATGGGAGCAGCAACTTGACCAAAGCCCCGGATAAGCCTCCGGTAGTAATTGGCAAACCCTAAAAACCGCTGCACCTCCTTTACCGTGGTCGGAGTCGGCCAATTACGCACGGCTTTAACGCGGTCATCCTCCATCACCACCCCCGAGGTGGAAATGCGATACCCCAGGAAGGAAACGGCTCGTTTGAAAAACTCACATTTCTCAGCCTTGACGTACAGGTCATTCTCCAGCAGTCGCCCAAGCACCTTGCGCACCAGGGAGACATGCGCGGCGCGGGTGGCGGAATAAATCAGGATGTCGTCAATATACACCACCACCCCCTGCCCGTGCAGGTCCCTGAGAATCTCGTCAACAAAGGATTGAAAGACGGCTGGAGCATTCTTTAACCCGTACGGCATGACGAGGTACTCATAGTGGCCCGATGTGGTACTGAATGCGGTTTTCCACTCGTCTCCTCCCCGGATACGCACCAGATTGTAAGCGCTCCTGAGGTCCAGTTTCGTGAAAAAACGCGCGCCGTGAAATGATTCCACCGCCGTAGCGATGAGAGGTAGTGGGTAACTGAACCCTACTGTGATGGAATTTAGACCTCGATAATCAATGCACGGACGCAACCCTCCATCCTTTTTCTTCACGAAAAAGAAACTCGAGGAGACGGGTGACATGGAGGGCCGAATATACCCCTGTCTCAGAGATTCCGTGACATATGTCTCCATAGCCAACGTCTCCTCCTGTGACAATGGGTACACGTGACTCCTGGGAAGTGCAGCGTTTACCTGGAGATTTATCACGCAATCCCCTCGTTGATGAGGTGGTAATCGGGTCGCCCTCTTTTTACAGATGGCGATAGCCAAATCGGCATATTCTGAGGGAATGCGCACAGTGGAAACCTGGTCTGGACTCTCCACCGTTGTCGCACCGATGGAAACTCCCTTACACCTGCCTGAGCACTCCTCTGACCACCCCCTGAGAGCCCCCTGTCTCCACGAAATATTGGGATTGTGATTGGCCAGCCAGGGAATCCCCAGCACCACCGGAAACGCAGGAGAATCAATGAGGAAGAGACTAATCCGTTGCCCATGATCCCCCTGCGTTACCATGTCCAGTGGCACCGTGGCCTCCCTGACCAGTCCTGACCCTAATGGTCGGCTATCTAAGGAGTGCACGGGGAAAGGTTGGTCCAACGACACCAGGGGAATCCCTAGCCTTAATGCGAGCCCACGATCCATAAAGTTTCCAGCTGCGCCTGAATCGACTAGCGCCTTATGCTGGAAAGAGGGAGAAAACAAGGGGAAAGTTACTAAAACGAACATGTGACCAACAGGGAGCTCTGGGTGAGGTTGGTGCTTACTCACCTGAGATGGACGAGGAGTGCTCCGCCTGCCATCCCGATTCCCAGAGGAGCTCCCCCAGCACCGGTCGGTAGTGTGTCCTCTCCGACCACACTGGGTACAAGGGGAGCCTCCTCCTCCGGTTCCCCTGGACGCGGCCCCCCTAGCTCCATAGGTATGGGAGCTGGAGGACCTGGAGGTGGAACCAACAGGGCCCCGTCTGGACGCCCGCGCGCAGCCAGCAGATTGTCGAGACGAATGGACATGTCGATTAGTTCATCTAGTGACAGGGTAGTGTCCCGACAGGCTAGCTCACGGCGGACGTCCTCCCGGAGGCTACACCGATAGTGGTCCATCAGGGCCCTGTCGTTCCACCCCGCTCCAGCAGCCAAGGTCCGGAACTCCAGAGCGAAGTCCTGTGTGCTCCTCATCTCCTGACGCAGGTGGAACAGCCGTTCACCCGCCGCCCGGCCTTCTGCTGGGTGGTCGAACACGGCCCGGAAACGGCAGGTGAACTCGGGGTAGTGATCCCTTGCCGAGTCTGGGCCATACCACACTGCGTTGGCCCACTCCAGGGCACGTCCCGTTAAGCAGGAGACGAGGACGCTTACGCTCTCCTCTCCCGAGGGAGCTGGATGAACGGTAGCCAGGTACAAATCCAACTGTAGCAGGAACCCCTGGCACCCAGCCGCCGCTCCATCGTACTCCCTGGGGAGAGCCAGGCGTAGGGCTCCGGGTCCGGACGTCGGTGGAGGGGTAGATGGTGGAGGGGGATTTGGTGCTGGGGATGCGGTAGGGAGGCCACTCCTCTCCCATCGGTCCATCCTCTCCATCATCTGCTCCATCGCTGAGCCGATTCGGTGGAGGATGGTGGTATGGTGAAGGACCCGTTCCTCCATCGATGGGAGAGGAGGGGAGGCTGCTCCTGCTGACTCCATAGCTGGTGCGGGATTCTGTCAGACGGTTGCTAGGAGTGGTGGTAGGAGTCAGGCGCAGAAAGCAGCGGTACGGAACTTTGTGTTTATTTAAATAAAAACACAACACGATCGACGCCAACACAAACGGCGTGGAAAAAATGCCAAGTGCCCAAAACAGGTGCACAGCATGCATACAATATTACAGTAGTAAATCGCCAGCACATCCAACTACAAAAACACAACCTGACGCTAAAATAATCCCGCACAACACTGGGCGGGCTAACCAGGCTTAAATAACCAAAATCAAAAGACCAAATGAGGAACAGGTGCAAACAATAAGACATACCAAACGAAAAGGAAAAAGGGATCAGCAGGTCGGTGACGACGACCGCCGAGCGCCGCCCGAGCAGGCAGGGGAGCCACCTTCGGTGGGATTCGTGACAAGTATACTTGAAAATGAAATTTGGAAGACCAATACATTTTTCTAATGTTTTTCATATTTGATCATTTTATGTTCTCCTCTCATTTTAATTCAAGTACTTTTCAAGTACCAACTTGAGAAAACGTCAGATTTTCAAGGTATTCCAGTACATGAATTTCAGAGTACCTTAAATTAAGCACCTTGTAAGAACCTTGTGCCCAGTGTTTTTGACCTAGTTTACCACCATCAGTAAAAGAAAACACAAATATACTGCTATGAACTGACATCATATTACAGATAACAGCAGACTATCACTGCTTGAATCTAGAACCAGTCTATGAAACAAACATCCTAATCATTTTTACATTTGAATCATTTAGCAGACGCTGTTATCCAGAGTGACTTAGAGGTGCAATTAGGGTTAAGTACTTTGCTCAAGGGCACAGACAGATTTTTTTACCTAGTCGGCTCAGGGATTCGACCAGTGACCTTTTGGTTACTGGCCCAACGCTCTTAACCGCTAGCAGAACCCTTGTCAGATAGAAAACAAACAGACAGAAAAAAGAAGAGAAAAGAGAGCAAAGAGAAAAGAGGAGTGCAGCAACACCAGCAACCTGTGAGCAGCTCTCAGGAGTAACACAGGGTTAGCAACTGTTGCTGGGTCGGTGATGGAGAGAGGATTTTCTTTTTTTAAAGCCTTTGGAGTCAGTGCATCAGCGAGATGGAGGGATGGGTAGAGGGAGGAACGGTCGATAACTCCTAACCAGCCCCCTATCGCCTCTCTTCCTCCCCCTCCTTTCCTTCACCCCTCTACTCCACCCGCTCTGCTACATCTCCTCCTCCCCATATCCTGACCTCAGCTACTGCTCAATAATGACAAGCTGAGATATCATTAATCCACAACCCACTACACACACACACACACACACACACACACACACACACACACACACACACACACACACACACACCTTCTGTCCACCCATCAGCAGTCAGGGTATTAGACGGGGGTGAACAGATGACAAACACTGGTAAATAGAAAGAGGGAGAGAGAGCAGGCAGATGTGTGACCTGTTGCCACAAGAAAAGGGCAACCTGTGAAGAACAAACATCATTGTAAATACAACCCATATTTATGTTTATTTTCCCATTTCTACTTTAAATATCTGCACATCGTTACAACACTGTATATAGCCATTATAATGACATTTGAAATGTATATTCCTTTGTAACTTTTGTGAGTGTAATGTTTACTGTTAAATTTTTACTGTTTATTTTAGTTTTGTTTATTATCTATTTGACTTGCTTTGGCAATGTAAACATAGGTTTCCCATGCTAATAAAGCGCCTTAAATTTAAATGAGAGGAAAGGAGAGGTTAAAAGCTCAAAAGAGAAGCAAGAGCTGGGTTTGTATTCTAATGATGTGGAAAAGGGAGCTCAGAGATGGAGAGAAGAGAGGGATGAGAGAAGGGGGAAAGAGAATGAGAGAGGAGATTAGAAGGCTCCTCCTCACCTCCCTGCCCCCTTTCCCTCTCTCTCTCATTCCTCCCTCTTTCCTCCATGCCTCTCCACTCTTTCCCTGCCTCTGCAGACACACCTGTCTTGCATACTAAAGCAGTGACTGCGCAGCCTTCCCCTAGAAAAACTTGCTACTGTAGTCTCTCCCTCTCTCGGAAAACACTCAGACACAACCCAATAGCAACCCCCCACTCCTACACAACTCACACACAAACACTGCACCAAACCCCCTCCCACTAAGCAAAAGTGCTGTGGCCACACCCTACATAGTGACTTTTCCAGCAACAGACCAATCAGCCTTCCAGTTCCAGCACCTCGTGGCATAGCTTGCTGTTCCCTTACAGCCCCCCCAAACTATTAATGACTGATCCCTCCCATGGGAGCTGAGCCAGCAAAGACACACACAGTATGGTGTGTATACACATGTAAATCATGATTTCAGAGATGGATTAATATAACGAACACTTAAAATATTACACATTTGGCCAGACTCCATAAGGTCATAGGTAAATCAGCCTCTTCTCAAAGAACCTGTTTCACTACAACCTTGCAACACACCACACAGCCCTAGAATACAGAGTAAAAAAAAAAAAAGAGAGAGAGAGAGAGAGAGAGAGAGAGAGAGAGAGAGAGAGAGAGAGAGAGAGAGAGAGAGAGAGAGAGAGAGAGAGAGATCCTTGTAAGTGTTAATCAATAAACTAATGTTTTGCATTTTAATACAATGTCCCCTAGTTCTAGATATAAGTTCATATAAAAACCTAGATGATAATATAATCACAGCTCAGCCAACATGTTAACACGCTGGATATGTTTGTGAATGCAGCACTGTGCTGCCTCTGTTCTAATGAGCAGACCAGCTGCTGCTCTTTACCAACAGAACAGGGTACACACACAGACATGCACCAGCCAGAGTAGTCCCCCTCTCCCTTTCTCTTTCCATTCCTAATTTGCTCAGTCTCTTCTCTGTCTCTCCCTCCTTCCACTCTGTTGCAGATGCAGAAGGCTGGAATGCAGGAGACACACTATCTGCAGTCACATGACCTGCCTGGGTTAAAGAGAGAGAGAAGTGACTCCCACAAAGCTGTGAACGATCTGAGCGACAAGGCAAGAAGGGCATTCTATGCCATCTAAAGGAACATTATGATCTGGATTAAAAAAAAGACTTGAATCAGTTATAGAACCCATTGCCCTTTATGTTTGTGAGGTCTGGGGTCTGCTCAACAACCAGGAATTCACAAACCTGGACAAACACCAAAATGAGACTGAGTTCAGAAAAAAACCTCAGTGTACAATGTAAAACACCAAATAATTCATGCAGAGCAGATTTAGGCTGATACCCGCTAATTATCAAAATCCAGAAAATGTATGTTAAATTCCACAACCACATTAAAGGAAGCGATTCCCATACCTTCCATAACAAAGCCATTACCTACAGAGATATTAACCTAGAGAAGAGTTCCCTAAGCAAGCTGGTCCTGGGGCTCTGTTCACAAAAACAAACAGATCCCACAGAGCCCCAGGACAGCAACACAATTAGACCCAACCAAATCATGAGAAAACAAAAAGATAATTACTTGACACATTGGAAAAAAATTAACAACAGAGCAAACTGGAATGCTATTTGGCCCTAAACAGAGAGTATAAAGTGGCAGAAAACCTGACCACTGGGACTGACCCAAAACTAAGGTAAGCTTTGACTATGTACAGACTCAGTGAGCATAGCCTTGCTATTGAGAGAGGCCACCGTAGGCAGACCTGGCTCTCAAGAGAAGACTGGCTTTGTGCACACTGCCCACAAAATGAGGTGGAAACTGAGCTGTACTTCCTAACCTCCTGCCCAATGTATGACCATATTAGAGACACATATTTCCCTCAGATTACACAGACCCAGAAAGAATTTGAAAAAAAAAAACACATTTTGATAACTCCCATATCTATTGAGTGAAATACCACAATGTGCCATCACAGCAGCAAGATTTGTGACCTGTTGCCACAAGAAAAGGGCAACCAGTGAAGAACAAACGTTTGAATTTACAATATTATATTTATTTTCAATTTTGTACTTTAACTATTTGGCAATTTTTATAACACTGAACATAGCCATAAAATGACATTTTAAATGTCTCTATTCCTTTGAAATTGATGTGAGTGTAATGTTCACTGTGATTTTTGATAGTTTATTATCTATTTCACTTGCTTTGGCAATATTAACATATGTTTCCCATGCCAATAAAGCCCTTCGAATTGAATTAAGAGGGGGGGAAAGAGAGAGGCACACTGCTCTATATAAGGACTTGACTACAATAAGAAACTGAACACCAGATAAATGGGTCCATATGAAGAGCCGACTACAGTCTGAAATGGAACACAATAAAAGCATGCAAACATCTTTAACATGTTGGTCACTTAGCAGACGCAATTCTCACAGCGATGTACAATCAGTAATTCAAATAAGGCAGGTAAGACAACCACATATCACATTCATTGCAAGTAAAACTTTCCTAAAAAAAAATATCAGCTAACACACATGCACCTCTGAGTACACACAGCTCTATAGAACCTTACCCTGACAGCCTGTGATGGCAGAATGTTCTGATGGTTTTCATCCTCTCTGAGTGTATCTGAGCGATAGAACACTAAATCAATACCCTAGAGCAGGGTTTGGCAACTGGCCTGCGTATCAAGGACAGCACCTAAGTCACTTGAGGACAGACACCACCCGAATCACTTGAACACAGACACACACACACAGACACACACAGACAGACAGACAGACAGACAGACAGACAGACAGACAGACAGACAGACAGACAGACAGACAGACAGACAGACAGACAGACAGACAGCACCTGAGCCACTTAAGGACAGACAGAGTGGAACAGAATAACACTCGTAGGCTTTAGCAGGCAAACCACCACAACAACATGCTAGGGAGCCAGTGGTATTACACATAGACAAACAAGCACACCTCAAACCACACAGTTGAAAACCAGCACTGCACCCAGCACCCAGATATCAGTTGATGGCAGGGCCAGCAAACATGTAGGTGGGGCAAAATGTGGGCGCTCAAATCTTCATGAAATCATCATAAAAGAATGACAAACCATCTAACATGTGATTTCGCATTACATACCAAATAGTCATGTAGGCCTAAAGAAATCCATGACTATTGCATTTAACAAGCAACTCACATAGACCCACACATAATAAACCATAGGCCTATAACAAATAGACTATGAGACTAGAACATAATGCCTTGATCTAACAATAATAAATCACAATAGGCTTGGCAAACTTTTACTGGCTCAGCGACCAGGAGAGAGTAGGCTAGGTTCAGAATCCAGGAGATAGTAGGCTATGCTCAGCCTCTAGGAGGTAGTTTAGGCTCAGCGTCCAGGAGATAGTAGGCTTGGCTCAGAGACCAGGAGATAGTAGGCTTGGCTCAGAGACCAGGAGATAATAGGCTTGGCTCAGAGACCAGGAGATAATAGGCTTGGCTCAGAGACCAGAAGATAATAGGCTTGGCTCAGAGACCAGGAGATGGTAGGCTAGGTGGCCACAAAATGTAACAATTCAACACTAGGAGAGCAAAGAGCATCATATTGACTCAAAATGAATGAACTTATTTAATTACTCTGCAATTTAAGTTATCTCCCTTGACTTTTCCTAAATAAGTCTAACACACTATTGTTGTTAAATCTTAATATCATAGAATGTATTATATGCAGTTTAAGAGGACATGGAATCCCTTCCCCATTTCACACATATAATAGAGTTAGCCTAAAGACAATATTAAATTGACAATAGTATATGAACAATCTGATGAACAATGCAGCTTGGAATTGACACAGAGGAAGGGAAACGAAACAGAGGGCAGAACTTGTGAGTGTAATGTGTACTGTAGATTTTTATTGTTTATTTCACTTTTGTTTATTATCTACTTCACGTGCTTTGGCATTGTTAACATATGTTTCCCATGCCTTATATTGAATATAATTGAATTGAGAGAGAGAGAAAGAAAAAGTATCAAATTCTACATTCTGAGTTGTAATCTGCCTCTGGAACTCTTCAGAAGGATTGTAGAATGTGGGGTGTTCTTGAGGCATGAGACTGGCCGTGGGGTAGTGAGAGACTTGGCACAACCCTCCCTCATTGTGTGTTTGTCCTGGTCTAGAATGTCACCACAATGAGAGGGCGGGTATGAACCAAAGACATGATCACACCTCTGGCTCCCTCTCTGTCCCCCACACACAAGCAAGCATGCACATGTACACAAGCATTCTCACAGACACACATACACATGCATGAACAAATACATTTCATACTGGCTTATAAACTGTCAGGAACGCACAAGCTCACAAACACACCATAATTGTTTATTTTTTTATTATGAGACATGTGCGCACACACACACACACTACAGTTTCATGCATAAAGATCATTTTTGCCATTCCTGTCTAGTATTCCGTTCCTCACTCTGGTTGAATCACTCTCGGTAGACGGAAGAATCACATTCCTTCATGAATATAAGCTATCCACAGTTACAGGGCACTACATTATCCTGTGTGTGTGTTTTCTAAAAGCTTGTAAAAGAGATTATTGAGGAAAGTTTGCTAAAACAGGACACTCTCCTCCTTTTAAAGACCCCTCCTATCTTTCCCTCTTCCTACCTCTGGTTCCTTGTTCTCTTACATATTACCTGTTCTGTTGTCCCCCCCTCCTCTCGCTTTCCCTTCTCTTTCACTGAATAGAACAACAAAAATCGAATACAAATTCTAAATCAAATCAAATTTTATTGGTCACATACACATATTTAGCAGATGTTATTGAGGGTGTAGCGAAATGCTTGTGTGTGCCCTGTGTGTGTGTACAAGCACTCTGAGACCAGGGGTAGGCTCTGGCTCCATTTAGAAATGATTCCATACTGTCAGCCACTAAATGAGAGGGCCTCTCAGAGCAGAAGGAACGGGACAGAGGGAGGGAGAGAGCAGAGCAGAGAGAGAGAGCGTAGAGAGAGATGGGGAGTAGAGAGAGGGGAGAGAGCAGAGCAGAGAGCAGAGCAGAGAGAGATGGGGAGTAGAGAGAGAAGGGAGAGAGCAGAGCAGAGAGCAGAGCAGAGAGAGCATAGAGAGAGTAGAGAGAGAGGGGAGAGAAACCAAGGTAGGGTGTAGAGTAAATGAGAAAGAGATGCATGCAAAGAGACAAGAGCAGAGACTGAACAAAGGTTGAAAGGGTGAAAAAGAGAGGAATAGAGTGAGTAATCACGAGACACATGAAAAGAAGAACAGAAACTTTGCTAAAAATATTTGAGGAGAAAATAAGACTGAGCGAAGAGAGAGTGAGAGAGCGAGAGAGAGAGAGAGAGAGAGACACACACATGGTGAGTAAGTGAAACACATGGAAAGAGACTAGAGAAGAAACTGAGCTGAAGATAATGAGAGAGGGCAGAAAGAGAGGAGAGAGAACTGAATCAAGTAAAGAGACCAAAAGCCAAAGAAACAAAACTAATCAGAGAAATGGCTGGGGGGAAAAAAGACAGCAATGCACATGAAAGTCAGCAACGTGATGTGGACACATTACATGTCATAGTGATGGTGACTAGGGCTGTGATGGTCATGGAATTTTGGATGAAGATAATTGGCCAGCCAATTGACCGCGGTAACCGTAATGACCGTTAGAATAGCATTTTTTAAATTGTATTATTTATGCACATTTTCTCCTCTCCCCCGCTCCTGACTGCATATGCTGCCATACAAATAATGAATGGAATTGACGTCCCCATTCAAGTAAATGATGGCATAATGGGTGGGCTGGCGGCCATTGCGAGTGTAACCATAGGAGCAAAGCAGGAATTAAAATATGTGCTGTGATTTGTTGATTCAACTCAGTAGACATTACAAAAAATACATTCCATTGCTTAAGCACATCAGTTAAAATCATTTGAATAAACATTCTACATTACCATGGAAATGATTGAATGACAATACCAGGCAGCCATTGCGAGTGTACCCATGAGTTTACCAGTCAAATTTCCAGGATTAGAGGCTCTAAGCCCATTCTATTCATTTTATTTCTGTGTGTTGCTGCTGCCTTTTTTTTTTGTTATTGCATTTTCTCCCCGGTTCCTAAACGTCTTTGCTCTGTGAAAGAAGTGCTGATGTTTTTCCTCACTACTGGCCATCCCGTCTTCAGTCGACCCACAAATCTTTTTAATAATAATAATATATCAATTATTTTAATTTGACTTATTTTAATTTGATGATGGCCTTCATCCATAACCATTGGTTACACTGTTATACGGTCATTTTGCCAGCCCTAATTGTGACTACATGGACAAATGCCAAAAGACAGTGCCTTTTATTAACAGCTAAATAGAGGATCTCCAGACGATCCTGTTGGCTTTGGCTCAGGATTCTCTTAAAATCTTAAAAAGTGAACCTGATCCCTCTGAAGAGGGGTTGTTGAAACCACTCACAGAGCAACCAACCCTGGCTCTAAAACCAAAATCAAACAATGATAATCGATGTGCGTGTGTGTTCCATCTCTCATGGTTGTGTTGCCACAGATTATTGCCTAGTTAAAATAAAGGTTAACTAAAATGAAAATAAATTGACAACTGCTGTGATTGAATTAAAGTTCTCTCTCTTGGCAGCTCTACGCTGTGTGTGTGTGTGTGTGTGTGTGTGTGTGTGTAAACTGGAAATTGACTGCACTGTCAGAATGACCTGCCGGCCAATCAAGACAAGGTTGACATTCAGAGAAGAGCGGAACGAGCTGGCAAACAGAGGCACTAACACACACACACACGCTTCAACATCAACTTTTTTTATAGTAGCATAGACATAACTGTATGTCTAGGCTTTTACAACACCTATCAATGAATATTAACACATTCATGAATAAACCAAGTCCTGCCTATGGTCTGTTCTCAGCTCCCTCACCTGAAGAGAACTTTGAAAAGGACTCCTTTGAAGTGCATAAGTAAGCATCTGGGCTCTATAATGCCTTCTCAAATCAGTGCCCGTGCAAATGAGAACCAGAGGGCCCTCAGGGAGGGGAGACACAGCTGTGATTTAGCCCAGGTAGGGAGGCCTCAGATGGGGTAGCAGCCAGCTAGGCCTACATCTAGGTTGGACGTAGAACTCTTAAAGGAGGATAGATGAAGAGATACATTCACCTCTTGGAGGCTATACTAAGGTAGCCTTACCTGGTGCAGATAAGCTCCTAATCCCAATGTGGATGTTTCTCAGGTACAGACCTTGCTGTGTCCAGGTAAGACTGGGCCTATATATTGTACATATGCTGTTTAAAGTTAAACCCTTTATGGTGAACCAGTGAATATTGTAACACCACATGTGGTCTAACGGTATAAGACGTTGGTTGCTCCTGTGGGAGACCCAGGTTTGGATCCCGCATGTTACATGTGCAGTTGTCTCTCCTTGAAGCTGTAGGACAAACAGCAGGCAGTACATGCTCCTATGTGTGTGTGTGTGTGTGTGTGTGTGTGTGTGTGTGTGGGGGACCATGCGCAGAGAGGTCTGCCTTAGCACCAGCGGCTCCTTGATCTCCTAATTGTGACATGTCTTGGCCGTTAGTACTAGCAGGCCGCAGCTACGCTAGCAGGCACCGAGCATATGCTAATCTCTTAATTAGAATCGGTCATGAGAGCTTTCAACGGCCTACCACTCTCCCTCTCCTACTCCCATTTACCCCTTCTGTCCTACAACAGCCTCATCTAGTCTCCTATCCTCTCTGCTCCCCTCGTTTCCCTTTGAATCCCCTTTCTATCTGAATTAAGAATGGTGCTGCAATGGACAGCTGCCATTTTACGGGCTCCGGACCAATTTTTTTGCAATTTCTGAGGCTGGTAACTCTAATGAACTTATCCTCTGCAGCAGAGGTAACTCTGGGTTTTCCATTCCTGTGGTGATCCACGTGAGAGCCAGTGTCATCATAGCGCTTGATGGTTTTTGCGACTGCACTTGCTCCGTATTGACTGACCTTCATGTCTTAAAGTAATGATGGACTGTCATTTCTCTTTGCTTATTTGAGCTGTTCTTGCCATAATATGGACTTGGTCTTTTACCAATAAGGGCTATCTTCTGTATACCACCCCCACCTTGTGACAACACAAATGATTGGCTCAAAAGCATGAAGAAAAAAATACATTTCACAAATTAACTTTTAAAGAAGGCACACATGTCAATTGAAATGCATTCCAGGTGACTACCTCATGAAGCTGGTTGAGAGAATGCCAAGAGTGTGCAAAGCTGTCATCAAGGGAAAGGGTGGCAATTTGAAGAATCTCAAATATATTTTGATTTGATTAACACTTTTTTGGTAACTAAATGATTCACTAGCTGTTAAATCATGATTTTGATGGCTTCAATATTATTCTACAATGTAGAAAATAGTAAAAATAAAGAAAATCTGGGGGTTACACTGCCTGCACTCCAGGACATCTATACTCGGTGTCACAGGAAGGCCAAGAAGATCATCAAGGACCTCAGGCACCCGAGCCACAGCCTGTTCACCCCACTACCATCTAGAAGGCAGGGTCAGTACAGGTGCATCAATGCTGGGGCTGAGAGACTGAAAAAAACAGCTCAAGGCAATCAGACTGTCACCACTAGTCGGCCACCGTCCAGTACCCTGCCTTCTACTTTAGTCACTGTCAGTAGCCGGCTACCACCCGGTACTCAACCCTGCACCTCAGAGGCTGCTGCACAATGTACATAGTCATGGAACAATGGTCACTTTAATATTGTTTACATACAGTTTTACCCACTTCATATGTATATATTGTATTCCTGTCAAGGCCTATCCTATTTAACTATTGTTTTACATATATCAAATCAAATTGTATTAGTCACATGCGCCGAATACAACAGGTGTAGACCTTACAGTGAAATGCTTACTTACGAGCTCCTTCCAACAATGCAGTTCATTTTTTTAAAATAAAAATACGGATAAGAAATAAAAAGTAACAATTAATTAAAGAGCAGCAGAAACATAACAATAGCGAGACTATATACAGGGGGGTACCGGTACAGAGTTAATGTGCAGGGGCTCCGGTTGGTTGAGGTAGTATGTACATGTAGGTAGAGTTATTAAAGTGACTATGCATAGACAATAACAACAGAGAGCAGCAGCGGTGTAAAAGGGGGGGGCCAATGCAAATAGTCTGGGTAGCCATTTGCTTAGCTGTTCAGGAGTCGTATGGCTTGGGGGCTGTTTATAAGCCTCTTGGACCTAGACTTTGTCACTCCGGGACCACTTGCCGTGCGGTAGCAGAGAGAACAGTCTATGACTAGGGTGGCTGGGGTCTTTGACAATTTCTAGGGCCTTCCTCTGACCCCGCCTGGCATAGAGCTTCGGGATGGCAGGAAGCTTGGCCCCGGTGATGTACTGGGCCGTTCGCACTCTGTAGTGCCTCGCGGTCGGAGGCCGCAGTGATGTAACCAGTCAGGATGCACTCGATAGTGCAGCTATAGAACTTTTTGAGGATTTGAGGACCCATGCCAAATCTTTTCAGTCTCCTGAGGGGAAATAGGTTTTGTCGTGCCCTCTTCACGACTGTCTTGGTGTGCTTGGACCATGTTAGTTTGTTGTTGACGTGGACACCAAGGAACTTGAGCTCTCAACCTGCTCCACTGCAGCCCAGTCAATGAGAATGGGGGCGTGCTCGATCCTCTTTTTCCTGTAGTCCACGATCATCTCCTTTGTCTTGATCACGTTGAGGGAGATGTTGTTGTCCTGGCACCATACAGCCAGGTCTCTGACCTCCTCCCTATATAGGCTGTCTTGTCGTTGATCAGGCCTACCACTGTTGTGTCATAGGCAAACTTAATGATGGTGTTGGAGTCGTGCCTGGCCGTGCAGTCATGAGTGAACAGGGAGTACAGGAGGGGACTGAGCACGCAGCCCTGCGGGGCCCCTGTGTTGAGGATCAGTGTGGCGGATGTGTTGTTAACTACCCTTACCACCTGGGGGCGGCCCGTCATAAGGTCCAGGATCCAGTTGCAGAGGGAAGTGTTTAGTTCCAGGGTCCTTAGCTTATTGATGAGCTTTATGGGCACTATGGTGTTGAACGCTGAGCTGTAGTCAATGAATAGCATTCTCACATAGGTGTTCCTTTTGTCCAGGTGGGAAAGAGCAGTGTGGAGTGCAATAGAGATTGCATCATCTGTAAATCTGTTGGGGCGGTAAATTGTGGTGGTTCTAGGGTTTCTGGGATGATGGTGTTGATGTGAGCCATGACCAGCCTTTCAAAGCACTTCATGGCTACAGACGTGAGTGCTACGGGTCGGTAGTCATTTAGGCAGGTTACCTTAGTGTTCTTGGGCACAGGCACTATGGTGGTCTGCTTAAACCATGTTGGTATTACAGACTTGGTCAGAGACAGGTTGAAAATGTCAGTGAAGACACTTGCCAGTTGGTCAGCGCATGCTCGGAATACACGTCCTGGTAAGCCGTCTGGCCTTGCGGCCTTGAGAATGTTGACTTATTTAAAGGTCTTACTCACATCGGCTGCGGAGAGTGCGATCACAGTTGTCCGAAACAGCTGATACGCTCATGCATGTTTCAGTGTTACTTGCCTCGAAGCGAGCATAGAAGTTATTTAGCTAATCTGGTAGGCTTGTGTCACTGGGCAGCTCTCGGCTGTGTGTCCCTTTGTAGTCTGTAATAGTTTGCAAGTCCTGCCATATCCGATGAGCGTTTGGAGCCGGTGTAGTACGATTCGATATTAGTCCTGTATTGATGCTTTGCATGTTTGATAGTTCGTCGGAGTGCATAGCAGGATTTCTTATAAGCGTCTGTGTTAGAGTCCCACTCCTTGAATGTGGCAGCTCTACCCTTTAGCTCAATGCGAATGTTCCTGTAATCCATGGCTTCTGGTGGGGGTATGTACGTACAGTCACAGTGGGGACAATGTCATTGATGCACTTATTGATGAAGCCAGTGACTGAAGTGGTGTACTCCTCAATGCCATCGGAAGAATCCAGGAACATATTGCTAGTCCTGTAGCTTAGCATCTGCGTCATCTGACCACTTCCATATTGTGAGTCACTGGTACTTCCTGCTTTAGTTTGTGCTTGTAAGCATGAATCAGGAGGATAGAATTAGTCAGATTTGCCAAATAGAGGGTGAGGGAGAGCTTTGTACGCGTCTCTGTGTGTGGAGTAAAGGTGGTCTAGAACTTTTTTCCCCTCTGGTTGCACATGTAACATGCTGTTAGAAATTAAAGTCCCCGGCCACTAGAAGCACCGCCTCTGGATGAGCATTTTCTTTTTTGTTTACAGCACGTTGAGTGCGGTCTTAGTGCCAGCATTGGATTGTGGTGATAAATAGACAGCTACGAAAAATATAGATGAACACACTATTTACCAAGAGAGTTGTCTACAGCTTATCATGAGATCCTCTACCTCAGGCAAGCAAAACCTTATGACTTCATTAATATTAGATTTCATGCACCAGCTGTTATTGACAAATAGACCGCCACCCCTTGTCTTACCGGAGGCAGCTGTTCCATCTTGCCGATGCACGGAAAACCCAGCCAGCTGTATATTATGTTTTAGTTTTTAATGTCCCATTGGTAGGATATTCTTCAAATCGGAGCTCATCCAGTTTATTATCCAATGATTGCACGTTGGCTAATAGGACTGATGGAAGAGGCGGGTTATCCACTCGCCGTCGGATTCTTTCAAGGCACCCCGACCTATGATCCCTATATCTCCATCTCTTCTTCATGCCAATGACAGGGATTTGGGCCTTGTCCGGTGTCAAGTAAATCCTTTGCATCTGACTCGTTGAAGAAAAAATCTTCATCCAGTACGAGGTGAGTAATCGCTGTTCTGATATCCAGAAGTACAAGGCGGTGGCAAAAACATTATGTAAGTTACAAATAACATGAAAAAACACACACGATAGCACAATTGGTTAGGAGCCCGTAAAACGACAGCCATCTCCTCTGGCGCCATTTTTATCAAAGTTGTAGTAGTTTAAAAGGGTAATACAAAAAAAAGAATTGGTGGACATTGTTATATACTTATCTCTATCATTATCACAACAATGCAAGAAATTTATTGCAACATGAATTTTTTGTCCATATCGCCCAGCTCTACTCCCACATATCCCAGCCTGTCTAGAATCCAACACAAATCTGGGTTAGTTGTGACAACGCCTTTTCAACTCATCCACAACATCCCTGCTTTTCCATTAACACACTACTTCTACCCTGGCTCTCCAGGACTGGAACGTTTAAGGGGAGATATTTTGACAGTAAATATGTGATGCACAGGATGCAATCGCTACCAGATGCACTATTTCATTTCTGAGTAAAGTACCGTGCAGTGGAATAATTTTTGGGGTAACAGGTTCACATTCTGTCAATATGAAGCCCAGTGTGTTTCACAATGGGAGGAAAATGCTGTTAAAGATGTCTACTGTTGAGATGGTAACACAACAGCTCTTATACTGTATGCTGGCAGACACACTACAGAACCACTCATCATGGAACACACTGTCACTGAGCATGCTACCATTGTGTGTATGTGGGCATGTGAATGAGCGAGTGTGTGAATGAGTGAATGAATGGGTTTACCCCTGCTGACACCAGGCTCACAGGGGATTAATACAAGTGTCTCTTCACAGAGATGTCATAAACACAAGCTCCTTGCCCCAATCAGCTGACCTGCTTTTGTGTTAACTTTAGGTATAATCAGAATCATTGTTTTCTTCTTTGGGTTACTACGGTTAAAGCTATATACAGACAACTCCTGATATATTTAATGACTTGGAACTGTAATGAATACAAGTACTATACTGGAAAATGTACAAAATAATGTATTGGATAGGAAAATTGTGAACTGCACTCCATTGGAAGAGAGTGACAGGACTGAACAGTAGAGAACAGAATAATACTGTAGAAGGGTATTTGGTCTACTCGGTTGGATGCCATGTTGTCACTGCCTCTGATCATGACATTGTTTCATTCTTAATGACTATCTGGGTTCCACTTCTAATTTAATTAGAATAGATTATACGTTCGGCTTGGCTACACACCCTACGTTGTGTTGCATTCTGGGGCAGAAACCCTAAGTCAGCCAATGACCCTGAGCCTGCCATCGAACCAATCACATTGCATTTTCTGTTTTGAAAGCTTTATTGACACAGCAGGGGGGATCCAATGTTGGCCAACATTATAGACTAACTAGTTAATGTCATAAATAATACTTGACATACAGTACATGTGCAGTAGAGGTCGACCGATTAATCGGAATGGCCGATTAATTAGGGCCGATTTCAAGTTTTCAAAACAATCAGTAATCGGTATTTAAAAAAAAAAATGTTTTACACCTTTATTTAACTAGGCAAGTCAGATTAAGAACACATTCTTATTTTCAATGACGGCCTAGGAACGGGGGTTAACTGCCTTGTTCAGGGGGGGGGGGGGGGGGATTCGGGGATTCGTTTTTGCAACCTTCCGGTTACTAGTCCAACGCTCTAACCACCTGCCTTACATTGCACTCCACGAGGAGCCTGCATGGCAGGCTGACGACCTGTTACGCGAGGGCAGTAACAAGGCAAAGTAAGTTGCTAGCTAGCATTAAACTTATCTTATAAAAAACTATCAATCTTAACATAATCACTAGTTAACTACACATGGTTGATGATATTACTTGTTTATCTAACGTGTCCTGCATTGCATATAATCGATGCGGTGCCTGTTAATTTCTCATTGAATCATACCCTACTTCGACAAACGGGTGATGATTTAACAAGCGCATTTGCGAAAAAAAGCACTGTTGTTGCACCAATGTACCTAACCATAAACATCTATGCCTTTCTTTAAAATCAATACACAAGTATATATTTTTAAACCTGCATATTTAGGTAATATTGCCTGCTAACATGAATTTGTGTCACTTCTCTAGCGTTCCGTGCAAGCAGTCAGGGTATATACAGCAGTTTGGGCCACCTGGCTCATTGCGAACTGTGTGAAGTCCATTTATTCCTAACAAAGGTCGTAATTAATTTGCCAGAATTGTACATAATTATGACATAACATTGAAGGTTGTGCAATGTAACAGGAATATTTAGACTTAGGGATGCCACCCGTTAGATAAAATACGGAACGGTTCCGTATTTCACTGAAATAATAAACGCTTCGTTTTCGAAATGATAGTTTCCGGATTCGACCATATTAATGACCAAAGGCCCGTATTGCTGTGTGTTATGTTATAATTAAGTCTATGATTTGATATTTGATAGAGCAGTCTGAGCGATGGTAGGCAACAGCAGGCTCGTAAGCATTCATTCAAACAGCACCTTCGTGCCTTTGCCAGCAGCTCTTCGCAATTCTTCAAGCATTGTGCTGTTTATGACTTCAAACCTATCAACCCCCGAGATTAGGCTGGTGTAACCGATGTGAAATGGCTAGCTAGTTAGCCGGGTGCGTGCTAATAGCGATTTAAACGTCACTCGCTCTGAGACTTGGGAGTGGTTGTTCCCCTTGCTCTACATGGGTAACGCTGCTTCGAGGGTGGCTGTTGTCGATGTGTTCCTGGTTCGAGCGAGGAGAGGGACGGAAGCTATACTGTTACACTGGCAATACTAAAGTGCCTATAAGAACATCCAACAGTCAAAGGTATATGAAATACAAATCGTATAGAGAGAAATAGTCCTATAATTCCTATAATAACTACCACCTAAAACTTCTTACCTGGAAATATTGAAGACTCATGTTAAAAGGAACCACCAGCTTTCATATGTTCTCATGTTCTGAGAAAGGAACTTAAACGTTAGCTTTTTTACATGGCACATATTGCACTTTTACTTTCTTCTCCAACACTTTGTTTTTGCATTATTTAAACCAAATTGAACATGTTTCATTATTTATTTGAGGCTAAATTGATAGTATTTATGTATTATATTAAGTTAAAATAAGTGTTCATTCAGTATTGTTGTAATTGTCATTATTACAAATAAATACATTTTTTTTTTATTAAGTCGTCCGATTAATCGGTATCGCCTCTTTTTGGTCCTCCAATAATCGGTATCGGCGTTGAAAAATCATAATCGGTCGACCTCTAATGTGCAGCAAGGTCACATTGGGTAACAGCAGTTATTTACTAAAGCATTAAGTGTTTTGATTAAAATGCCTTTAAAATCTAAACATGACTCATTCAAGAGAGTGGAAACCCACACACATTGTGTAATAAAGCACACACACAGAACATAGCTAGTTCTCTAGGAAAATGAGTTTGTCTGTTTTGCAAGGTTGCTCCTCTACTGGAGTCACAAGATGGTCCCAGATGAGTAGTCACAACCAGTTTGGGGGTTCAGTGTGTTTAGCATACAAATTGCATTCCTGCCTCACTGGCATTTCTTGTTTTAAATGTGATCATGCTAATGCTAATGGAATTTGTGCTAACAAGGTTTGGTTGAGACAGAGTGATACAAACACAAAGAGAGCCATTGATACTTGTGGGTTGGGGCGGGGTGTCTCACAGTCCTGTCTCACAGTTCTCCCAAACTACGGCTGCATACACATTCTCTCTTCTAGAATCCTCTACTTGTCTCCCCAGAACCAGCTGGGTCTTACTCAGCAGATAGACGTGATGTGTAGAGCTGATATGATCCTTTCTCACAAAATAGAGGTGTGCACTCACATTGCTCTCACGTGCTTTTCTGTCTCTGCACCCCCTCCCGCTCTCCCTCCCTCCGAGGCCTCATGTTTATGGGATTAGCACATAGATCTGAGCAGACCCTGTGTTCCTGAACTCTTCTGTCAGAAGTGAAGAGACAATTCTGCGGTAGAAATAAAGAGCAGAACAAAAGTAAGCCTAGAGCAGGTTCTGTGGTAACACCGGTTGGGTTATGCTGTATAAGTGTTGAATAAGTCATGTTCTGTTCTGTTAGTGGAAGAGTAAGGTAAGGTTTCCATAAATAGTGCCTTCAGAAAGTACTCATAACCCTTGACTTCTTCTACAATTTGCTGTGTTAAAACCTGAATTCAAAATGGATTAAATATACTATCTCTCCCATCTACACACAATAACCCATAATGACAAAGTGAAAACATGTTTCTAGGATTTTTTGCAAATATATTGAAAATGAAACTCAGAATTATCTCATTTACATATGTTCACACACCTGAGTCAATACTTTGTATAAGCACCTTTGGCAGCGAATAAAGCTGTGAGTCATTCTGGGTAAGTCTCTAAGAGATTTCCACAACTGGATTGTGCAACATTTGCCCATTATTCTTTTCTAAATTCTTCAAGCTCTGTCGAATTGGTTGTTGATCATTGCTAAACAACCATTTTCAGGTCTTGCCAAAGCTTTTCAATTAAATTCATGCCAAAACTGTAACTCGGTCAGTCTGGAACATTCACTGTCTTCTTGTTAAGCAACTCCAGTGTAGATTTGGCCTCGTCTTTGAGGTTATTGTCCTACTGAAAGGTGAATTTATCTCCCAGTGTCTTTTGGAAAGGCAGGCCATGTTTCCCTCTAGGATTTTGCCTATGCTTAGCTCCATTCTGTTTCTTTTTTACCCTGAAAAACTCCCCGGTTCCTAATGATTTTAAGCATACCCATAACATGATGCAGCCACCACTATGCTTGAAAATATGGAGTGTGTGTCACGGATACCTCCGGAACTGTCATTATGCACACCTGGTCCCTATTCCCATTAATTAGTAATTGTATAAGTGTGCTCTTTGTTCACCATTGACCAACGGACATTGGAACAATAAATCGACAGGTGGTGTAAGTACATGGGTTGCTACTTCAAAGGTTGCGTAATACTGCGGCACATCTTGCATGCTGCCGCAGCATTCTGTGGCACGACATTTTATTGTCAGCCATTTTTTCTGCTACTGCAAGTTATTGCTAGTTTGACCACCAGAGGGCATCTTTGAAAAGCATTTGATAGTATTCCATATTGGCATTACCAGAGAATTTAAAACCTTTATTGTAATAACATTGTATATGGGATTGATTAAGAAATGTGGCTTAATTCATTTGATTAATATTATGGTGTTTCTATTCAGAGAAAAACGAAACCCTCAGGGTTTCTGTTAGGATGGAATGGAAAATATGGCGATGTACAACGTGATGGTCGGGAGTCGGCTACAGGATTGGAGGATTCTAAATTGTTTGCCTTCATTAGACAACTTTGTTATAATATTTCTGTAAATCAATGATATTTGACATTTTTGACCAGTTGTAATTGTAAGTAGACATAATACAAAAAATCCTACTTCTATTAGGCTGTTAAGCCTCATAGCCTACCTCAGCCAGTTAAGTTATTTTATATAGGTCTAGGTTCTGAAGAAATAGACTCCAATTAAGCCCTCTTGCTGTTTGTAAAAAATAAAATGAAGATTATTGTTGTTGTTCCACATGTTAAAGATTCCAAATGATAGTGTTTTTAGCCACAAATCGGCCCCAACCCCAATTAATACATTTGGGCACAGTCGATAGCGTGCTTTTCCAAATACGAAACCCATTTTTCCAAGTATTCCTGACCTCTCTCCTCTTGTGTTCTTAAAGCAAAGGTCATATGCTCCATGTGGTGTATTTCTTTTACAATGTCTATCCATTGTGTCACTGTGGGAGGGTCTTTTTGTAGCCATTTCCTAGTGATAGCCTTTTTACTGGCTGCCAGTAGGACCTTCAAGAGGTACTTTTCTCTGTTGTGTAAGTAATCAGGTATTTCACTCAAGTACAAAGAAATTAATGTTTGTTCTGTCAAATCTCATTATTTTGCCAATGTTAGATCTTATTTCTCCCCAGTAAGTTTAGATTGCGGGGCAGGTCCAAAAGATATGAGAGTGCTCCACCCTCGATAGACTGCATTCTCTCCAACAAGGGTGTAGGGAGCCAGTCTGTTTTGATTTAAGTTTAGGTGGTATGAAGAAACGTATAACATTCTTCCAACAGAATTCTCTCCATGACCTTGAGTTGGTGGAGCTTTGTTGAGTCTCTAATATGGTCAACCATGTTTCATCAGTTATTTCGATGTTAAGTTCCTCCTCCCATTTCTTTTTAATATAGTTTGTAGAATGTTTCTTTGAGGATTGAATAACCAAGTAGAAATTTGAAATACTTTTTTTGTTACTCCCCAAGTTGTATGCGTTAGTGAATACTTGGATTAATTTTGGAGGTGCTCGAGGGTCAGTCACTTTATCTCCCTTAAGAAATAGTACCAAACTTGTAGGTATCTGTAAAAATCTGGCTTATCCAAGCCATGTTTTTTTACTAAGGTCCTGGAAGTTATCTAGGTCCCCTTTCCTTATAATTGTACTGAATGATGTGATGCCTTTCTGCGTCCATTGTTTAAATCTGCTGTCCTGAGTTGCAGGGATGAAGCTGGGGTCGTATGCGGGCCAACTCAGCAGTTTGATCTCTCTGTCTAAATGATTTCGCTTAACTACCCTAAACCATGTCTTCAGAGAGAAATTAATCCACTGATTTTGTCTACTGTATATTTCTATTACCATGTCCTTATTTCCCAAAACTGACTGTATCGGTATCTCTGTCAAAGTAGTCTCAATGTCTTTTCATTTGGATTCGTATTCTGAATTGCACCAACACACCAGAGGTCTCAATTGGGCAGACACAAAATAATCTTTTAGGTTTGGTAAGGCCATACACCCACAGTTTTTTGGTAATTGTAATGTTGTAAATCTAATTCTTGGTCTCTTACTGTTCCAGATAAACCTTGATATCCGTTTATCCCATTCCTTAAACTGTTTAGGTGGGATTTTTATGGGCAGTGATTGGAACAAATACAATAACCTCGGCAGGATGTTCATTTTGATTGTTTCAATTATACTACTAAGACCTAAGGGAAGTGAATTCCACCTGTCTAGGTCATCATATATTTTCTTGTTGATGTGATCGTAATTCATGCAATAAAGTTGGGGTGTATCTTTTGGTAGATATACTCCAAGATATTTAATGGATGAAGAGGACCAGTGGCAGTTATACCTACTCATCAGCTCTTCCTGTGGGGTATAATTATATACTAGGGCTTGCAATATCCAATTGATCTTTTTAGCAACAAGACTAATTTTCCTATTTTGATTTGTGCTGTCCAATTTTGAGTTTAAAATCGTGTTAAAATCCCCTCCACAGATAAGAGTGCCAGAGGTTTCTGTGGCAATTAAATCAAACACCTTCCTGTAGAAGACCATGGGGGTGCATATACATTAAATAATGTAACTTCCTTGTTACCCAGTTTACATTTAACAAGTATAAATCTACCCTCCTTGTCTTTTATTTCTGACAAACTCAAAATTAACTGAATTTGGGATCAAGATTGCAACTCCACTTCTACCCATTTTGTAAGAAGAAAAAAAAAGTATTCCTATATCCCATTTTCTTGAGTTTCTCGTGTTCAGGTGTGGATAAGTGAGTTTCCTGCCAGAATAGTATGTCAACTTTTCCCTGTTTCATCTTTGCTATTACCTTACTTCTCTTGATGGCACTCCCCAGTCCGTTTACATTGAGACTTATGACCAAATTCCCGATGATGCATCGATATAAAACAAAAAAGTGCACCATATCTGCCTGCTTATCATGAGCCTAAAAATGAACGAAAAATCAAGAACAATAATAAAGTAAACCAAAGTGGGAAAATACTTTGGTATTTGGACTCCCATGTCAGAGGACTGTCTCTTGCCTCTGGGGTTTGAGGGGATGAGCCTGTCCGCAGGAAAATGCGTGACGTAGTCACAAACAAGACCTGTTGGAACCGAAAATAATAAGGGCACCTATTTCGTCGCTTATACACATCGGTTAATTACAAGTGAAAACTATATCGGTCAGGCGTGCATATCATGAATCCTTCCCTCTTTCTCCATGACTCTGCTTGTCGACAACGATCCATGGGAGAGCCTGCTCGAGTCTTTCTGCCGGTGATTTCGCCTTTCTCCTTGCGGTATACTCCACTGGGATGCCTCTCGACTTCAGGTCCTCAGCCTCCTCGTCTGCATGCTCGTATGTAACTGGGCCATTTTCCAGAAATACCCGCATTTTTGCTGGGAATGGTGTTTGGACGCGAATACCCTTCTGTTTAAGTGCTTTCTTAATGGGGGTATTCTTTCCTCCTTTTCAGTATCTCTCCCGCGTAGTCATGATCAAAGAACACTCGTTGGCCTTGGAAGTCAACAGGCTTTTTCCAGGTTGCATGTAAGACTTCTCTTTGACTGAGAATTTTTGGAACTGTACTACTATGGATCTTGGTGGGGCGCCGCTGGGGGGTTGAGGCCAGAGCTCAGTGTACTCTCTCGATTTCCAGGTCAGTGTCATCGTCAAGTATGTCTTTGAATAGACCCTCCACGAATTTGGGCATAGTCTTTTCTGTGCCCTCTACTACGTTATACAGTCTAATGTTTCGACATGAGAAACCTTCAAGTTCTGTCACTTTTGCCTGTGGTGCGTGTTGGCTTTTCAGTGACTGTTCAAGTGTTTCCTTGACTGTGGAGTTCCATGTGTCCGTTTCCCCAATGCGCTGTTCTGCGTCCCCATTCCTGTAGATATGCTGTGAAGTTCTTCATTGTTTTCTTCAAGTTTCTGGTTGATGTCCTTCTTGAACTGATTTAGTTATTTTCTTACATCTTCTCGAAGTTCCTATCGTAAGCCTGTGAGCGCCTCGCTCAATTCCTCCATTATCACCTCACGAAATTAGGGTTCTTTTGCTGCTGCTATCTTATTTGCGCTAGCATTAGCCATCTTGGGTTCGTCGACGATTATATCTTCTGCTGTCTTGTTACGGGCTGTTGTTGTAGATCCGCGACCTTTTCCCATTTTCCCCTTTTCCATTTTGCGTAATGCTCAGAGTAAATACTTTAGGGGGGGGAGAATACCTAACCAATGTGCAGTACAAAAAACTAGGCAGCCATTTCCTTAGTTGTGTCACCGGAAGCCCATTTGTAAAAAATTTTTTAACATAATTCCACATTATGGTGTATTGTGTGTAGGCTAGTCTCAAAATTTTAAATTTAATAAATGTAAAATTTTGGCTGTAACAACAAAATTGGACAAAGTCAAGGGGTGTGAATACTTTGTAAAGGCACTGTACGTCTGTTTCAGGTTTTACATCACATCTGCACATGTAGTTTCATTATAATAATTGTATTTCCTTCTTTTATCTTTATATTTGTCAGTGGCCCAATAAACTGAATGAAGTTCAGTGTGTGTGTGTGTGTGTGTGTGTGTGTGTGTGTGTGTGTGTGTGTGTGTGTGTGTGTGTGTGTGTGTGTGTGAGAGAGAGAGTGTTTCCGTTAGCCGGTAAAAATGTATGAAAAGCTGATAAATAAAATTTGCCCCAAACAAATGTCCGGGAGAATTCAAAAATCCCCTTTACAAAAGTATGCTTTTTAGGCTATGCATTGACAAAAACACCAGTCGATGTAAATACAGTGCATTCGGAAAGTATTCAGACCACTTCGCTTTTTCCACATTTTGTTACATTACAGCTGTATTCTAAAATGTTCCTCATCAATCTATACACAATACCCCATAATGACAAAGTGGAAAAAGGTTTTTAGACATTTTTGTAAAAAATAAATAAAACGGAAATATCACATTTACATAAGTATTCAGACCCTTTACTCAGTACTTTGTTGAAGCACCTTTGGCAGTGATTACAGCCGAGTCTTTTTGGGTATGACGCTACAAGCTTGGCACACCTGTATTTGGGTATTTCTCCCATTCTTCTCCGCAGATCCTCTCAAGCTCTGTCAGGTTAGTTGGGGAGTGTCACTCCACATTTATTTTTCAGGTCTCTCCAGAAATGTTTGATCAAGTTAAAGTCCGGGCTCTGGCTGGGCCACTCAAGGACATTCAGAGACTTGTCCCGAAGCCACTCCTGCATTGTCTTGGCTGTGTGCTTAGGGTCGTTGTACTGTTGGAAGATGAACCCTCGCCCTAGTCTGAATAGATTTTCGTCAAGAATCTCTGTACATCTTCCCCTCAAATCTTGACTAGTCTCCCAGTCCCTGCCGCTGAAAAACATCACAGCATGATGCTTCACTGTAGGGATGGTGCCAGGTTTCCTCCAGACGTGACGCTTGGCATTCAGTCAAAAAGAGTTCAACCTTGGTTTCATCAGACTAGAGAATCTTGTTTCTCATGGTCTGAGAGTCCATTAGGTGCCTTTTGGCAAACTCCAAGCGGGCTGTCATGTACAGTGGGGGAAAAAAGTATTTGATCCCCTGCTGATTTTGTACGTTTGCCCACTTACAAAGAAATGATCAGTCTATAATTGTAATGGTAGGTTTATTTGAACAGTGAGAGACAGAATAACAACAAAAAAATCCAGAAAAACGCATGTCAAAAAGGTTATAAAATGATTTGCATTTTGATGAGGGAAATAAGTATTTGACCCCTCTGCAAAACATGACTTAGTACTTGGTGGCAAAACCCTTGTTGGCAATCACAGAGGTCAGACGTTTCTTGTAGTTGGCCACCAGGTTTGCACACATCTCAGGAGGGATTTTGTCCCACTGCTCTTTGCAGATCTTCTCCAAGTCATTAAGGTTTCGAGGCTGACGTTTGGCAACTCGAACCTTCATCTCCCTCCACAGATTTTCTATGGGTTAAGGTCTGGAGACTGGCTAGGCCACTCCAGGACCTTAATGTGCTTCTTCTTGAGCCACTCCTTTGTTGCCTTGGCCGTGTGTTTTGGGTCATTGTCATGCTGGAATACCCATCCACGACCCATTTTCAATGCCTTGGCTGAGGGAAGGATGTTCTCACCCAAGATTTGACAGTACATGGCTCCGTCAAATGATGCGGTGAAGTTGTCCTGTCCCCTTAGCAGAAAAACACCCCCAAAGCATAATGTTTCCACCTCCATGTTTGACGGTGGAGATGGTGTTCTTGGGGTCATAGGCAGCATTCCTCCTCCTCCAAACACGGCGAGTTGAGTTGATGTCAAAGAGCTCCATTTTGGTCCCATCTGACCACAACACTTTCACCAGTTTGCCAATGAACATCTGAATGATTCAGAGGACAACTTCAGACGGGCATGTATATGTATTCTTGAGCAGGGGGACCTTGCGGGCGCTGCAGGATTTCAGTCCTTCACGGCGTAGTGTGTTACCAATTGTTTTCTTGGTGGCTATGGTCCCAGCTGCCTTGAGATCATTGACAAGATCCTCCCGTGTAGTTCTGGGCTGATTCCTCACCGTTGTCATGATCATTGCAACCCCACGAGGTGAGAACTTGCATGGAGCCCCAGGCCGAGGGATATTTACAGTTTTTTTGTGTTTCTTCCATTTGCGAATAATCGCACCAACTGTTGTCATACTTATTTCCCTCATTAAAATGCAAATCATTTTATAACATTTTTGACATGCGTTTCTCTCGATATTTTTGTTGTTATTCTGTCTCTCACTGTTCAAATAAACCTACCATTAAAATTATAGACTGATCCTTTCTTTATCAGTGGGCAAACGTACAAAATCAGCAGGGGATCAAATACTTTTTTCCCCCCACTGTACCTTTTACTGAGGAGTGGCTTCCATCTGGTTGTCCTTCTGGAAGGTTCTCCCATCTCCACAGAGAAACTCAGGTTCTTGGTCACCTCCCTGACCAAGCCCTTCTCTCCCTATTGTTCAGTTTGGCCGGGCGGCCAGCTCTAGGAAGAGTCTTGCTGGTTCCAAACTTGTTCCATTTAAGAATGATGGAAGCCACTGTGTTCTTGGTGACCTTCAATGCTGCAGAATTTGTTTGGTACCCATCCCCAGGTCTGTGCCTCAACACAATCCTGTCTCGGAGCTCTACGGACAATTCCTTCAACCTCATGGCTTGTTTTTTGCTCTGACATGCACTGTCAACTGTGGGACCTTATATAGACAGGTGCGTGCCTTTCCAATCAATTGAATTTACAACAAGTGGACTCCAATCAAGTTGTAAAAACATCTCAAGGATGATCGATGAAAACAAGACGCCCCTGAGCTCAATTTTGAGTCTCATTGCAAAGAGTTTGAATAATTATGTAAATAAGGTATCTGTTTTTCTTTTGAAAACATTTGCAAAAATTTCTAAAAACCTGTTTTCACTTTATCATTATGGGGTATTGTGTGTAGATTGATGAGGAAAAACTATTATTTAATCAATTTTAGAATAAGGTTGTAACGTAACAAAATTTGGAAAAAGTGAAGGGGGCTTAATACTTTCCAAATGCACTGTATATTTCACCGGTCATGCGTATCGGTCTATAGGTAAATTTACAGATTTTTGTGAAATTAAACTGCGTTTGTATTTTCATTTGTCCTTATGATTTTTATTTAGCCTATCACACTCACAAACCATACAGACAGAGAACCTAGTTTGAGTGGAAATTCTGTCTAGCTTCTGTTGCTGCTAGAGTGAAACATGCTTTTATAAGCAACAATAATTTTATTTCTCAACTGGTATTTCAAGCGCGTTTCCCATTTGCCAGTCAAGCGCTTAGGCAACGGCAGGCAGGCTTCAACACTTCACACACCACTTTGCAATGTGAGCTGGAGGCAGTATGCATTTTCTAAACATATACTTAATTGTGTGAAACCTTAATGTCTTGCTTCAAAGTAACCAAGACAAAATCCATTCTGTTTCTATAAAATGTGGAGGACACACATAACTCCCCAACTCCACCATCCCAGAGAGAGAAAGAAGGAGGAATGAGGGAAGAAGGGAGAGAGAGACAGTGAGTACAGGGAAAGACAAGGAAGGGGGGGGTGGGAAGGACAGGGTAGTAACTAACTAACTACAGAACCACACACACCACACACACACACACACACACACACACACAAAACTACACACAAAAGCTGGCTATAAAAGCACTGACTTGCCTAGTTAAATAAAGATTAAATAAAAAATGTTTTTTAAACAAACACACAGATAGAAGAGGGAGGGAGAGAGAGAGACCTCAGCCCAGTGAGGTTAAAATATCAGGAAGTAAACCTGAGGGGAAAACATTCAAAAAGCTCGCTCCAGCTCTCACTTCACCTCCCGCTCGCTGCCTCTCCGCCTGCGGCTCGCTCTCCCCCCCCTTGCACCGCCTCCCGCTCGCACGTCCCCCCCCCTTCGCTCCCCCCCCCCCCGCTCGCACGCTCCCCCCCCTTGCTCCGCCTCCCGCTCGCACGCTCCCCCCCCTCGCTCCGCCTCCCGCTCGCACGTCCCACCCCCCTTTGCTCCCCCCCGCTCGCACACTCCCCCCCCTCGCTCCGCCTCCCGCTCGCACGCTCCCCCCCCCTTCGCCTCCCGCTCGCTCCCCCCCCCCCCACTCCGCCTCCCGCTCGCTCGCTTCCCCCCCCCCCCGCCTCCCGCTCGCACGCTCCCCCCCCTTCGCACACTCCCCCCCCGCTCCGCCTCCCGCTCGCTCGCTCCCCCCCGCTCGCTCGCTCCCCCCCTTCGCACGCTCCCCCCCCGCTCCGCCTCCCGCTCGCTCGCTCCCCCCCCGCTCGCTCGCTCCCCCCCCCCCTCTCCGCCTGCCGCTCGCTCGCACACTCCCCCTCTCCGCCTGCCGCTCGCTCGCACACTCCCCCTCTCCGCCTGCCGCTCGCTCGCACACTCCCCCTCTCCGCCTGCCGCTCGCTCGCACACTCCCCCTCTCCGCCTGCCGCTCGCTCGCACACTCCCCCTCACCGCCTGCCGCTCGCTCGCACACTCCCCCTCTCCGCCTGCCGCTCGCTCGCACACTCCCCGTCTCCGCCTGCACGCTCCCCCCCCTTGCACCGCCTCCCGCTCGCACGCTCCCCCCCCTTGCACCGCCTCCCGCTCACACGTCCCCCCCCCTCGCACGCTCCCCCCCTCGCTCCGCCTCCCGCTCGCACGCTCCCCCCCCTCGCTCCGCCTCCCGCTCGCACGTCCCACCCCCTCGCGCCGCCTCCCGCTCGCACGTCCCACCCCCCTTCGCTCCGCCTCCCGCTCGCACGTCCCACCCCCCTTCGCTCCCCCCCGCTCGTACGCTCCCCCCTCGCACCGCCTCCCGCTCGTCCCCCCCCCCCGCTCCGCCTCCCGCTCGCCCGCTCCGCCTCCCGCTCGCTGAGGGTGCAGAGTATTTTATAAGTTTGCTAGCAAGAGCTTCAGGCCAGACCAAGTTGATAATTGATTAAATGTTTCGAGTTCTTTGCAGACAGGCCATGCATAGCCAATGTGATTTATAGGATATTTATTTTTTTAAATCAGGTTATTTTCTACCTGCAGGCTGCAATGTTTTTATTTGTTAGCTTTATGTAGGCTATTTTTACATAGTTGGCAATGGCAATATAAGCTCCTTTTAGAATATTAATTAACCACATGATAACGATTTGGAGATACAAAGACTCATTATAAATTAAATGAAACTTTCACAAAAATGTGCATATGAAAATCATAACTGGCACGCAGATCTGTAGAAATGGTAAGATAAATTGGCACTCCAAATGGAAAAGGTTGCCGACCACTGGTGTAGCCAATTACGGTGACTTCAGGAGCTTAACCGCAGAATATGTGAAGGCCAGCAGAAGCAGCAGGAGGAGGGTCAGGAACAGGTTCTTCTGGTTAGGCTATCTTGATCTCTGGCTCCATCTTGAGCCATATGCGTGTTTTAATTATTTAAATCACAGTGTGCTTAAAGCATCAGACAAGCTCAGTAGCCTACATATAGTTGATTTGATTAAAACACATAGGATGTGTCTCTATGTGACCGGCCAGCTCAAAATCGGTCTAATGTAGCAAAATTTGAAATTGTGTTTTTTACATTGGATAAAAGTAGACTCAGAGATACAAAATGATATACACTACAGTTGAGGAACAATGGAACAACAACGGGAAAGTAATTCTGCTTTGAAAGTTGATAAACTTGTAAACTCACTTTTTTTGTTGAAAATGGCCTTTGAAGGTTTTGGTACTACTACTGGAGAGCCCTTCTTTGTCTACACCCATTCAGCATTGTTCACACCCTCTTAAGCTTTAGCCCCACCCATCTCTTTAAGGGTTGATCCGAGCGTTCTGTACTAACAGCAGCAGTCAAGCACCCAAGCTAACTTGCTAGCTACTTCCAGACACAAATAAGAGAACAGCTCATTGAACATTACTCGCCCTAGCAGAGCTCGTTAGGCTGTTATGTTATCCAGACCATTGGTGACTGCAACAGTGCTGTCAGATTGAATTTACGAAAGGACAGACACTGGCCATATTCAACGGGTGTTAAGCGTTCGTAAATTCAGCAGTTATTATGCGCTCTGGCACACTCAGATGAGAGTCTATTGTTAAGACATGTAGCTAGCTAGCTAGGTAAACAATTAACCGTAATCCCAACTCATGACATTACTATCCTGCATGAATCTGCAGGTAGCTAACCAAACAGGTTCAATGTTAGCTAGCTAACATTAGGCTATAACCAAGATCATACACAACATTTGCTAGCGAGCCAGCCAGGTAACGTTAGTTAGCTAGCTAACAAAACACTTCAACTTGAAATTAAAATACTTAGTCAAAATTATAAATGTGTAATATCTGAAAATGTAGCTAGCTAGACTATTTTACCCATGGTCTGAAATTGGAGTAAATAGCCAGATTGAATTTACCAGCTAGTATGTCTATCAACAGTTGTTGCAGTGACATTCTATTGAAATGGATACTTAAATAGTGGAGTCTTTTGTTAAGACGTAGCTAGCTAGCTAAACAATGAACCATAATCCCAACTCATGACGTTACTACCCTGCATGAATCTGCATGTAGCTAACCAACCAGGTTCAATATTAGCTAGCTAACATTACGCTATAATTAGCCAAGCAAATGGCTCTATGATAAGAATAATAAAGATCATACACATAACGTTAGTTAATGAGCCAGCCAGCTAACATTAGCTAGCTAACAGTACACATTAACTTCAAATGAAACCATTTTCTGTCAAAATTAGAAACGTGTAATATCTGAAAATGTAGTTAGCGAGACTATCTTACCCGTATACATCATGAATGGACACGTCTCCTGTCGGATGCCATGGTTGCCCTTAGTTTGAAGATGCAATCTAGAGACATGTGTTTTCTCCATCTCCTTAGCCATCATACTTGAATTCCATTGATTTCAAAAAACAGGTCTTCCAGAAAGTGGAGAGCAACACCTATGCAGTTTTACTAAGAAATACATAAAAAAAAGACGCATTAGACAGGATTACCTAGACAAATTGACCAACTCAAATAGACAGAAGCGTGCTATAAGGCAGACCAGTCCAAACTCATCTCTCGGCACGTACTGCCCACTTATTACCTCAGCCAATCATGGATAGTGGGAAGGTTCCTCCCTTTTTCTGTGGCTAAACCAACTGTGCTTGTAATTTAACAATGTTATTCATATTTACAGATGGCATAGATGTTTGTTTTTAACCTCTCTTGGGTAGGGGGCAGTATTTTCACGGCCGGAAGAAAAACGTACCCAAATGAAACGGCCTACTACTCGGGCGCAGGAACTAGAATATGCATATTATTAGTCAATTTGGATAGAAAGCACTCTGAAGTTTCTAAAACTGTTTGAATGATGTCTGTGAGTATAACAGAACTCATATGGCAGGCAAAAACCTGAGAAAAATCCAACCAGGAAGTGGGAAATCTGGTTCTTGTAGTCTTTTCAAGTCATTGCCTATCTAACACACAGTGAGTTAGGGTTAATTTTGCACTTCCTAAGGCTTCCACTAGATGTCAACAGTCTTTAGAAAGTTGTTTGAGGTGTCTATGGTGAACAGAAAGCCAACAAAGGAAGTTGGAAGTTGTTGACTCAGGAAAGCACATGAGTTCTTTGGCGTGCGTTCACGTGAGGGGTAGCTGTGTTCCAAAACATTTTTCAAGACATTGGAATCGTCCGGTTGGAATATTATTGAAGTTCTAAGTAAAAACGGCCCTAAAGATTGATGCTACACTACGTTTGACATGTTTGAATGAACGTAAATATAACTTTTTTTGACTTTTCGTCGTGACATTTTGGCCGCGCTTCCTACACTTGGAGTAGCTTACTGAACGCGCTAACAACAAGGAGGTACATAAATTATGGACTTTATCGAACAAGACAACATTTATTGTGGGCCTGGGATTCCTGGAATTGCCTTCTAATGAAGATCAAAGGTAATTAATATTTCTGATGCTATTTATGATTTTAGATGACTCCAAAATGGCGGGTATCTGTATTGCTTGATGTCTTTTTCTGAGCGCAGTACTCAGATTATTGCAAAGTGTGCTTTCCCCGTGAAGCTTTTTTGAAATCTGTCACAGCGGTTGCATAAAGGAGATGTTCATCTATAATTCTTTGAATAACAGTTTAATATTTTATCAACGTTTATGATGAGTATTTTTGTAAATTGTAGTGTTGATTCACCGGCAGTATTGGAGGCAAAATATTTTCTGAACATCACGCGCCAATGTAAAATGCTGTTTTTGGATATAAATATCAACTTGATCGAACAAAAAATGCATGTATTGTGTAACATGATGTCCTAGGAGTGTCTTCTGATGAAGATCAAAGGTTAGTGCATAATTTTAGCTGGTTTTCTGGTTTTTGTGACGCCTGTCCTTGCTAGGAAAATGACTGTGTGGGTTTTCTTGTGTTAGATTATGTTAGGACAGTTCCAACTTTATGCTTTCGCCGTAAAGCCTTTTTGAAATCGGACAATGTGGTTACATTAAGGAGACGTGAATCTTTAAAATGGTGTAAAATAGTCGTATGTTTGAGAACTTTGAATTATGACATTTTGTGGTTTTGAATTTGGCGCTCTGATTTTTCACTGACTGTTGAATAGTGTGAACCGTGGGTTAGCGTCCCACCTCCCCAAGAGAGGTTAAGGCACATGAAAAACGCATTTTGATTAAAAAATAAAAGTTTACGTTCAAACGGCTCTCATGTGAAGTAGTGACCCACAATATACGCCTAGCTTCCTGAAACGGGTCACATATAGGGAAAAATACACATTTCAAAATGTCGACCAAGAACAGACGACTCCTGGTCGACAAATATTTGCGTCAAGCCCTACACAATACAGTACACACCAACTACCACATCAACAGCATCCTCCCGGACACCCTAGACCCATTCCAATTCGCATATCGCCCAAACAGATGACGCAATCTCAATCACACTCCACACCGCCCTTTCTCACCTTGAGAAAATGAACACCTGTGAGAATGCTGTTCATCGACTATAGCTCAGCGTTCAACACCACAGTGCACACGAAGCTAATCACTAAGCTAAGGACTCTGGGACTAAACACCTCCCTCTGCAACTGGATCCTGGACTTCCTGACGGGTCACCCCAGGTGGTAAGAGTAGGCAACAACACATCTGCCATGCTGATCCTTAACACTGGGGCCCCTCAGGGGTGTGAACTTAGTCCCCTCCTGTACTCACTGTTCACCCACGACTGTGTGGCCAAACACGACTCCAACACCATCATAAAGTTTGCTGATGACACAACAGTGATCTGATCACCGACAACGATGAGACAGCCTATAGGGAGGTGGTCAGAGAACTGGCAGTGAAGTGCCAGGACAACAACCTCTCCCTCAATGTGAGCAAGACAAAGGAGCTGATTGTGGACTACAGGAAAAGGCGGGCCGAACAGGCCCCCATTAACATCGACAGGGCTGTAGTGGGGTGGGTCGAGAGTTTCAAGTTCCTTGGTGTCCACATTAGCAACGAACTATCACGGTCAAAACATACCAAGACAGTCGTGAAGATGGCACGACAACACCTTTTCCCCCTCAGGAGACTGAAAAGATTTGGCATGGGCCCCCAGAACCTCAAAAGGTCCTACAGCTGCACCATCGAGAGCATCCTGACCGATTGCATCACCGCCTGGTATGGCAACTGCTTGGCATCTGACCATAAGGCGCTACAGAGGATAGTGCAAACGGCCCAGTACATCACTGGGACCAAGCTTCCTGCCATCCAGGACCTATATAATAGGCATGTCAGAGGAAAGCCCATAAAATTGTCAGAGACTCCAGTCACCCAAGTTATAGACCGTTTTCTCTGCTACCGTACGACAAGCGGTACCGAAGCGCCAAGTCTAGGACCAAAAGGCTCATCAACAGCCTCTACCCCCAAGCCATTAGACTGCTTAACAATTCATAAAAATCGCCACCGGACAATTTACATTGACCCCCCCTCTGGTACACTACTGCTATTCGCTGCTTGCTTGTTACCTATGCATAGTCACTTCACCCCCACCTACATGTACAGATTACTTCAACTAGACTGTACCCCTGCACAATGACTCGGTAACGGCGCCCCCTATATATAGCCTCGTTATCGTGTTACTTTTTATTATTACGTTTTATTTTAGCCTACTTGGTAAATATTTTCTTCTTCTTGAACTGCACTGTTGGTTAAGGCTTGTAAGTAAGCATTTCACGGTAAAGTCTACACTTGTACTCGGCGCATATGTCAAATAAAGTTTGATTTGATTAAAGTACACACCAAATACCACAACACACACCACCTAACTCAGAGTGCTCAGTATGACAGGGTTGTGTGTGTACACACACACACACACACACACACACACACACAGTTGAAATTTGGAAGTTTACATACACCTTAACCAAATACATTTAAACTCAGTTTTTCACAATTCCTGACATTTAATCTTAGTAAAAATGCCCTGTCTTAGGTCAGTCCGATCACCACTTTAAGAATGTGAAATGTCAGAATAATAGAGGAGAGAATGATTTATTTCAGCATTTATTTCTTTCATCACATTCCCAGTGGGTCAGAAGTTTACATAGACTCAATTAGCATTTGGAAGCATTGCCTTTAAATTGTTTAACTTGGGTCAAACGTTTCAGGTAGCCTTCCACAAGCTTCCCACAATAAGTTGGATGAATTTTGGCCCATTCCTCCTGACAGAGCTGGTGTAACTGAGTCAGGTTTGTAGGCCTCCCTGCTCGCACACGCATTTTCAGTTCTGCAGACAAATGTTCTATGGGATTGAGGTCAGGGCTTTGTGATGGACACTCCAATACCTTGACTTTGTTGTCCTTAAGCCATTTTGCCACAATTTTGGAAGTATGCTTGGGGTCATTGTCCATTTGGAAGACCCATTTGTGACCAAGCTTTAACTTCCTGACGGAGTCTCTCTGGATAAGAGCGTCTGCTAAATGACGTAAATGTAAATGGATGTCTTGAGATGTTGCTTCTATATATCCACATAATTGTCCTTCCTTATGATGCCATGTATTTTGTGAAGTGCACCAGTCCCTCCTGCAGCAAAGCACCCCCACAACATGATGCTGCCACCCCCGTGCTTCATGGTTGGGATGGTGTTCTCTGGCTTGCAAGCCTCCCCCTTTTTCCTCCAAACATAACGATGGTCATTATGGCCAAACAGTTCTATTTTTGTTTCATCAGACCAGAGGACATTTCTCCAAAAAGTACAATCTTTGTCACCATGTGCAGTTGCAAACCGTAGTCTGGCATTTTTATGGCGGTTTTGGAGCAGTGGCTTCTTCCTTGCTGAGCGGCCATTCGGGTTATGTCGATATAGGACTCGTTTTACTGTGGATATAGATACTTTTGTACCCGTTTCCTCCAGCATCTTCACAAGGTTCTTTGCTGTTGCTCTGGGATTGATTTGCACTTTTCGCACCAAAGTACGTTCATCTCTAGGAGACAGAACGCATCTTCTTCCTGAGCGGCTGCGTGGTCCCATGGTGTTTATACTTTCGTACTATTGTTTGTACAGATGAACGTGGTACCTTCAGGCGTTTGGAAATTGCTCCCAAGGATGAACCAGACTTGTTGAGGTCTACAATTGCTTTTCTGAGGTCTTGGCTGATTTCTTTTGATTTTCCCATGATGTCAAGCAAAGAGGCACTGAGTTTGAAGGTAGGCCTTGAAATACATTCCAATTGACTCAATTGATGTCAATTAGCCTATCAGAAGCTTCTAAAGCCATGACATCATTTTCTGGAATTTTCCAAGCTGTTTAAAGGCACAGTCAACTTAGTGTATGTAAACTTCTGACCTACTGGAACTGTGATACAGTGAATTATAAGTGAAATAATCTGTCTGTAAACAATTGTTGGAAAAAATACTTGTGTCATGCACATAGTAGATGTTCTAACCGACTTGCCAAAACTATAGTTTGTTAACAAGACATTTGTGGAGTGGTTGAAAAACGAGTTTTAATGACTCCAACCTAAATGTATGTAAACTTCCGACTTCAACTGTATATAGTATACATATATAGTATACATACATACACACACACACACAGTCAAAAGTTTGGACACCTACTCATTAAAAGGTTTTTCTTCATTTTTACTATTTTCTTTATTGCAGAATAATAGTGAAGACATCAAAACTATGAAATAACACATATGGAATACTGTCGTAACCAACAAAGGTTTAAAATCTAAATATCTTTTATATTTGAGATTCTTCAAAGTCGGCACCCTTTGCCTTGATGACAGCTTTGCACACGCTTGGCATTCTCTCAACCAGCTTCATGAGGTAGTCACCTGGAATATATTTCAATTAACAAGTGTGCCTTCTTTAAAAGTGAATTTGTGGAAGTTGTTTATTTCTTAATGCGTTTGAGCCAATCAGTTGTGTTGTGACAAGGTAGGGTTGGTATACAGAAGATAGCCCTATTTGGTAAAAGACCAAGTCCATGTTATGGCAAGAACAGCTCAAATAAGCAAAAAGAAATGACGGTGTTCTGACAGCTGTCCAAGATGAGAATACCCAGCAAATCACCATAGACAGACGGACAGACACACAAAGCACTATGCATGTATGCAGTGTCCTTGACTCTTATTGATCAGGTTGTGTCATATTGATCAAGCTAACAGACATGACAATTAATATTCTCTCAGTTAAAGAGATGAATGAGACACACTGCAAGGATGACACAGTATAAGGCTATCCCACTGTAATGGTATAGTTACAGATTATATAACACCTGTAACAGACTATACTATATCATGTTTTTACAGCATTAAATACAACTTACATAGTAGTCAATAAGTTATATATGCAACAACAAAAAATAGTGAGGCTGTTCCCCATTGCTTAGCCAGGGGAAGGATGAAGGTGTGACATATAACCAGAGGAGGCTGGTGGGAGAAGCTATAGGAGGATGGGCTCATTGTAATGGCTGGTATGGAATTACTGGAACAGAGTCTATGTGATTTCCATAGGTTTGATACCGTTCCATTTATTCCATTCCAGCCATTACAATGAGCATGTCCTCCTAGATTTCCTCCCACCAGCCTCCTCTGTATCAAGCCTACAGTAAGATTATACATTTTCAGTTCACTGCAGCAGTCACACCTAGTCTAGAGTGAAGGGAACTGTGTCTATCCACGGGGATAAAAGCCAGCTTTAAAGCATGTGCGTGTTGCTGTGCCCGAGGGAGATCCACCTGAATGTTCCGGTGACAATAATACAGCAATAATAGCCTTGGCCCTGCCCTTGGCGGGGAAAATAACAGCAGGGAGAAAATAACAGCCAGATGCCCTCCTTTAGAGGTCACACAATCTGAAAAGTCGTCACGAGCAGATATTGTGGGGTCTCCCTTATCTGTAGAAAAGCACTAGTGCGAGGACACACCCAGAAAAAGAAGTGCGAAGGGAGGAGAGGAAGAGACGAGAAGAGAGCTGATTACGTCCCTTGACAGGATGTAAGAAGGGTTGACTTTTCAAAGCACTTATTACTTAACAGAGGTTGTCTCTCCTCTTTCTAAGCTAAACCTTATAATATGTTTTGCAGTCAACAAGCACAGCCATTCACTACACATGAAATGTAGAATCTGAACTAGGAAAAATAACCACTCGATTAAGCTAAACCTGCATAGCCAGTAATGCAGAGACACATACACATACAAGCAAACGCTCGCACACACACACACGAGATGACCCCTGATTATAGCCCAAAGGCCGGGAGATAGCAATATAGTGTCGTTTCATTTTACCATCCAAAGGGAATCCATGCAGCTGGCTATACACTGGTATCCCCCATGGACCGGTTTGTTAATAAAACATTCTCCATTCAGGCTACAAAGGATTCAATTTCCTCCTTAATTAGCTATATGGTAAGAAGGTGGGAAAAAAATGCTTACTTTATTAAACACCATTTTCCACCACCATGCGACAGCGGCTAATGCTAGTCCCAGATTTTGTGTACTGTGTTCAGTGAATCAGGTTACAGCAGACTGTTTTTTCACCCCTGGTCTGATTGGCTGAATGTTTTTTTCCCCACCGTCTTCCATTAAATCGAATTAAGGAGGAAATGTATGGTTTTGCAGCCTGAATGGAGAATGTTTTATGTATAAACTGGCTCAGAGGAGATATGAGTGTAAGACCAGCTGCATGGATTCACTTTGGACGGTAAGTTGAAACGACTCAATATCGCCATCTGCTGGGCTTTGGGCTACCACGACGACAGATGCGCATTGCTGTCAGTGACATGTCCCACGATTAAAACTATAGGATAAACCCAGGGTCGCATTAAATGCTTCTTCACATGCACAGTAATGTATTTCTAACATGAGAGAAACTGTTGCAACAAACACTCTGGTGAAGGACAGACTCCGTGTCTAAACACGCTAAATCTCCCCCTATTACAAAGCAATTATGTTTGGGGAAACGAAAAAAGGATGCGGCTAATCAACAGCTGTTCCCACCTAGAAAACATCCGGGTTTATTATCAAACTGGGAGGACTGTTTATTGAAACTTGATTATGTTCTCTCCCAAGCATAACTAGTTCTGCAGACAACAGGCAATTTGTTGACTTGATAAAGCCAATACAAAACACACGCATTCATTCATTCATTCATTCATTCATTCATTCATTCATTCATTCATGTGTGGTAGAGGCACAGTCCTTACCCGGGTGCTGAGGGTAGTCAGACGGCAGGAGATGGTCTCAGTGAGCGCTCATTTCCTTTGCTCAGCTCAGCTCACCTCACCAACACACAATCACTGTCTCCACCAGCGGGTAAATCCAGTGTCCCGTATCTCAGACAGAAAAAAACTGTCCTCTTCCGCTTCGGTCAGAGCTGGGTATTGCAAAAGGTCTTTCAGTGAGTAGCCTAGCCTACAGTTTGACATAGAAAAACTAAACTAAAAAACTAAATCAGTGGCTATATTATGCCGTTGAGATGGAGAGAGAAATCCGTGAGATGGATTTGCCCCTATGCGTTATTTGGAATAAATGTGCGTGCTGGATGGATCCGTAGAAGTGCGAACTATAGCCTACGGTTTTGTTTTGTTCCCCATCTGGGCTCCAATTTGACAACTGTGACATTACACAGTGATGGGCTTGATCGCGGCACTTTACAGATTTGTTTTAGATATCAGTAACTCTACATTAAGGACATGATAAACTGGAGCAACACGTTAAGAGTCCCGAAAGTAAACCAACTTCTGAGATTTCACTTCGAAAACTAACAGCCCATAACACCCTTCCTCTCCAAATAGGAGGAAATGATCGCACGGAGGAAGGATCTGCTCGGTCTGAACGCACAGCAGCAGACCCAATAGATTCACTTAGCGAGGTTACTTGTTTTGTCTAAATTGTGAGTTGGTTCCGTGTTCACGTACATCCGCGGTAAACGTACAGATAAACGCGACCTATCCCCAGACTACTGAAAAATCAGAGCGCACCGATCGGTTCACCGATTTCCGTGGCTGGAAAAACGAGAGGGATACAGCAGTGTCTGGAGCGAGCGTCGCCGGGGAGAGAAAAAAGAGAGGGAGGGACCAGCTCGGGATTACCCATTTAAAGCTAGAATCCTTAGTTGCTAAATACATTTTTGGATTTATTAAGGCATGACATATACCCATTGATTCTTGAGTAATATAATTCATGAATGCCTCATGAGCTTAGTTCAACTGTCGTACCCCATTAGAACCCAAAATATAAACTTGTTTTACTCCAATGTTTGTAGCCGAAAAACATTGTTGAAACTATAATTTTGATATCATCAGTCCTTGCATCCATAGCTCTGTCTATGAATATGAGAGTGGTCACATTTTCAACAGAACCATCCCTCGGCTGTCTACCAAAACAGAGGCGGGGTGTCCGCTTTGTTATTGTTTCAATTAAGGATTATATCTTCAAATCAAACCAAATGTTATTTGTTACATGCCCGAATAGGACAGGTGGAGACCTTACCGTGAAATGCTTACTTTACAAGCCCTTAAACAACAATGCAGTTTTAAGAAAATAGAGTTAAGAAAATATTTCCTAAATAAACTAAAGCATGCTGCAGAAATGTTTTGGTACCTTCCCCATCTGTGCCTCAACACAATCCTGTCTCGGAGCTCTATAGACAATTCCTTCAACCTCATGGCTTTGTTTTTGCTCTGACGTGTAACTCTTGTGACAATTGTCCCCAAGCAACTGTTATTCTCTAGGAAGTAACGATAGAATTAGCCAATGCCAATGAGATACATGGACACTGAAAAGACAGTGTAGAATAAGAAATATAGCATGTAAGTCAATAATTATCAATCATTGTTCCGTGTGTGGTGGGGGGGGGGGGGGCAAGAGGGTGTGAGTGAGTGTCTGTGTAGGTATGTGTCTGTGCATATGAATGGGAGCGTGAAGGAAGGTGAACATGAATATGTACAGGAGGGCAGGAGAGAATGGGTGTGCAGAGCATAGGGTCTATGTTGTGTGTGAATAAAGGAGAATGGATGAGTAAGTAGATGTATAGAGGGGTGTAAATGTGTCTGAGAAGAAGGGAGGGGGAAAGATGGGGGTTGGGATAAACTTGGACAGGGTAGGTAAGGGAGGGCAGGGGGGTATAAGCTTGTCTTGGTGGGGTGGCGAGGGAAGGGTGGGTAAGGATGGGAGGGTGGGACAATCTTGGCTTGGGTGGACAAGGGGAAATAAAGATGGGGATACGCTTGCCTTGGGTGGAGTAAAGCGGGAAAAATGGGGAGGGGTGGTGGAGAGGGATGGATTTGCAGAGAGAGAAGGAAGGACTTAATTATACTACAATATAATTGTATTTCATTTTTTTATGACTTGTAAACCCGTTGTAAAATTAATAAGAGTTCTGAACAGATTAGGAAAGGATATTGAATCAGTATTATTCTTTGTTTGTTATTACAACTAAGATTTAATGATGGTTATTGGTGAGAATGGAGAAGGGCTTAATCCGGGGGATTTTGACGGGGTGACTGACGAGGGTTCAGACCCTTCTCTGAGGTGTGCGTGGGGCCTCCACTCATCCCATTTCAGTCTCTCAGAGGACCCACTTACCCCAAGTAGACCACCACCAGCCACTATACTTTAATTTATAAGGTAATACAAATCAACCGCAGTACTTAAGTGGCAGTCTTTCTTCAAATGTAGGTAGTGTTCATACAATGTATGTATCCACAGTTTTTTGGGGGTACATTAAGAGAGGAGTTGGAGCTAAAAAGCCCTAAAAAGACTTGGTGCCTCAAGTACAAAGACGTACATTGCTTTCTGTTTTTATTGTGTTTTTTGTTAAATGTCTGCTCAGCCCACATACCCACATACCCACACGCATATCTGTAATGTATATAATAACTATGTATTTATACTATGATCTTCCCATTCTATGGAATGCCCACTGCCCTCATATGGCATGTCAGTTAAAATGTTTTACTTGGTTCTTCAATGATAGACGGAACAGATAAGGTTCACTTCGATTCTATACAAGTAAAGACCAACAAAAATGTGCATGTGCTCAGGAAAAAAAACATTTGGTTCTCTAACATTTAAAGAGATTGTCAGCAGATGTGGTTTTCTTGCAAGAGTTAGATAAAAAAAGGGAATTTTTACATTTTGTATTTTTTTATTTCACCTTTATTTAACCAGGTAAGCTAGTTGAGAACAAGTTCTCATTTACAACTGCGACCTGGCCAAGATAAAGCAAAGCGGTGCGACACAAACAACAACACAGAGTTACACATGGAATTAACAAGCGTACAGTCAATAACACAATAGAAAAAAAGAATGTCTATTTACAGTGTGTGCAAATGGAGTAAGGAGTTAAGGCAATAAATAGGCCATAGTAGCGAAGTAATTACAATTTAGCAGATTAACACTGGAGTGATAAATGAGCAGATGATGATGTGCAAGTAGAGATACTGGTGTGCAAAAGAGCAGAAAAGTAAATAAAAACAATATGGGGATGAGGTAGGTAGAGTGGGTGGGCTATTTACAGATGGACTATGTACAGCTGCAGCGATGGATTAGCTGCTCAGATAGCTGATGTTTAAAGTTAGTGAGGAAAATATAAGTCTCCAGCTTCAGCGATTTTTGCAATTCGTTCCAGTCACTGGCAACAGAGAACTGTAAGGAAAGGCGGCCAAAGCAGATGTTGGCTTTGGGGATGACCAGTGAGATTTAAAGGTGAGCTGGGTTGGATAGGCCTTATGGTGTAGGCATCCTGATAAATATGAATACACAATTTTCCCTTACATCCCAGCATGTGGACCAAGATGGTTGTACATTTTTTTGTTATTGTATATTTTTTGGTACTTTTACCCCTTTTTCTCTGCAATTGGTAGTTACAGTCTTGTCCCATCGCTGAAACTCCCCTACGGGCTCGGGAGAGGCGAAGGTCAAGAGCCATGCGTCCCCCGAAACACAACCCTGCCAAGCCGCACTACTTCTTGACACACTGCTTGCTTAACCCAGAAGCCAGCTTCACCAATGTGTCAGAGGAAACACCGTCCAACTGGCAACCAGGGTCAGCTGGCAGGCACCCAGCCCACCACAAGTGTCACTAGAGCGCGATGGAACAAGGAAATCCTAGCCGGCCAAACCCTTCCCTAACCTGGATGACGCTGGGCCAATTGTGCACCGCCTGGGATTGACCCCGGTGCTGTAGTGACGCCTCAAGCACAGCGATGCAGTGCCTTAGACCGCTGCGCCACTCGGGAGGTACAAAAGGCAGTTTTCTAATGTTGAATTGTACCTTACATGGTGAAAAATACACACTGATTTCATTGTATATCCCACCAGGTAGCAAATCTGGTGTTTTTAGATAGAATTCAAGCTATATTAGATCAAATCCAGACAGGAACTATTATTTTACCAGTTGACCTAAATTATACATTCGATAAGATTGACAAACGTAGTAATAAAAAAGGCAAATTTAGGGAACCTCCAAAGAGGCTGAAAATGTTCATCTCCACAAATGATTTACAGGACACCTGGAGATTATTATTCCCAACTACAAAATACACAAACTTTTTTTTTTAAGTAAGGAAAGCTATTCAATATTATTATTTTTTAAATGCACTAAACAATTTACTGGACTCTAAAACAATGATATAGTGATTTGGAATGATTCTCTGATATCATGTTTAATTACACCAATAGAAAATACACTTAGCAACAGAATTTGGAGAATGAACAGAGCGAATTTTCCTGACCAAAATCTTTTAAATACCTAAACAAAAAAATTCTAACCTTTACTATTACAAATGTAGACAGAGGACAGAGAAAAGCCAACACCCAATATAATTTGGGATGCCTTTAAGGCGTACATTATGGGGCTGATAGTCTCATACTTGTCAAAAATTAAATCTGATTTAGAAATTAAAATTAAATAAAAAGAAATTACTATCTTAGAAAAAACTCTGAACATTTTGCCAGGAATACGCTATTTTACTTTTACAGGTTAACCTGTTAGGGCTAGGGGGCAGTATTTGCACGGCTGGATAAAAAAATGTACCCGATTTAATCTGGTTACTAATCCTACCCAGTAACTAGAATATGCATATACTTATTATATATGGATAGAAAACACCCTAAAGTTTCTAAAACTGTTTGAATGGTGTCTGTGAGTATAACAGAACTCATTTGGCAGGCAAAACCCTGAGACATTTTCTGACAGGAAGTGGATACCTGATGTGTTGTATTACCTTTAAACCTATGCCATTGAAAAACACAGGGGCTGAGGAATATTTTGGCACTTCCTATTGCTTCCACTAGATGTCACCAGCCTTTACAAAGTGTTTTGAGTCTTCTGGAGGGAGATCTGACCGAACAAGAGCCATGGAACGATGATGGCCCATTAGACACCTGGCGCGCGAGTTCATGTTGGGTACCCTCGTTCCAATACGTTATAAAAGAGAATGCATTCGTCCACCTTGAATATTATTCATGTTCTGGTTAAAAAAGGCCCTAATGATTTATGCTATACAACGTTTGACATGTTTGAACGAACGTAAATATATTTTTTCCCCTCGTTCATGAAGTGAAGTCCGGCGGGCTTAGATCATGTGCTAACAAGACGGAGATTTTTGGACATAAATGATGAGCTTTTTTGAACAAAACTACATTCGTTATGGACCTGTGATACCTGGAAGTGACATCTGATGAAGAGAATCAAAGGTAATGGATTATTTATATAGTATTTTCGATTTTAGATCTCCCCAACATGGCGGCTAGTCTGTATCGCAACGCGTATTTTTCTGGGCGCAGTGCTCAGATTATTGCAAAGTGTGATTTCCCAGTAAGGTTATTTTTAAATCTGGCAAGTTGATTGCGTTCAAGAGATGTAAATCTATAATTCTTTAAATGACAATATAATATTTTACCAATGTTTTCTAATTTTAATTATTTAATTTGTGGTGCTGACTTGAATGCCGGTTATTGGAGGGAAACGATTTCCTGAACATCAACGCCACAGTAAAACGCTGTTTTTGGATATAAATATGAACTTGATAGAACTAAAAATGCATGCATTGTCTAACACAATGTCCTAGGAGTGTCATCTGTTGGAGATTGTAAAAGGTTAGTGCATAATTTTAGCTGATTTTATGGTTTTGGTGACGCCTGTCTTTGAATTGGCACAACATTACACACAACTCTTGTAAATGTACTGTCCTAACATACTATAAATTTATGCTTTCGCCGTAAAACCTTTTTGAAATCGTAAAACGTGGTTAGATTAAGGAGATGTTTATCTTTCAAAGGGTGTAAAATAGTTGTATGTTTGAAAAATTTGAATTTTGACATTTATTTGGATTCAAATTTGCCGCTCTTGAAATGCACCTGCTGTTGATGGAGTGCACCACGGGTGGCACCTAGCCCATAGAGGTTAAACTCAAATAAAGCATTTTGATGGAAATGTTCTTGTGTGTATGTTTAGTACAATGCTGCTTTTGTAATAACCTGTCTTGGTTGGGTTCATTACATTTACATTTAAGTCATTTAGCAGACGCTCTTATCCAGAGCGACTTACAAATTGGTGCATTCACCTTATGATATCCAGTGGAACAACCACTTTACAATAGTGCATCTAAATATTTTAAGGGGGGGGGAGGGGTAGAAGGATTACTTTATCCTATCCTAGGTATTCCTTAAAGAGGTGGGGTTTCAGGTGTCTCCGGAAGGTGGTGATTGACTCCGCTGTCCTGGCGTCGTGAGGGAGCTTGTTCCACCATTGGGGTGCCAGAGCAGCGAACAGTTTTGACTGGGCTGAGCGGGAACTGTGCTTCCTCAGAGGTAGGGAGGCGAGCAGGCCAGAAGTAGATGAACGCAGTGCCCTTGTTTGGGTGTAGGGCCTGATCAGAGCCTGAAGGTACGGACGTGCCGTTCCCCTCACAGCTCCGTAGGCAAGCACCATGGTCTTGTAGCGGATGCGAGATTCAACTGGAAGCCAGTGGAGAGAGCGGAGGAGCGGGGTGACGTGAGAGAACTTGGGAAGGTTGAACACCAGACGGGCTGCGGCGTTCTGGATGAGTTGTAGGGGTTTAATGGCACAGGCAGGGAGCCCAGCCAACAGCGAGTTGCAGTAATCCAGATGGGAGATGACAAGTGCCTGGATTAGGACCTGCGCCGCTTCCTGTGTGAGGCAGGGTCGTACTCTGCGAATGTTGTAGAGCATGAACCTACAGGATCGGGTCACCGCCTTGATGTTAGTGGAGAACGACAGGGTGTTGTCCAGGGTCACGCCAAGGTTCTTAGCACTCTGGGAGGAGGACACGATGGAGTTGTCAACCGTGATGGCGAGATCATGGAACGGGCAGTCCTTCTCCGGGAGGAAGAGCAGCTCCGTCTTGCTGAGGTTCAGCTTGAGGTGGTGATCCGTCATCTACACTGATATGTCTGTCAGACATGCAGAGATGCGATTCGCCACCTGGTTAGCAGAAGGGGGAAAGGAGAAGATTAATTGTGTGTCGTCTGCATAGCAATGATAGGAGAGACCATGTGAGGATATGACAGAGCCAAATGACTTGGTGTATAGCGAGAATAGGAGAGGGCTTGGAACAGAGCCCTGGGGGACACCAGTGGTGAGAGCACGTGGTGCGGAGACAGATTCTCGCCACGCCACCTGGTAGGAGCGACCTGTCAGGTAGGACGCAATCCAAGCGTGGGCCCAACTCGGAGAGGGTGGAGAGGAGGATCTGATGGTTCACAGTATCAAAGGCAGCCGATAGGTCTAGAAGGATGAGAGCAGAGGAGAGAGAGTTAGCTTTAGCAGTGCGGAGCGCCTCCGTGACACAGAGAAGAGTAGTCTCAGTTGAATGACCAGTCTTGAAACCTGACTGATTTGGATCAAGAAGGTCATTCTGAGAGAGATAGCAGGAGAGCTGGCCAAGGACGGCGCGTTCAAGAGTTTTGGAGAGAAAAGAAAGAAGGGATACTGGTCTGTAGTTGTTGACATCGGAGGGATCGAGTGTAGGTTTTTTCAGAAGGGGTGCAACTCTCGCTCTCTTGAAGACGGAAGGGACGTAGCCAGCGGTCAAGGATGAGTAATGAGCGAGGTAAGGGAAAAGGTCTCCGGAAATGGTCTGGAGAAGAGAGGAGGGGATAGGGTCAAGCGGGCAGGTTGTTGGGCGGCCGGCCGTCACAAGACGCTAGATTTCATCTGGAGAGAGAGGGGAGAAAGAGGTCAAAGCACAGGGTAGGGCAGTGTGAGCAGGACCAGCGGTGTCGTTTGACTTAGCAAACGAGGATCGGATGTCGTCGACCTTCTTTTCAAAATGGTTGACGAAGTCATCCGCAGAGAGGGAGGAGGGGGGGAGGGGGAGGAGAATTCAGGAGGGAGGAGAAGGTGGCAAAGAGCTTCCTAGGGTTAGAGGCAGATGCTTGGAATTTAGAGTGGTAGAAAGTGGCTTTAGCAGCAGAGACAGAAGAGGAAAATGTAGAGAGGAGGGAGTGAAAGGATGCCAGGTCCGCAGGGAGGCGAGTTTTCCTCCATTTCCTCTCGGGTGCCCGGAGCCCTGTTCTGTGAGCTCGCAATGAGTCGTCGAGCCACGGAGCAGGAGGGGAGGACCGAGCCGGCCTGGAGGATAGGGGACATAGAGAGTCAAAGGATGCAGAAAGGGAGGAGAGGAGGGTTGAGGAGGCAGAATCAGGAGATAGGTTGGAGAAGGTTTGAGCAGAGGGAAGAGATGATAGGATGGAAGAGGAGAGAGTAGCGGGGGAGAGAGAGCGAAGGTTGGGACGGCGCAATACCATCCGAGTAAGGGCAGAGTGAGAAGTGTTGGATGAGAGCGAGAGGGAAAAGGATACAAGGTAGTGGTCGGAGACTTGGAGGGGAGTTGCAATGAGATTAGTGGAAGAACAGCATCTAGTAAAGATGAGGTCAAGCTTATTGCCTGCCTTGTGAGTAGGGGGGGGACGGTGAGAGGGTGAGGTCAAAAGAGGAGAGGAGTGGAAAGAAGGAGGCAGAGGGGAATGAGTCAAAGGTAGACGTGGGGAGGTTAAAGTCACCCAGAACTGTGAGAGGTGAGCCATCCTCAGGAAAGGAACTTTCGTCAAGCTCATTGATGAACTCTCCAAGGGAACCTGGAGGGCGATAAATGATAAGGATGTTAAGCTTGAAAGGGCTGGTAACTGTGACAGCATGGAATTCAAAGGAGGCGATAGACAGATGGGTCAGGGGAGAAAGAGAGAATGTCCACTTGGGAGAGATGAGGATCCCAGTGCCACCACCCCGCTGACCAGAAGCTCTCAGGGTGTGCGAGAACACGTGGGCAGACGAGGAGAGAGCAGTAGGAGTAGCAGTGTTATCTGTGGTAATCCATGTTTCCGTCAGCGCCAAGAAGTCGAGGGACTGGAGGGTAGCATAGGCTGAGATGAACTCTGCCTTGTTGGCCGCAGACCGGCAGTTCCAGAGGCTGCCAGAGACCTGGAACTCCACGTGGGTCGTGCGCGCTGGGACCACCAGGTTAGAGTGGCAGAGGCCACGCGGTGTGAAGCGTTTGTATGGCCTGTGCAGAGGGGAGAGAACAGGGATAGACAGACACATAGTTGACAGGCTACAGAAGAGGCTACGCTAATGCAAAGGAGATTGGAATGACAAGTGGACTACACGTCTCGAATGTTCAGAAAGTTAAGCTTACGTTGCAAAAATCTTATTGACTAAAATGATTAAAATGATACAGTACTGCTGGCTGGTGAAGTAGGCTAGCTAGCAGTGGCTGCGTTGTTGACTTTGTTTGAAAGAGTAGCTGGCTAGGTAACCTCGATAGTTTCAGTACTACACCTTATCATGATACAAAGGCAACTATGTAGCTAGCTAACATAACACTAATCAAGACGTTCCTTTGTAATGTATTTTGTTTCTACAATGCTGCTCGTCGGTAATAGTTGGCTAGGTTTGGAAATGACATCGCGGGGGATGAAAATAGCTGGCCAGCTAACCTCGATAATTACTCTAAACTACACAATTATCAAACTATGACAAGCTATGACAAAGACAACTTATTGACTAAAATGACTAAAATGATACAGTACTGCTGGCTGGTAAAGTAGGCTAGCTAGCAGTGGCTGCGTTGTTGACTTTGTTTGAAAGTGTAGCTGGCTAGGTTACCTCGATAGTTTCAGTGCTACACCTTATCATGATACAGAGGCAACTATGTAGCTAGCTAACACTAGCTAACCTGGCTAGCTAACCTCGATAATTACTCTAAACTACACAATTATCTTAGATACAAAGACAGCAAAGATAACTATGTAGCTAGCTAACACTACACTAATCAAATCGTTCCGTTGTAATGTATTAGTTTCTACAGTGCTGCTAGTCGGTAGAAGTTGGCTAGCTAGCTAGCAGTTGTTGACTAAGTAGGAGAATGGTGGCGCGGCGCGGCGGACGAAAGTAGCTGGCTAGCTAACCTCGATAATTACTCTAAACTACACAATTATCTTTGATACAAAGACAGCTAAGTAGCTAGCTAAAAAATTGCTCAGATCAAACAAATCAAACCATTGTAATGTAATGAGATGTAATATTACCTGCGGAGCGGAGTGCAGCACGACTACTCGCTCCAAACCCGGAAGATTGAACTCATGCGAGTGACTGATTGCTGGCTAGCTAACCTCGATAATTACTCTAAACTACACAATTATCTTTGATACAAAGACAGCTAAGTAGCTAGCTAAAAAAATGCTCAGATCAAACAAATCAAACCGTTGTAATGTAATGAGATGTAATATTACCTGCGGAGCGGAGTGCAGCACGACTACTCGCTCCAAACCCGGAAGATTGAACTCATGCGAGTGACTGATTGATTACACAAAGGAAGAAACCACACTATCACTCCCAAGCTATTTGGCAGTATGTCCAGATATTGTTCTGGGACTAGATAAGTGATACAAGGTCATTCTTGGGAAGGCATAAAGGGAAATTCCAGTCTCACTAAAAGAGGACGTAACAGACCACTGTGGGACGCATTCGGGAGGAAACACAACATCCACGAAACCTAGAAGGAAGACACAACTGATTTCAGTAAGTCAACTTAAATGAAGTAATACATTGTAAATATGTATTTAGGAAGAGTGTTTAACTTAAGGCTAGGCGTCCCGCTAGCTTAACCTATTGGGGGTAGGGGGCAGTATTTACACGGCCGGATAAAAAACGTACCCGATTTAATCTGGTTATTACTACTGCCCAGAAACTAGAATATGCATATAATTATTGGCTTTGGATAGAAAACACCCTAAAGTTTCTAAAACTGTTTGAATGGTGTCTGTGAGTATAACAGAACTCATATGTCAGGCAAAAACCTGAGAAGATTCCTTACAGGAAGTGCCCTCTCTGACCATTTCTTGGGCTTCTACACTCTCTTTATTGAAAACTGAGGATCTCTGCTGTAACGTGACACTTCCTACGGCTCCCATAGGCTCTCAGAAGGCGGCAAAACACTGAATGATGCCTTTGGAGCCCCTTGCTGAAAAACAGTAGCGCATTTGGATAGTGGTCGATCAGAGAAGAATGAGACTGGGGCGCGTGCACGAGGCGACAACATGTTTTTATTTTTGTCGTCTTTGAACGAAAACAGGGTTTCCCGGTCGGAATATTATCGCTTTTTTATGCGAAAAATCGCATAAAAATTGATTTTAAACAGCGGTTGACATGCTTCAAAGTACGGTAATGGAATATTTAGAATTTTTTTGTCACGAAACGGGTCGGGCGCGTCACCCTTCGTCACCCTTCGGATAGTGTCTTGAACGCACGAACAAAACAGAGGATATTTGAACATAACTATGGATTATTTTGAAGCAAACCAACATTTGTTATTGAAGTAGAAGTCCTGGGAGTGCATTCTGACGAAGAACAGCAAAGGTAATCACATTTTTCTAATAGTAAATCGGAGTTTGGTGAGGGCCAAACTTGCCGGGTGTCTAAATAGCTAGCCCGTGATGGCTGGGCTATCTACTCAGAATATTGCAAAATGTGCTTTTGCCGAAAAGCTATTTTAAAATCGGACATAGCGATTGCATAAAGGAGTTCTGTATCTATAATTCTTAAAATAATTGTTATATTTTTTGTGAACGTTTATCGTGAGTAATTTAGTAAATTCACCGGAAGTTTGCGGTGGGTATGCTAGTTCTGAACGTCACATGCTAATGTAAAAAGCTGGTTTTTGATATAAATATGAACTTGATTGAACAAAACATGCATGTATTGTATAACATAATGTCCTAGGAGTGTCATCTGATGAAGATCATCAAAGGTTAGTACTGCACTTAGCTGTGGTTTGGGTTTATGTGACATTATATGCTAGCTTGAAAAATGGGTGTCTGATTATTTCTGGCTGGGTACTCTGCTGACATAATCTAATGTTTTGCTTTCGTTGTAAAGCCTTTTTGAAATCGGACAGTGTGGTTAGATTAACGAGAGTCTTGTCTTTAAAATGGTGTAAAATAGTAATATGTTTGAGAAATTGAAGTAATAGCATTTCTAAGGTATTTGAATAACGCGCCACGGGATTCCACTGGCTGTTGAGTAGGTGGGACGATTCCTAGAGAGGTTAATCTATAATTCTTTGAATGACAATATTACATTTTAACAATGTTTTGAAATAGTAATTTTGTAAATTGTAGCCCTGATTCACCGGAAGCATTTGAGGGAAAATATTTTCTGAACGTCACGCGCCGATGTAAAATGCTGTTTTTATATATAAATATGAACTTTATCGAACAAAAAATGCCTGTATTGTGTAACATGATTTCCTAGGAGTGTCATCTGATGAAGATTGTCAAAGGTTAGTGCTGCATTTAGCTGTGTTTTGGGTATTTGTGATGCATGCTAGTTGCTTTGAAAATGGCAGTGTGATTTTTTTTGGCAGGGTACTCTCCTAACATAATCTAATGTTTTGTTTTTGCTGTAAAGCCTTTTTGAAATCGGACAACGTGGTTCGATTCAGGAGAGGTGTATCTATAAAATGGTGTAAAATAGTCATATGTTTGAGAAATTGAAGTTATAGCATTTATGAGGTATTTGTATTTTGCGCGACGCGATTCCACTGGCTGTTGACTAGGGTGGGACGCAAACGTCCCAGGTTCCCAGACAGGTTAATAATTCTTTACATGCTCGAGCTCCACTTGTGCCTAATACGGTGACCATTCTCTTTCAAGTTCTACCTGGAAGCTGTTGTTTCTCAATTTTTAATTTGGCTATTGCATTCTTCAGCATGCCAGTAGCTGAGGAATCACAAGATTGATTCTCTTTCACGTTCCTCGGAATTAAAATGTATTTTTAAATATACGAAAAATAAAATAAATAAAAACATGTACATAAAAGATTGCTACACTATCAGAGCATCCTCCTAACCATGTCACATGTCACCTTGAAACGTGGTACAACTCTTAATCCATCTACCCTTCTCCGTACAGCAGATGCTGGTGAAGAAAATAACTGCGAGCTGATAATAGAGATTGACTGTAGTCTCAGACTTGATTTGAAAGACTTACCACTTGATAACCCGGACGTCAAGTTTTTTGTTGATGGATCTGCACAGCGGAATGACAAGGGTGACAGTAGGTTTTGCTGTTGTCACTGCTTTAGAGACTGTGGAAATTGCATGTCTCCCACAACACCTGTCTGCACAAACAGAGGAACTTTTTGTCTTAGCACAGGCATGCATATTGGCAAAGGATAAATCAGTAAACATTTACACTGACAGTAGGTTTGCTTTTGGGGTGGTGCATGATTTTGGGACACTGTGGAAGATGTGTGGGTTTCTAACCTAATCTGGTAAGCCATTGCTCATGGACAGTTAGTTGCATCATTGCTAAAAGTAATATTGTTACCATCGTCTGCTGCATTAGTGAAGTGTCAGGCTCATACCAGTGGTAAAGATAGCATTTCTCAAGGGAATGCTATAGCAGATTATGTAGCGAAACTAGCTGCTTCCTCTTGTGTTTCCCCCCTTTTACAGATGGCAGCAGTTCCAGTTTTCACTAACCCATTCTCTGTTAATGATATTGTTGCTTTGCAGGCAATGGCTGATGCATCAGAGAAATGTAGGTGGACAGGACATTGTCATATGGACACCTCAGGAGAGTGACTGGATTATTTGAGCAGACCAGCCATGCCCCGTTGTACTTTCCAATTCCTTGCATAGTTGTCACACGGTCAAGACGTGTCAAATGGAGTAATGGTAGATCTTATAAATAAATATTGGAGTACTGTGGGATTTACTGTGTTTGCTGAAATTCTTTGAAAAAATGTGTTATATGTATGACTGACAATGTAGGACGTGGTATTTCTATAACCTCCGCATCCCACCCAAGGCCAGAGGTACTTTTGAGCATTTGATGACGGACTTCATTGAATTAACCCCATGTGAGGGACACAAATATTGTCTGGTCATTGTTAATGTGTTTTCCAAGTGGGTCAAAGCGTTCCCATGTTGAAGACCCACAAAGCTCTCCTGCGAGAGATCATTCCAAGTTGGGGGCTGTCCTTTAACCTCTCTAGGGTAGGGGGCAGTATTTTCACGGCCGGATAAAAAACATACCCGATTTAAACTGGTTACTACTCTTTTCCAGAAACGAGAATATGCATATAATTGGTAGATTTGGATAGAAAACACTCTAAAGTTTATAAAACTGAATGGTGTCTGTGAGTATAACAGAACTCATATGGCAGGCCAAAACCTGAGAAGATTCCATACAGGAAGTGCCTTGTCTGACCATTTCTTGTGGTTCTGTGGCATCTCTGTCAAAAATACAGCATCTCTGCTGTAACGTGACAATTTCTAAGGCTCCCATAGGCTCTCTGAAGGCGCCAGAAAGTGGAATGAGATCTCTGCTGTCTCTGGGCTAGGTACAGGAGCGCTGTTTGTGAGTGGCCAGGGTGGTGGCTCAGAGACAGGAGATGCGCGGCCCCGAGAAGTGGCCATGCTTTTCTTTCAGCCTTTGAACAAAAACAACGTCGCCCGGTTGGAATATTATCGCTATTTTACGAGAAAGTACGGTAATGGAATATTTTGAATTTTTTGTCACGACATGCGTCCGTGCGTCACCCTTCGGATAGGGACCTGAACGCACAAACAAAACGGAGGATATTTGAACATAACTATGGATTATTTTGAACCTAAACAACATTTGTGGTTGAAGTAGAAGTCCTGGGAGTGCATTCTGACGAAGAACAGCAAAGGTAATCCAATTTTTCTACTAGTAATTCTGAGTTTACTGAGCCTCGATGTTGGCGAGTGTCTGAATAGCTAGCCTTGATTGCCGAGCTATCTACTCAGAATATTGCAAAATGTGCTTTTGCCGAAAAGCTATTTTAAAATCTGACACCGCGATTGCATAAAGGAGTTCTGTATCTATAATTCTTTAAATAATTGTTATGTATTTTGTAAACGTTTATCAAGAGTAATTTAGTAAATTCACTGGAAGTTTTCGGTGTGTATGCTAGTTCTGAACGTCACATGCTAATGTGAAAAGCTGGTTTTTGATATAAATATGAACTTGATTGAACAAAACATGCATGTATTGTATAACATAATGTCCTAGGAGTGTCATCTTATGAAGATCATCAAAGGTTAGTGCTGCATTTAGCTGTGGTTTTGGTTTTTGTGACATATATGCTAGCCTGAAAAATGGCTGTGTGATTATTTCTGGCTGGGTACTCTCCTAACATAATCTAATGTTTTGCTTTCGCTGTAAAGCCTTTTTGAAATCGGACAATGTGGTTAGATTAACCTGTTAGGGCTAGGGGGCAGTATTGACACAGCTGGATAAAAAACGTACCCGATTTAATCTGGTTATTACTACTGCCCAGAAACTAGAATATGCATATAATTATTGGCTTTGGATAGAAAACACCCTAAAGTTTCTAAAACTGTTTGAATGGTGTCTGTGAGTATAACAGAACTCATATGTCAGGCAAAAACCTGAGAAGATTCCTTACAGGAAGTGCCCTCTCTGACCATTTCTTGGGCTTCTACACTCTCTTTATTGAAAACTGAGGATCTCTGCTGTAACGTGACACTTCCTACGGCTCCCATAGGCTCTCAGAAGGCGGCAAAACACTGAATGATGCCTTTGGAGCCCCTTGCTGAAAAACAGTAGCGCATTTGGATAGTGGTCGATCAGAGAAGAATGAGACTGGGGCGCGTGCACGAGGCGACAACATGTTTTTATTTTTGTCGTCTTTGAACGAAAACAGGGTTTCCCGGTCGGAATATTATCGCTTTTTTATGCGAAAAATCGCATAAAAATTGATTTTAAACAGCGGTTGACATGCTTCAAAGTACGGTAATGGAATATTTAGAATTTTTTTGTCACGAAACGGGTCGGGCGCGTCACCCTTCGGATAGTGTCTTGAACGCACGAACAAAACAGAGGATATTTGAACATAACTATGGATTATTTTGAAGCAAACCAACATTTGTTATTGAAGTAGAAGTCCTGGGAGTGCATTCTGACGAAGAACAGCAAAGGTAATCACATTTTTCTAATAGTAAATCGGAATTTGGTGAAGGCTAAACTTGCCGGGTGTCTAAATAGCTAGCCCGTGATGGCTGGGCTATCTACTCAGAATATTGCAAAATGTGCTTTTGCCGAAAAGCTATTTTAAAATCGGACATAGCGATTGCATAAAGGAGTTCTGTATCTATAATTCTTAAAATAATTGTTATATTTTTTGTGAACGTTTATCGTGAGTAATTTAGTAAATTCACCGGAAGTTTGCGGTGGGTATGCTAGTTCTGAACGTCACATGCTAATGTAAAAAGCTGGTTTTTGATATAAATATGAACTTGATTGAACAAAACATGCATGTATTGTATAACATAATGTCCTAGGAGTGTCATCTGATGAAGATCATCAAAGGTTAGTACTGCACTTAGCTGTGGTTTGGGTTTATGTGACATTATATGCTAGCTTGAAAAATGGGTGTCTGATTATTTCTGGCTGGGTACTCTGCTGACATAATCTAATGTTTTGCTTTCGTTGTAAAGCCTTTTTGAAATCGGACAGTGTGGTTAGATTAACGAGAGTCTTGTCTTTAAAATGGTGTAAAATAGTAATATGTTTGAGAAATTGAAGTAATAGCATTTCTAAGGTATTTGAATAACGCGCCACGGGATTCCACTGGCTGTTGAGTAGGTGGGACGATTCCTAGAGAGGTTAATCTATAATTCTTTGAATGACAATATTACATTTTAACAATGTTTTGAAATAGTAATTTTGTAAATTGTAGCCCTGATTCACCGGAAGCATTTGAGGGAAAATATTTTCTGAACGTCACGCGCCGATGTAAAATGCTGTTTTTATATATAAATATGAACTTTATCGAACAAAAAATGCCTGTATTGTGTAACATGATTTCCTAGGAGTGTCATCTGATGAAGATTGTCAAAGGTTAGTGCTGCATTTAGCTGTGTTTTGGGTATTTGTGATGCATGCTAGTTGCTTTGAAAATGGCAGTGTGATTTTTTTTGGCAGGGTACTCTCCTAACATAATCTAATGTTTTGTTTTTGCTGTAAAGCCTTTTTGAAATCGGACAACGTGGTTCGATTCAGGAGAGGTGTATCTATAAAATGGTGTAAAATAGTCATATGTTTGAGAAATTGAAGTTATAGCATTTATGAGGTATTTGTATTTTGCGCGACGCGATTCCACTGGCTGTTGACTAGGGTGGGACGCAAACGTCCCAGGTTCCCAGACAGGTTAATAATTCTTTACATGCTCGAGCTCCACTTGTGCCTAATACGGTGACCATTCTCTTTCAAGTTCTACCTGGAAGCTGTTGTTTCTCAATTTTTAATTTGGCTATTGCATTCTTCAGCATGCCAGTAGCTGAGGAATCACAAGATTGATTCTCTTTCACGTTCCTCGGAATTAAAATGTATTTTTAAATATACGAAAAATAAAATAAATAAAAACATGTACATAAAAGATTGCTACACTATCAGAGCATCCTCCTAACCATGTCACATGTCACCTTGAAACGTGGTACAACTCTTAATCCATCTACCCTTCTCCGTACAGCAGATGCTGGTGAAGAAAATAACTGCGAGCTGATAATAGAGATTGACTGTAGTCTCAGACTTGATTTGAAAGACTTACCACTTGATAACCCGGACGTCAAGTTTTTTGTTGATGGATCTGCACAGCGGAATGACAAGGGTGACAGTAGGTTTTGCTGTTGTCACTGCTTTAGAGACTGTGGAAATTGCATGTCTCCCACAACACCTGTCTGCACAAACAGAGGAACTTTTTGTCTTAGCACAGGCATGCATATTGGCAAAGGATAAATCAGTAAACATTTACACTGACAGTAGGTTTGCTTTTGGGGTGGTGCATGATTTTGGGACACTGTGGAAGATGTGTGGGTTTCTAACCTAATCTGGTAAGCCATTGCTCATGGACAGTTAGTTGCATCATTGCTAAAAGTAATATTGTTACCATCGTCTGCTGCATTAGTGAAGTGTCAGGCTCATACCAGTGGTAAAGATAGCATTTCTCAAGGGAATGCTATAGCAGATTATGTAGCGAAACTAGCTGCTTCCTCTTGTGTTTCCCCCCTTTTACAGATGGCAGCAGTTCCAGTTTTCACTAACCCATTCTCTGTTAATGATATTGTTGCTTTGCAGGCAATGGCTGATGCATCAGAGAAATGTAGGTGGACAGGACATTGTCATATGGACACCTCAGGAGAGTGACTGGATTATTTGAGCAGACCAGCCATGCCCCGTTGTACTTTCCAATTCCTTGCATAGTTGTCACACGGTCAAGACGTGTCAAATGGAGTAATGGTAGATCTTATAAATAAATATTGGAGTACTGTGGGATTTACTGTGTTTGCTGAAATTCTTTGAAAAAATGTGTTATATGTATGACTGACAATGTAGGACGTGGTATTTCTATAACCTCCGCATCCCACCCAAGGCCAGAGGTACTTTTGAGCATTTGATGACGGACTTCATTGAATTAACCCCATGTGAGGGACACAAATATTGTCTGGTCATTGTTAATGTGTTTTCCAAGTGGGTCAAAGCGTTCCCATGTTGAAGACCCACAAAGCTCTCCTGCGAGAGATCATTCCAAGTTGGGGGCTGTCCTTTAACCTCTCTAGGGTAGGGGGCAGTATTTTCACGGCCGGATAAAAAACATACCCGATTTAAACTGGTTACTACTCTTTTCCAGAAACGAGAATATGCATATAATTGGTAGATTTGGATAGAAAACACTCTAAAGTTTATAAAACTGAATGGTGTCTGTGAGTATAACAGAACTCATATGGCAGGCCAAAACCTGAGAAGATTCCATACAGGAAGTGCCTTGTCTGACCATTTCTTGTGGTTCTGTGGCATCTCTGTCAAAAATACAGCATCTCTGCTGTAACGTGACAATTTCTAAGGCTCCCATAGGCTCTCTGAAGGCGCCAGAAAGTGGAATGAGATCTCTGCTGTCTCTGGGCTAGGTACAGGAGCGCTGTTTGTGAGTGGCCAGGGTGGTGGCTCAGAGACAGGAGATGCGCGGCCCCGAGAAGTGGCCATGCTTTTCTTTCAGCCTTTGAACAAAAACAACGTCGCCCGGTTGGAATATTATCGCTATTTTACGAGAAAGTACGGTAATGGAATATTTTGAATTTTTTGTCACGACATGCGTCCGTGCGTCACCCTTCGGATAGGGACCTGAACGCACAAACAAAACGGAGGATATTTGAACATAACTATGGATTATTTTGAACCTAAACAACATTTGTGGTTGAAGTAGAAGTCCTGGGAGTGCATTCTGACGAAGAACAGCAAAGGTAATCCAATTTTTCTACTAGTAATTCTGAGTTTACTGAGCCTCGATGTTGGCGAGTGTCTGAATAGCTAGCCTTGATTGCCGAGCTATCTACTCAGAATATTGCAAAATGTGCTTTTGCCGAAAAGCTATTTTAAAATCTGACACCGCGATTGCATAAAGGAGTTCTGTATCTATAATTCTTTAAATAATTGTTATGTATTTTGTAAACGTTTATCAAGAGTAATTTAGTAAATTCACTGGAAGTTTTCGGTGTGTATGCTAGTTCTGAACGTCACATGCTAATGTGAAAAGCTGGTTTTTGATATAAATATGAACTTGATTGAACAAAACATGCATGTATTGTATAACATAATGTCCTAGGAGTGTCATCTTATGAAGATCATCAAAGGTTAGTGCTGCATTTAGCTGTGGTTTTGGTTTTTGTGACATATATGCTAGCCTGAAAAATGGCTGTGTGATTATTTCTGGCTGGGTACTCTCCTAACATAATCTAATGTTTTGCTTTCGCTGTAAAGCCTTTTTGAAATCGGACAATGTGGTTAGATTAACCTGTTAGGGCTAGGGGGCAGTATTGACACAGCTGGATAAAAAACGTACCCGATTTAATCTGGTTACTACTCCTGCCCAGTAACTAGAATATGCATATAATTATTGGCTTTGGATAGAAAACACTCCAAAGTTTCTAAAACTGTTTGAATGGTGTCTGTGAGTATAACAGAACTCAAATGGCAGGTCAAAACCTGAGAGATTCCTTTACAGGAAGTGGCCTGTCTGACCATTTATTGGTCTTTCTTTGACACTCTCATTCAATTGACAACGAGGATCTCTGCGGTAACGTGACACTTCCCACGGCTCCAATAGGCTCTCAGAGCCCGGGAAAAACCTGAATGTCGTCATTCCAGCCCCAGGCTGAAACACATTATCGCCTTTCTCAAGTGGCCGATCAAGGGACTGTGGGCTTAGGCGCGTGCACTGGCCGCCCCCGTCTTTGTGTTTTTTCCTCTGTTTGCCGAAAAGGAGATTCCCGGTCGGAATATTATCGCTTTTTTATGAGATAAATTGCATAAAAATTGATTTTAAACAGCGGTTGACATGCTTCGAGGTACGGTATTGGAATAATTAGAATTTTTTTGTCACGAATTGCGCCATGCGCACGACCCTGATTTACCATTTCGGATAGTGTCTGGGACGCACGAACAAAACGCCGCTATTCGGATATAACGATGGATTATTTTGGACCAAACCAACATTTGTTATTGAAGTAGCAGTCCTGGGAGTGCATTCTGACGAAGAACAGCAAAAGGTAATCAAACTTTTATAATAGTAAATCTGAATTTGGTGAAGGCTAAACTTGCCGGGTGTCTAAATAGCTAGCCCGTGCTGGCTGGGCTATGTACTTAGAATATTGCAAAATGTGCTTTCACCAAAAAGCTATTTTAAAATCGGACATATCGAGTGCATAGAGGAGTTCTGTATCTATAATTCTTAAAATTATTGTTATGCTTTTTGTGAACGTTTATCGTGAGTAATTTAGTAAATTGTTAGTAAATTCCCTGGAAGTTTGCGGGGGGTATGCTAGTTCTGAACGTCACATGCTAATGTAAAAAGCTGGTTTTTGATATAAATATGAACTTGATTGAACAAAACATGCATGTATTGTATAACATAATGTCCTAGGGTTGTCATCTGATGAAGATCATCAAAGGTTAGTGCTGCACTTAGCTGTGCTTCTGGGTTTTTGTGACATTATATGCTAGCTTGAAAAATGGGTGTCTGATTATTTCTGGCTGGGTACTCTGCTGACATAATCTAATGTTTTGCTTTCGTTGTAAAGCCTTTTTGAAATCGGACAGTGTGGTTAGATTAACGAGAGTCTTGTCTTTAAATAGCTGTAAAATAGTCATATGTTTGAGAAATTGAAGTAATAGGATTTTTAAGGTATTTGAAAATCGCGCCACTGGATTACACTGGCTGTTACGTAGGTGGGACGATTACGTCCCACCTAGCCCATAGAGGTTAACGTGAGTCTTGTCTTTAAAATGGTGTAAAATAGTCATATGTTTGAGAAATTGAAGTTATAGCATTTTTAAGGTTTTTGTATTTCGCGCCACTCGATTCCACTGGCTGTTGACTAGGTGGGACGATTTCGTCCCACATACCCGAGAGAGGTTAAGGTCTTATCAGACAATGGTAAACATTTTCCAAATGAGTTTGTTCAGTCCTTATTAGAAGCATTGCAGATTGATAGGAGAGCACACTGTAACTACCACCCACCGTCAGGGGGTGATGTAGAATGCGCTAACCAAATGCTAAAAAACGAAATTGAACAAAATTATGAAGCACTAGACTATCTATTAGCGAGTCAAGGAGGAACGTGTGCAATAATTGGAGATTAGTGTTACACATTTGTCCCTGACTCGTCTATTAATGTCACCTATTTAGCAGATTACATCGAAGAAACTGCTAGAAGCTACTCTGGTAATGAAGATAATGAGTGGGAAGTAAAATTGTGTAATAAAGCATGCGTGTAACAGTATGAAATGTAGGTCTTAAGTTAAACCATTCTACTGCAATGGTTTTACAAGTGTAATGGCTAAGGAATAAGGATCAGTTACTAGTTGGATTGTATAACCCAGAGTGAAGGGTTTGAAGGACCAGAGTGAAGGACCAGAGTGTCTGGTCTTTGCGTTGATTTCACTTACTTTTAATAGAAGTATTTTGATAGAACCTCCTTTGATAGTTTTAACCATAATGTAATATTTACATTACAATTAAACAATAGTTATCGCAGAGGGATAAAAGGAGGGAGTGTGATGTAAATATTCTTATGTGTATGTAAACATATGTTTAGCACAATTCTGCTTTTGTAATAACCTGTATTAGTTGGGTTCATGCAAGTGACTGATTGATTGCACAAAGTAAGAAACCACACTATCGCTCCCAAGCTATTTGGCAGTATGCCCAGAATATTGTTCTGGGACTAGATAAACGATACAAGGTCTCAGCTTTGAGAGAAGAAGCCTCGTGATGTACAGTTGAAGTCAGATGCTTACATATACTTAGGTTGGGAGACATTAAAACTCGTTTTTCAACCCCTCCACAAATTTCTAGTTAACAAACTATAGTTTTGGCAAGTCGGTTAGGTCATCTACTTTGTGCATGACACAAGTAATTTTTCCAATAATTGTTTACAGACATATTATTTCACTTATAATTCACTGTATCACAATTCCAGTGGGTCAGAAGTTTACATACACTAAGTTGACTGTGCCTTTAAACAGCTTGGAAAATTCCAGAAAATGATGTCATGACTTTAGAAGCTTCTGATAGGCTAATTGACATCATTTGAGTCAAGGTGAGGTGTACCTGTGGATGTATTTCAAGGCCTACCTTCAAACTCAGTGCCTCTTTGCTTGACATCACGGGAAAATCAAAAGAAATCAGCCAAGACCTCAGAAAAGCAATTGTAGACCTCCACAAATCTGGTTCATCCAAATTGCCAGGGTATGAGATTCCAAAACCCTTCTATACATTATATGTCTATGGCCACAACACAACAAGCTGTATATTTGGTGCACATGCTTCCCAAATTGCAGTCTTCCCAACTGTAGGCAACCGGTAACTGCCAAAAAAAAGGAAACACTTGAGTAAATGAGGGATACAAAGTTTGTTATTGTGTGGGGTGCATTTTCCTGGCATAGTTTAGGTCCACTTGTAGAATCTATGCCAAGACACATTGAACCTGTTCTGGCAACTCGTGGTGGCCCAACACCCTTTTAAGACACTTTATGTCAGTGTTTCCTTTATTTTGTCAGTTACCAGTATACGCTTGTGCTAGCATTTAATCCACAGTTAATTTTGAGAAACTATTGATCCTCTGTGGCTAAATTATGCTCAATTGTGTATTTTTAACATTGAGAGCGGGCTCCTGTAGTTGGATACAATTTTTTTTTTAAATAACGTAAATGGTTTTTTTACCCAGGGGCTTCAGCCCCGGTAAGCCCCTGTATTAAACCGGCCCTGGTTACATCAAGTCAACAAAGCCAATGTCTACAACCATGACCCAGTCCTTTTTATTCTAATATTTGTTTTACATGTATTTATTCAGGGGAACACATTGAGACCAGGGTCTCATTTACAATGGTGTCCCGAGAACAACAATAGAACAAATACAAAACGATCAATGCAACTACCAATTACAGAATCAGCACTACAGTTTCAAACACCACAAATACAATTATTTACATTCAATCCATACTGTTGCAATCCTCATTCAATTCATTCAACATTAAAGTCCAAACTGACCCTAGAGGCGCCTTAAACACTTCTAAATGTGACCTTTGCAACTTCGAAATTTGACATTTGTGACACATGGATGGACGTCTAATTCTAATATCAGATTGTGAGCGCTAGTTGTTGCAAAAATGGGGGTTACTAAAACTTAAGGCAGATTTACCTAGATCGGCACTTACTAGTGGAACCTCGAGTTAACCATCCCTGTGAACGGGTTTGGTGTCTCATTTTTTTAAATTACAGTGGTTAGGTATGTCGGAATCTTGTGTAGTAGAGCTTTGTAAACAAAAAGGGAGTAATGAAGTGATATATGGGACTTTATTGAGGACCAGCCAACCTTTTGATAGAGGATGCAGTGATGCATATTAAAACTGTCACCTGTGATAAAGCGAAGGGCGCTATGGTAGACGGCATCCAAAGGTTTAAGAGTGATGGCTGCATTCTGATAAATGACGTCACCATAGTCAAGAACTGTCAGGAAAGTTGACTGTACAATCTGCTTCTGTCACGTTTTTCATCGTGTTGAGGAAGGGAGGACCAAAATGCAGCGGGATTGTGGACACTCATGTTTATTCCTGAAAAAAACAGGTAAGGTATCCACTTGAAGAAAAAAACTAAACAATAAACAATACTCACAACGGCAACAGTGTGGCATGCTGAAACAAACGCAGTGCACACAACAATCTCCCACAAAAGACACATACAAACACACCCTAATATATGGGACTCTCAATCAAAGGCAAATGGACAACACCTGCCTTCAATTGAGAGTCCCAACCCCAATTGACCACACATAGACATACAACAGCTAGATCAATCATAGACATACATAACAAGGAACAGTGCCCAAAAACCCCGGAATACACAAATCAAATCCCCTACAACAAACACAACACCCCGAATACCATAAAACGAATACCCTCTGCCACGTCCTGACCAAACTACAATACCAATTAACCCTTATACTGGCCAGGACGTGACAGCTTCCTGCTGTTTAGGGAGAGACATGATCTATTTCTATAAAAGAAGCCTACTTTAAATATCCGCTTCTTAACTAGCTCAATCCTAACACAAATCCTATACTGAGCTACAGCTGATTGAGCTCTCCTTCACTAGCTTGAGTTATCCCTGTTACTGTGTCCTCCTTCCCGTAAGATCATCCTCTACTATCTTCTCCCAGACAGTGCTGTGTTGACATTAGATACACAGGGCTGTTATGGCAACAAGGACACATGAAGGGGATACTGGACAGTGCTACGAGCAACAGCCAATCAGATTCACCGTTACATATCACATCCCTTTTGTGTAGTAAACAGGCAAGGAAAGAAAAGGAAAGGGTATGTGCCTGTGTGCGTGTGTAACTTTGAGAGAGGAATAAAGAGAGAGAGGGGAAAGGGAGACAGTGACATGCATTTTCTCCATAACCCAACCCGACTGGATGGTAACAGTTGGTGATACGGCTGGTGATACACGTCTATCATGTGATCAAGGCTCCAGATGAGGAGATGAGTGGTGTCCACAGAACAGTGCTGTAGCTGTACTGGCTGCTTGGCAGTTTGTATGTTTCCAGCCCAGCTCAGCTCAACCCACAGAAGTGTTGAAGTCCACTGTCTTACACAACACACAGATAAGGGAGATGAAACGCTAAGTAATTGGCAGTATAAAGGCCCATGCATTGGCAGTATAATGATAATGACACACGTACTTGCATGTGCACACACACAGGCAGCAAAAAGATACACACACATTGTGGATTTAAAAACACACAGAAAGACATTGCCAGTTTACTAATCTCTTGTGGACAGACTACGTAAACATAAATGGACAGACTACGTAAACACAAATGGTACCGTAGAGCTGTTGTGATAAAACTGGATGTGTGAGATAACGAGCAGCATTAGTTCTGGCACTTTGGACAAATCACGATTTTGCAGGTGTTCGTATCTTTTGAATATCGGAAGGGCAATGGACAATGACACACATACGCGCATGTGTGCACACACACGCAGCAAAAAGATGCACACACATTGTGCATTTATAAACACACAGAAAGACATTGGCTGTGTACTAATCTCTTGTGGACAGACTACGTAAACATAAATGGACAGACTACGTAAACGTAAATGGACAGACTATGCAAATATAAATGAACAGACTACACAAATATAAATGGACAGACTACGTAAACATAAATGGACAGACTACGTAAACATAAATGGACAGACTACATAAATATAAATGGACAGACTACGTAACCATAAATGGACAGACTACGTAAACATAAATGGACAGACTACATAAATATAAATGGACAGACTACGTAAACATAAAGTGACAGACTACGTAAACATAAATGGACAGACTATGCAAACATAAATTGGCAGACTAGGTAAACATAAATGGACTGTCACATCTGCTCCTCCGCTCAGGCGTACGACAATGCCAGAGTACTAACTACCGGTCCTGGGATTCATCATTGTGCACACCTGGCACTCATCATTAAGTGAACCTGTGTTTCATTATGATTCACACACATCAATTCATGAATACCAATCTCAAAATATGGGAGCAGCAGGACAACCGGACATCTCCCAGACGATCAATGAACAAGGTGTTCTTCTTCGTCAACACCATAATCAGTTGGCCTCAACTGTGGAAGGCCATGGAAGAGGTTCTCTGCAGTCTACAACATCTTGACAGTGGAGGATATTCTAGAGCCAGTCTACCCAACAAGTCAGCACACCAGCCCATTCAGCAACCCGCTCAGGTCAGCGATGCCCGTCTATCCCTCCCGGAGAAATATAATAGGACACCATCCAAATGCATTGGCTTCCTCTTTCAGTGCTCCCTCTAATTCGCACATCAGATGGGAGCTCCCACCACCGAGAGGTCCAAGGTTGCCACGGCTATTTCTCTGCTGACTGGGCGGGCATTGGAATGGGCTACAGTCGTCTGGGAGAGAGGAGGAGCTTGAGTCTTATGAGGGGTTCATGGCTCTGTTTAAATCTATTTTTGATAATCCCGCGGAGGGCAGAGAGGCAGGTGAGGGACTGCTTCAGCTCCAGCAGGGGAATCAGACGCTGCTGATTATGCGCTTACCTTCCGGACAGTAGCAGCTTCCAGTGGATAGAATGAGCAGGCGCTCAGCACGTTATTTAGAAGAGGTCTGCGCGAGGAGGTCCAGACGGAACTGGCCTGACGAGATGACAACCTCACCTTGGACGCACTCATTGCGATGGCCAGCCATCTGGATAACCTCCTACGGGAGAGTCGGGATCTACATCGCTTCTCTCCCTCCTTCGGCAAGTGTTCGGGATCAGAGCCTGAACCCATGGAGATAGGGGTCACACGCATTCCCGTGGCGGAACGACACAGACGGATGCAGCTGGGGCTCTGTCTGTACTGTGGCCAGGGAGGGCACAAGCGCCAGCGGTGTCCGTTACTTCAGAATCCGGAATCCACTGGAGCAGAGGGACGGTCACGTGATGTTACGTTACATCCCCTGGACCGGGAGTGAGTATTCCATCTACTGCTCTTCCTGTTAGACTCTTTTTAGTACCCATCACTCTGGCTAACTGTCCCTCATGCCCTGTGTCTACAGCTTTAGTGGATTCTGGCGCCGCGGGGAACTTTATGGATCAGACCCTTGCTTCCTCTCTCAATATTACTACCTACCTGCTCTCCTCTCCTTTTCCGGTTCAAGGTCTTGACTGTCGGCCTCTAGGATCCGGAACCATTCCACACATCACCCAACCACTCACCCTCACCATGGAGCCCGATCATCAGGAAAACATCCCCTTCTTCATCACTAGTGCACCAGTTCACAAGATCATCCTCGGCCTATCTTGGCTTCAGCTCCACAACCCTACCATCTCATGGTCAAGGATGTGAATCACCGACTGGTCCCCTGAATGCCAGAAGACCTGCTTTCCTGTCCCCTGTGGTTCCATGTCAGTTGAGAGTCCTGGGGTTGCATTCCAGCCCAACATCCCAGAGGAATATTAGGATTTAAGGGAGGTATTCTCCAAAACCCGCGCTACATGTCTCCCTCATCGCCCCTGGGACTGTGCCATTGATCTGTTTTCCGGTGCTACACCTCCGTGCAGATGCATCTACCCTCTGTCAGTGGGAGGGAGTGAAGGACAAGAAGGTAGATGCAGTAAGGTCATGGCCAGTCCCAACGTTTCACCTGCCCTTGCTTCCGACTCACTGCCATCATTACATGGACAGACGACGTAAACATAAATTGACAGACTATGCAAACATAAATGGTACCTGCCAGCAGTAGAGCTGTCGTGATGCAACTGGATGTGTGAGATAACGAGCAGCATTAGTTCTGGTACTTTGGACAAATCACGATTTTGCAGGCGTTAGTATCTTTTGAATTTCGGAAGGTCAGTGGATATTCGGCCCATAAAGAGAGAGGGTGGAGCTCTTTGGTCCTGTTCCGATCCTCGTTCTATCTCTTCTCTTAACACGCATGGACCCAGAACATAATTGAGCATCTGACCAATTACGGAAGACTTTTAGTTCTGGATTAACCGAGATAAGCATTGTAATGATACTCACACAGTTTGACAGTTTGAATCTTACTGGCAGTATAGTGATCTGGGCGATATGGATGTGGAAGGCTTGGCAGGTGGCTTGTTGTGATGTTCTCGTGATCAGCTCTACCTAAGAGTATCCCAACATTGTAGGGGGAGAGCTATGGGGAGGAGAGAGAGAAGGTGTGGGGGGGCTGAGAGATGGACACGTCAAGGACAACAGTTGTAGTCAACTGTAGGATTGTAGCTAAGCATAACCCTAATCCATTTCCTAACCTTAACCTCATTCTCCTAACCTGCTACATTAATTCACCTAACCTGCTGCATTAGTTCTTCAAACCTGCCACGTTAGTTATCCTAACCTGCCACGTTAGTTATCCTAACCTGCCCCGTTAGTTATCCTAACCTGCCACGTTAGTTATCCTAACCTGCCCCGTTAGTTATCCTAACCTGCCACGTTAGTTATCCTAACCTGCCACGTTAGTTATCCTAACCTGCCCCGTTAGTTATCCTAACCTGCCCCGTTAGTTATCCTAACCTGCCCCGTTAGTTATCCTAACCTGCCCCGTTAGTTATCCTAACCTGCCCCGTTAGTTATCCTAACCTGCCACGTTAGTTATCCTAACCTGCCACGTTAGTTATCCTAACCTGCCACGTTAGTTATCCTAACCTGCCACGTTAGTTATCCTAACCTGCCACGTTAGTTATCCTAACCTGCTATGAAACAAACTATCTATGGCAACAAATCTTCAGTATCACCACACCGGCACCTCTCAGCCTTTAACCTGTTATGGCTAGGGGGCAGTATTTTCACGGCCGGATAAAAAACGTACCCGATTTAATCAGAGTATTACTCCTGCCCAGAAACTAGAATATGCATAGAATTATTAGCTTTGGATAGAAAACACTCCAAAGTTTCTAAAACTGTTTGAATGGTGTCTGTGAGTATAACAGAACTCATTTGGCAGGCCAAAACCTGAGAAGATTCCATGCAGGAAGTGCCCTGTCTGACAATTTCTTGGCCTTCTTGATGATCTCTATCCATTACAGGGGATCTCTGCTGTTACGTGACACTTCCTACGGCTCCCACGGGCTCTCAGAAGGCAGCAAAATGCTGAATCGTGGCTTTGCAGGCTCTGGCTGAAAAAAAGTAGCGCGTTTGGATAGTGGCTGCTCACAGTACTGTGAGACTCAGGCGCGTGCACGAGGGGACTCCATGTTTTATCTTTGAACGAAAACCACCGCTCCCGGTCGGAATATTATTGCTTTTTTACGAGAAAAATTGCATAAAAATGTATTTTAAACAGCGGTTGACATGCTTCGAAGTACGGTAATGGAATATTTCGATTTTTTTTGTCACGAAATGCGTCATGCGTGACCCTTATTTACACTTCGGATAGTGTCTTGAACGCACGAACAAAACGCCGCTATTTGGATATAACTATGGATTATTTTGAACCAAACAAACATTTGTTATTGAAGTAGCAGCCCTGGGAGTGCATTCTGACGAAGAACACCAAAGGTAATCAAACTTTTCTAATAGTAAATCTGACTTTGGTGAAGGCTAAACTTGCTGGGTGTCTAAATAGCTAGCCCGTGATGCCGGGCTATGTACTCAGAATATTGCAAAATGTGCTTTCACCGAAAAGCTATTTTAAAATCGGACACCTCGATTGCACAAAGGAGTTCTGTATCTATAATTCTTAAAATAATTGTTATGTTTTTTGTGAACGTTTATCGTGAGTAATTTAGTAAATTCACCGGAAGTGTTCGGTGGGAATGCTAGTTCTGAACGTTACATGCTAATGTAAAAAGCTGGTTTTTGATATAAATATGAACTTGATTGAACAAAACATGCATGTATTGTATAACATAATGTCCTAGGGTTGTCATCTGATGAAGATCATCAAAGGTTAGTGCTGCATTTAGCTGTGGTTTTGTTTTTTGTGACATTATATGCTAGCTTGAAAAATGGGTGTCTGATTATTTCTGGCTGGGTACTCTGCTGACATAATCTAATGTTTTGCTTTCGCTGTAAAGCCTTTTTGAAATCGGACAGTGTGGTTAGATAAAGGAGAGTCTTGTCTTTAAAATGGTGTAAAATAGTCATATGTTTGAAAAATGGAAGTTTTTGTATTTTTGAGCAATTTGTAATTCGCGCCACGCCTATCATTGGATATTGGAGCAGGTGTTCTGCTAGCGGAACGTCTAGATGTAAGAGGTTAACACCTAGAACAGGTGCTCATGAATATCAGGTGTTTTCATGTGTCGGCATCTCTGATAGGCCCGTCTCTGACAAGCCTTGTCTCTGATAGGCCCGTCTCCGATAGGCCTTTGGCATTCATCCTTGCTTCTGTATTCTATCAGGTCTTAAGGCTGGTGTACAGTGGATCTATTGACATGTCCACAGACGGTTGTCGCACTGACATCATGAACATTCTACTGTCGTCCGACGTCAAACTTGTCATTGTCGTTATGAAGAAGTATAACCTCTCTAGGGTATGTGGGACGAAATCGTCCCACCTACTCAACAGCCAGTGGAATCCCGTGGCGCATTATTCAAATACCTTAGAAATGCTATTACTTCAATTTCTCAAACATATGACTATTTTACAGCATTTTAAAGACAAGACTCTCGTTAATCTAACCACACTGTCCGATTTCAAAAAGGCTTTACAACGAAAGCAAAACATTAGATTATGTCAGCAGAGTACCCAGCCAGAAATAATCAGACACCCATTTTTCAAGCTAGCATATAATGTCACATAAACCCAAACCACAGCTAAATGCAGAACTAACCTTTGATGATCTTCATCAGATGACACTTCTAGGACATTATGTTATACAATACATGCATGTTTTGTTCAATCAAGTTCATATTTATATCAAAAACCAGCTTTTAACATTAGCATGTGACGTTCAGAACTAGCATACCCACCGCAAACTTCCGGTGAATTTACTAAATTATTCACGATAAACGTTTACAAAAAACATAACAATTATTTTAAGTATTATAGATACAGAACTCCTTTATGCAATCGCTATGTCCGATTTTAAAATAGCTTTTCGGCAAAAGCACATTTTGCAATATTCTGAGTAGATAGCCCAGCCATCACCGGCTAGCTATTTTGACACCCACCAAGTTTGGCCCTCACCAAACTCCGATTTACTATTAGAAAAATGTGATTACCTTTGCTGTTCTTCGTCAGAATGCACTCCCAGGACTTCTACTTCAATAACAAATGTTGGTTTGGTTCAAAATAATCCATAGTTATGTTCAAATATCCTCTGTTTTGTTCGTGCGTTCAAGACACTATCCGAAAGGTGACGAAGGGTGACGCGCCCGACGTGTTTCGTGACAAAAAAATTCTAAATATTCCATTACCGTACTTCGAAGCATGTCAACCGCTGTTTAAAATCCATTTTTATGCATTTTTTCTTGTAAAAAAGCGATAATATTCCGGCCGGGAGTCGTTGTTTTCGTTCAAAGACGAAAAAATAAAAACATGTTGTCGCCTCGTGCACGCGCCTCCAGTCTCATTGTTCTCTGATCGACCACTATCCAAATGCGCTACTGTTTTTCAGCCAGGGGCTCCAAAGGCATCATTCAGCGTTTTGCCGCCTTCTGAGAGCCTATGGGAGCCGTAGGAAGTGTCACGTTACAGCAGAGATCCTCAGTTTTCAATAAAGAGAGTGTAGAAGCCCAAGAAATGGTCAGAGAGGGCACTTCCTGTAAGGAATCTTCTCAGGTTTTTGCCTGACATATGAGTTCTGTTATACTCACAGACACCATTCAAACCGTTTTAGAAACTTTAGGGTGTTTTCTATCCAAAGCCAATAATTATATGCATATTCTAGTTTCTGGGCAGTAGTAATAACCAGATTAAATCGGGTACGTTTTTTATCCGGCCGTGCAAATACTGCCCCCTACCCTAGAGAGGATAAACACACAAACGACAGGCTGGTGGTCCAAAATAGCATAACTGCTGTATTTTAACACCAATAAGCCCATCCGTTTAAAAATGCATTTAGTATATGTCAATCTAGCAAGCCAGGCAACTAAAACCAAAGTTCAATACAATGTTTTGGCTCGTCTCTAGCTTGTTAGCTAGCTAGCTAGCTAGCCAGTTCAAATAATGACCATATCTCAGCTGACAACTTCTTAACTTTAGCAAATGTTTATGAAATCAATTCACAACAGTGTAATTAATTACAATTTAAAGGCTAGCTAATTACACGAAGTTGCTTATGACGAGTGTGATCAAAATTAAAGCAGGGCTGTCTGTCAAGTAACCATGACAACAGATGCAGCAATAGGGTCAAAGTTGAACTTTTTCCATCTGTGAGCAACAAGGAAACTGACAGTCACTGACAGACATTCCACCAGAGTATAAATTAAATGTTGTTTTGACCAGCGACACTTAACTATGTTCAAACTGTCAGAGAATTGAAGACTCGTGTTTTCTCCCCGAACTAATGTCTAGGCTTTAGCTCAGAAGGAAAAATCCACTGCAAAGGAATGCTATTGATTTCTGACTTTCTTATTTATGTCTCTGTTTGCGACCAAAACCACAAACCAGGAATCAAACCCTAACCCTAAGACCACGGTAGCACACAGAGCTAAAGCCTAGGCATTAACTGTTGCAATAAAGAGGAATCTTCTGCCAAGATTCATCATCACACAAGCGTAGTTTACTGAACCGCCTCTGCTACACTGCTTTACATGTCTTATACAATATAAACACATACAGTATGAACTCATTTACAGTACATTTGAAATCAATATACTATGTGTTTGAGACCATTATCTCTTTATCTTTCTATATTTTTCTCCAAGCTAACCAGACTGCATTTATTTTCCTCCCTTTAACCTCTTGTTTTCTCAGTCATTAGAACTACTAACACAGCACATGGATAGTTTTGAGTCAAATATGCACTTCCATGAATTATATTCAGTAATCAAATAATTGATATTTTTATATGGATTATAGCATAGAGCGAAGACACCTGTCTATTTTAATGTCCCTATTGAAAACAGTATTCACTGTCTAGAACTCACCCATCAGCCTAGCATGAGTTTATATAATATGCTGACCTGGACATTAAACACACCTACACCCTTGCAATTTCACAACAGGATGCATTAGTACAACTACTTGTGTAGATATGCATGTAAATCTCTCCATATGTGGGCTGACAACTATGACCATTGTATCCATGGCTACCGATGCACGTAATGTGTATTTTTATCGCCAGTGATTTTCTTTCTCAAGCTTTAACGTCTTGATAAAATAAACTTAGCTGATGGGATATGATCCGCTGAGAAGAGATGCAAAGCATCCATTCTGCTAATAGAATTATGCAAGTGACATATAATTAGAGTCCTAGGAAGAAGTTACAATCCAGTCACAATATGGAGGAAAACAGGTCCGTTGTGATTAGCTGCTGTGGCTAATTGTAAGGATGTGCATGATGAGAGAGAGAGAGAGAGAGAGAGAGAGAGAGAGAGAGAGAGAGAGGAGAGAGAGAGAGAGAGAGAGGAGAGAGAGAGAGAGAGAGAGAGAGAGAGAGAGAGAGAGAGAGAGAGAGAGAGAGAGAGAGAGGAGAGAGAGAAAGAAAGAATATGTTCAGTCTGTCAACTGCCATGAGTGTTCCTACAGTAGCTGAACATTTCAGACTGGGAGAAAATAAGTGTCATCTTATCATCAGGCAAATCCCCCTTTAATGTCAGCCAACGGGCATGCAAGGACACACACACACACACACAGCTCAGTGGGAGTAGCTCAGGGACGGATTGTCCCACAGTGAAGCCCACAACAAAGTACTAATGATGCTGTAACCTTTTGATCTGGGTAATACAATTATATCATCCTCCATCCTCTAGCTTAGAGACAGACGCATGGCTCCTGCAGGGTGGCGGTGACCAACCCTAGGAGACAGCTCCTTCATACCCTCTGACTACATCCCAAATGACAACCTATTCACTATACAGTATAGTGCACTACCAATAGGGCTCTGGTCAAATGTAGTGTACTTATAGGGAATAGAGAGGCATTTTGGGACGCAACCTCTGTCTCATCTCAAGACTGTTTATGTAATACGCCATTCAGGTTTCAAGTTGTGTTAGTTGTATGTATGGGGTACACCGTCCAACAAAATGCTTACTTGCCAATTCCTTCTCAACAATGCAACAACAATAAGAAATAATAAAAGATAAGAATATGAACGTAAAGTAAATGGCTTAGTAGAATAGAATAACCATTTTAGCATAAGTATAATATAGGAAGGCACACATTTTTGTCTAATATTTACACGTGTTTTGGGGAAGGGGGGATGGGGGAAATTGTTTAAATGTTACAGTATTAAAACATCACAATAATAAGAACCTGGTAGCAGCAGTTGCGAAATGTGTGTAGTATGAATGTATATGAATGAATGTATATAAATGAATTAAGGTTATTAGGTACACCACCTCGTTCACGAAAATGGTTCACCCCAAAAGACACCGATTCACGTGGCTTGCTATATAAAGCACGCAGAGGCATTCAGTTGCTGTTCGATTAAACGTTGAACGGGCGTAACGAGTGACCTAAGCAACTTTGAGCGTGATATGATCATCGGTGCCAGGCGCGCTGGTTCCAGAATCTCAGAAACGTCCGGCCTCACGTACCACAGTGTCTAGGGTTTACAGAGAATAGTGCGACAAACAAAAAACATCCAGTCAGCGGCTGTCCTGGGGCGAAAACAGCTCATTGATGAGAGGTCGAAGGAGAATGGCAAGAGAACGGCCGCACATAACGATGCAGTAAGACAGTGTGCAGAATGGCATCTCGTAACATACAACTCGTCGATCCTTGTTACGGACGGGTTATTGCAGCAGAAGACCACACCAGGTTCCACTCCAATCAGCTAATAACAAAGGGGCACGCAATCACTAACACTGGACAATTGAGGAGTGGTAAAAGCATCGCCTGGTCCTAGTTTCAAGTTTCAACTTTTAATGTCACATGCACAAGTACAGAGAAATGAGTTTATTCCAAGCTCTAAACTAAAAAATTCAGTAATAAATAACAATGTAATACTAAAAATAACATAAGTTAGAACAAAAACACACGAGAAATAAAAATAAGAAATATGAAGAATAAAAGTAAGTAAGCATACTATATACAGGGTCAGTCAGTTCCAGTAGCATATTTCCAATGTGCAGGGATACTGGAGTGATAGAGGTAGATATGTATAGGGGTAGGTTGACTGGGCATCAGGATATATGATAAACAGAGTAGCAGCAGCGTATAATGATGATCGTATGTGAGTGGGTGTGCATGTGTGTAGAGTCAGTATAAATATATGTGCATTATGTGTGTGTGTGAGCAAATGATGGAGTGTTTGTGTGTGTGTTGGAGTGTCAGTGTGCATGGAGACAGTGCAAAAATATAAATAAAATACAAGGGTCAACTCAGATAGTCAGTGTAGCCATTTTGTTAGCTATTTATTTAGCTATTTAGCAGTCTTATGGCTTGGGGATAGAAGCTGTTCAGGAGCCAAGCAGTGATGCAACCAGTCAAGATGCTGTGTAACTTTTTGAGGATTTGATGCCCCATGCCAAACATTTTCAACCTCTTGAGGGGGAAGAGGCACTGTGCCGCCTTCTTCACGACTGTGTGTGTGGACCATTTTAAGTCTTTAGTGATTTGGACACCAAGGAACTTAAAGCTTTCAACCCGGTCCACTGCAGCCAGTCCAGTTCCCGTAGGCCACGATCAGCTCCTTGTTCTTACTGATGTTGAGGGAGAGGTAGTTGTTCCAACATCACACTGCCAGGTCACTGACGTCGTCTCGTCAGCAGACTTTATGATGGTGTTGGGTCACTCCATCAGGAAGTCCAGGATCCAGTTGCAGAGGGAGGTGTTCAGACCCAGGGTCCTGAGCTTGGTGACGAGCTTGGAGGTGACAATGGTGTTGAACACTGATCTGTGGTAAATGAACAGCATTCTCATATACAGTAGGTATTGCTCTTCCTTTATCTAGTATTCTCCTTTTGCTCGTGTGATGACTCTCCGGAGGTCGTAGCGGGACTTCTTGTACTTCTTGTTCCTGTCCTCAGCCATAGCCTTAGGGTTGTCTGCGATAGCCCTGTGTGCTGTAGCCCTGTCCTATAGTTTAGCTCCAACCTCAGTGGTAATCCATGGCTTTTAATTTGGAGAAGCAGTGAACCTTAACTATGGGGACAACATTGCCGATGCATTTCCTAATGAAGCCGGTGATGGAGTTGGTTAGCTTGTCGATGTTATTGTAAGGATGTGTCTCAAAACATATTCCAATCAGCACTAGCAAAACAATCCTCTAGCATAATCTCTGATTCTGGTGATCATTTCTCAATGAAGCATGTCACGGCTACTTCCTGTTTGAGCTTCTGCTTGTAAACAGAATTTTGCATGCCATTGGGGGGTATCTTGTCCGAGAGCCATGTTTCAGAAAAGCAGAAAATATTGCAGTATTGAGAGTCCCATTGGTGGCTGGCTTTCCCTTCGCCTAAATCTCGCTAGGATTCCCCCTCTCTTGCCTCTGTAACGGCGGCGTTGCATTTCCTAATGGAGTTGGTTAGCTTGTCGATGTTATTGGCGGAGTCTCAAAACATATTCCAATCAGCACTAGCAAAACAATCCTCTAGCATAATCTCTGATTCTGGTGATCATTTCTCAATGAAGCGCGTCACAGCTATTTCCTGTTTGAGCTTCTGCTTGTAAACAGGAATCAGGAGTACGTAGTCATGATCTAATTTGCCGAATGGCGGATGAGGGAGGGCCTTGTATGCTTGCTTGTGGGTAGAATAACAGTGGCGTCGGAGACGTGTTGATGGAAGTTGGGCATCAAGTGTCTTAATGATGTGGAATTAAAATCACAGGCAACCAGACATGCAGCCTCTGGATGTAAGTTTTCCTGCTTGTTTATAGCCTTGTATAGTTCAGTAAGTGCCAGCTTGTTGTTTTTCTTGTCCTGAGGAGGAATATATACAACAGTCATGATAACAGCTGAAAACTCCCTCGGGAGGTAGAAGTGGCGCCATTTGACCATCAGGTATTCCAAGACCGGTGAACAATGGGTTGACACTTCCACTGAACTCGAGTCAGCACACCAGTTGTTGTTGATGAAGAGGCTAACCCCTCCCCCTCTCGATTTCTCTGACTGCACTGTCCTGTCCGCGTGGAGAATGGAGAATCCATCAAGTTGGATAGCATTGGGGAGTATCTTGTCCGAGAGCCATGTTTCAGAAAAGCAGAAAATATTGCAGTATTGAGAGTCCCGTTGGTGGCTGGCTTTCCCTTCGCCTAAATCTCGCTAGGATTCCCCCTCTCTTGCCTCTGTAACGGTGGCGTTTCCTCTTGCGTAGCCTGAAAATGTGGTCAGAAGTACAGAAAGAGCCCTGGGCAGATGAGTCAAAGTCAAAGTTGAAGCCAGAATTGCGGTAAGTAACTTCTGATCTTATGTTCAAAAGTTATTGTCGGTTGTAAGAAATGATAGTGTATACATTCAGTGAAAATTTTAAAAAAAAATAAAAAACGTCAAAAGAATCACAAAATAGCTAAGTTGGGTGGAGTTTGCAAAACGCCGCCCATCCAGTACACCGCCATCATTTGTGTCTGTTCTGGATTCAAAGGTGGGTCCAACCCGGTACTTTATGAGTGTACCTAATAAACTGACCGATGAGTGTATATTTGTGTGTCTGTGTCTGTGTGTGTGGATGTTTGTGTGGATGTGTGTGTTTGTGAGTGAGTGCATGTGTGCTAAGGTGCAAAGAATCAGAACAGGTGCTAAGTCCATTTCAAGTGTTCGGCAGCCTGATGACTTGTAGATAGAAATGGCATCTTAGCCTGTCGGTATCAGACCTCATGCTCCTATAATATCTGTCCGACGGTAAGGGAGTGAACAGCTCGTGGCTGGGGTGTGTGGGGTCCTTGATGATGCTACGGGCCTTCTTCAGGGTGGGAGCATGGTCCCGGTGATGTACTGGGCTGTCTTCACCACCTGCTGGAGGGCCTTGCAGTTGTGGACAGAGCAATTCCCGTTCCAGGCTGTGATGCAACGGGTCAGGATGCTGTCAATGGTACAGTGGTAGTATTTGGAGAAGACGTGGGGTGGCATGCGAAATTTCTTCAGCCGCCTTAGGAAGTACAGACGTTGTTCTATAGTTGAGGAAGACACAAGCAGATGTGTTTGTGGTGGATATTATGATGATGTTGCATGAGGATATTCAACCATCCCCATGTCAAAGCTACTGATGTCTCCATGATTACAGAGGTAGAATGAAAACCAACGCTGCTGCTGACCCCAAGGGCTGGAGTTGGGCAAAACATGACTGCTGTATGCTTAGTGATGAATTAAAATGGCACCTGTGGAACGCAGTACATCCTTTGTAGCCTGGCCAGATAGTGATGACCCCGTGCTTTAACTTGGGGACACATAATGACAAGGGTCACTTCTGAGATGATCTCTGGACCACTGAAGAGACAGGCTGCATGGCACCCTATCCTCTATATAGTGCACTATTTGGGACACAGCCCTAGGGTTGAGCCTCTTCTGTCCTGTTATCCTGTTCTCTCTGTCATGGACCTCCACGTTTACACTTAGTCACCCTGCTCTTAGTGACTACTAGGAAGTGCAAAGGAATATGTCAACAATAAGGTGTCTGAAAAACATCTAACCCCACTCCAGTGTTACTATAGTTACAGTAGCTGCAGTGGAGGCCAGAGCAGATAGAACTCAATAGCTTTGTCTTTCTAAACACTCTGTTCAATCTGTCAGCTAGACCCCAACGTCGTGCCACTAACACCTGATCAACAGCTCCTGCATCACTCCCCCGTGTGTGTGTGTGTGTGTGTGTGTGTGTGTGTGTGTGTGTGTGTGTGTGTGTGTGTGTGTGTGTGTGTGTGTGTCTGTGTAAGGGTGTGTGTGTAAGGGTGTGTGTGTAAGGGTGTGTGTGTGTGTGTAAGGGTGTGTGTGTAAGGGTGTGTGTGTGTGTGTGTGTGTGTGTGTGAGAAATAGAGAGAGAGAGAGCATGAGTTATGTGTGTGTGCGGAAGCTCAAGCTGTCAAACTCAACGGGTGAGATTTTTCCTCAAAATCAAATTGTATTTTTTATTTGTCATGTGCTTCGTAAACAACAGGTGTAGACTAACAGTGAAATGCTTACTCACTGGCCCTTCCCAACAATGCAGAGAGAGAAAAAAGAGAAATAATAGAGAAATAATATCACAAGGAATAAATACACATTGAGTAACAATAATGACAACAGGTGTCCTGGCTAAATTGCTAATCTGGCCCTAATACCATTTTGGCCACCTAATCATCCCTAGCCTCCAATTGGCTCATTCATCTCCTCTCCTCTCTCCTGTAACTATTCCCCAGGTCAATGCTGTTAATGAGAACGTGTTCTCAGTCAACTTATCTGCTAAAATAAAAATTATAAGTGTATTGGATCACATTACGGATTGGATCACAATTTCTTTTGTACTTTATATTACCGTGTAGTTTATCAATAAAATGGTCTGACGATGAATTGGACATACTCACTATTCATATCCCAAAAGAAAGAAATTATCTCACAACGATACATTTTAATAGTAAGTTAGCAAAAATTGATAAGATCTTTCTATGATGGAAAGGAAAATAACTCTTTATTTGTGGAAAAATCACCCTGATTATCTCTTTAGTCATATCCCAGTTCACCTATTTGCTTGTGGCCTTGCCTATACATAATTATATGAGCAAATAATATTCCATTTTATTTGGAATGGCAAGCCAGGCAAAATTAAACGGGCCTATTTATATAATAAATATGAATTCGGAGGGCAGAAATGATTAAATATTAAAGCATTAGACTTCTCACATCAAGGCTTTAGTCATATTATGGGTAACTCAAATAAACTAATTGAAATAAAAACCATATTTTCTGAGGAAAATAAATAAATAAATAAATATATATATATATATATAGTATATATATATATACTGTTTGTCTTCATCTTGACTATTTTCTACATTGTAGAATAATAGTAAAGACATCAAAACTATGAAATAACACATATGGATCATGTAGTAACCAAAAGTGTTAAACAAATGAAAATATATATTTTATTTTAGATTCTTCAAAGTAGCCACCCTTTGCCTTGATGATTTCTGAGGCTGATAACTCTAATGAACTTTTCCTCTGCAGCAGAGTTAACTCTGGATCTTCCTTTTCTGTGGCGCTCCTCATGAGAGCCAGTTTCATCATAGCACTTGATGGTTTGCGACTGCACTTGAAGAAACTTTCAAAGTTCTTGAAATGTTCCATATTAACTGACCTTCATGTCTTAAAGTGATGATGGACTGTCGTTTCTCTTTGCTTATTTGAGCTGTTCTTACCATAATACGGACTTGGTCTTTCACCAAATAGGGCTATTTCCGTATACCATCCCTATCTTTTCACAACACAACTGATTGGCTCAAACGCATTAAGAAGGAAAGATATTCCACAACTTCATTTTTAACAAGGTACACCTGTTAATTGAAATGCACCTCATGAAGTACCTCATGAAGCTGGTTGAGAGAACGCCCAGCGTGTATGAAGCTGTCACCAAGGCAAGGGGTGGCTACTTTGAAGAATATCAAATATCAAATATATTTTCATTTGTTCAGCACTTTTTTGCTTACTACATGATTCCATGTGTTATTTCATAGTTTTGATGTCTTCACTATTATTCTACAATGTAAAGAATAGTAAAAATAAAGGAAAACTCTCTCTCTCTGTCTCTCTCTCTCGGACTCCCTCACTCCCTTTCTTGCTCTCTTCCTCGCTCCTTCCCTCTCTCCCTCCTTCCCACCTTCCCTCCCTCCCTCACGGTCTCTCTCTCTCTCTCTCTCTCGGTCTCCCTCTCTCTGTTTCTCGCTCCCTCCCTTTCTCCTTCCCTCTCTCCACCTCTCCCGCTTTTATGATATGAAAGAAAGAACATACACATGAGGCTCAGCCTCTATATTTATCTATGGAAGATAAAAGGGCAGACATGACATGGACAATGCATTTATTTTATCCTTCAGATGGGTATCAACATGATATTAGATAAGGGACACAAACACACCACACACACACACACACACACACACACACACACACACACACTACCATTCCAGAATTGCACATTGATTTGATTATTGGCCAGCGGCAGTCTGGAAGGCAGGATGTATTGGGGCTATATGTGTGTAAAATGGCCATAAGATTGAAGCAAGTGTGTGTGTGTGTTGTCATAGGTGAATGATTGCAATGTGTATGCATATATGTGTGTGTGTGTGTTTGTTTCAGAGGACAGTGACTCATCTGTGTGTGCGTGTTTTCCTTGGGTTGGTAATATCTATGTCTTTGTATGAGACTCTCCAGACCCTGCAGCTCCTAGTTGCTATGCTGTCCAACAATGTTGTTGGATAGAAGGACAAGACAAGAGATCCACATCATTTCTTGATAAATACTAGGCAAATACGAATAGGACAACATACCAGTTAAAATAACGCTACAAACGCCCATACCACCCCAACTCTCCTTACCTCACCACCCAGCCTAACACACAGTCTTCATCTCCAGCCAAACACCAACTCTCCTTACCTCACCACCCAGCCTAACACACAGTCTTTATCTCCAGCCAAACACCAACTCTCCTTACCTCACCACCCAGCCTAACACACAGTCTTTATCTCCAGCCAAACACCAACTCTCCTTACCTCACCACCCAGCCTAACACACAGTCTTCATCTCCAGCCAAACACCAACTCACCAAGCCTCACACATGGACACCATCATTGACATCGGCTCTCTCTGAATAAATCAAAGGCTTGTTTTAATACTAATAAACTAGTGGGTTCTCTGAGAGGAGAGTGCGAGCTATGGCAGGGTGTGATTGCCTGAGCAGCATCTCTGGAGTATGAGGTCTTGCGTAGGCAGGAACTGGCCTTTTCCCCTCCTGTCCCACGTTCAACCAGCTAGCCTAGCGCTGCCTGCCGCAACATTAGCATTCCAACCACAGCTGTGCCACTGCGCCTCATCGCTCACTTCAAACATCTACAAAATCCTACAACAAACCGCTCACTGGTTGCTCACTGCTCAAAGCTAATACACTAAGACCACTGCCAATAAAGAACGATAACACCCTGCTCAAAGCTTGCACACAGCTAACACGCTCACAATCACAACTCACAGGCTGAAAAACACACCACCCCAGCATACTGTCATTGGTGCCAGTGTGTGTGTGTGATTGTGTGTAGGGACGCAGAAAGAGGGTCTCCTCTGTTATTCACGCATCAAGTCCCCACACTCACACACGTCCCCACCCCCTACTCACACACGTCCCCACCTCCTACTCACACACGTCCCCACCTCCTACTCACACACGTCCCCACCACCCACTCACACATGTCCCCACCTCCTACTCACACACGTCCCCACCACCCACTCACACATGTCCCCACCCCTACTCACACACGTCCCCACCCCCTACTCACAAACACCCCACCCCCTACTCACACATGTCCCCACCCCCTACTCACACATGTCCCCACCCCCTACTCACACACACCCCACCCCCTACTCACACACGTCCCCACCCCCTACTCACACACGTCCCCACCCCCTACTCACACACGTCCCCACCCCCTACTCACACACGCCCCCACCCCCTACTCACACACGCCCCCACCCCCTACTCACACACGTCCCCACCCCCTACTCACACACGCCCCCACCCCCTACTCACACACGTCCCCACCCCCTACTCACACACGCCCCCACCCCTTACTCACACACGTCCCCACCCCCTACTCACACACGTCCCCACCCCCTACTCACACACGTCCCCACCCCCTACTCACACACGTCCCCACCTCCTACTCACACACGTCCCCACCCCCTACTCACACACGTCCCCACCCCCTACTCACACGTCCCCACCCCCTACTCACACACGTCCCCACCTCCTACTCACACACGTCCCCACCTCCTACTCACACACGTCCCCACCCCACACACGCCCCCACCCCCTACTCACACACGTCCCCACTTCCTACTCACACACGTCCCCACTTCCTACTCACACACGTCCCCACCCCCTACTCACACATTCCCCCGCCCCTACTCACACATTCCCCCGCCCCCTACTCACACAGACCCCCACCCATACTCACACATGCCCCCACTCACACACGCCCCTACCCCCCACTCACACACTCCCCCACTCCCCCCCCACTCACTCACTCACACACACCCCCACCCCATAATTACACACGCCCCCACCCCCACTCACACGCGGCCCCACCCCCCACTCACACGCGGCCCCACCCCCCACTCACACGCGCCCCCACCCCCCACTCGCCCCCACCCCCCACTCACACGCGCCCCCACCCCCACTCACACGCGCCCCCCACCCCCCACTCACATACGCCTCCACCCCCCACTCCCCACCCCCACCCCCACTCACACACGTCCCCACCCCCACTCACACACACCGAGGCAGCCCCAGAGGTTCCACTCCAGTACCTTGCAGACAAAACACAACGCAAATACGCTTATAACGTTACCTAATTGTCTTTCTGAGTAATGAATTATGTATATTGTTTTGTGTGGAACACAAAAATGCACACACATATGCACACACGAACAAACACACACATGCACAAAAACACACACACACACACACAAGCTAACACATACATAGACTCACACACTCACGTACACACAAACACAATGGCACTCACTTTACAGCAGTAACATCTGCAGATCATTTTTGTGAGCGACCAAGCAAAAAATAACAGCATTACAGTCGTACTTCCTCAGTCATACCTCCATCCCTCACACTTCATCACCCACTGTGGTCTCTGTTTAAACAGATCAGGGTATGGTAGACTAGTAGACTCTACTCTCCGGACTCTGCCTTTTGCATATTGTCAAATATATTTGGGGGGAATGTGTATACCTCATCAAGAGCGTCATTACTGAAAGATCATGTCATCAAACTTTTCTCTTTCAATTATACTTGAAAGTTTTTTTATTTTATACTTATTTCCCTTCCTTTTTATAATGATTCATGAAGTCTGTCATAGATGTGGAGTGTGAATAGCATGCTAAGATAGAAAAGTGTTTCTGTATGCTATGCTGCAGATGTAGTTGCTGTTTCATGCTTCTTTACTTCAGCTATATTATTAAACCATCTCCGTCGCTAACACTACAAACAATTAACTCAATGAGGAAGGAAGGAAGTGACTCTTGCTGTCTATGTACTACCATGTTAGTGTATGTAAGTGTGTGTGCTGTGTGTGCTGTTCTGTGCATTGGGAGTTACTGTTAGCCTTGAGAGCTAGCATGTGACGTTATAATATACTGTATGTGTTGATTGAGTTAGCATGTCATAGCGGGCTTATGTGTGTTTGCTGCTGCGCTGTTCATCAGGAATAAGCATTCAGCCGATGCCAGCGAGCGTTAGCATTTGGATGCTATGGTACGTGTGCTGTGCTCTGCTGTGCATTTCGAGTTGACATGTTAGCCATGGGAGTAAGCCATTGGAGTTAGCCTAGAAAGCGGCAAGCTGTGTTGACAGGTGATACCTGTCATGACTCAGTCCCAAAGGACTCATGTTCCAACCCTTTCTGTTTTATTCCATTCACCAAGCCAAGGTGTGCTTACATGTTCTTATGGCTTGGGTGTGTTAGTAGGTGAATCCTATGTATAGGCTGAGGCACTCTCAGTGTGTACCTTTTATGTGCTGTATCTGTCCAACCAGCTCTCACAGTCTCACGTCAGAATTAGACATTCATCCATGTTTCTCAAACGTCAAATTTCAAAATTGTTGCAAACGTTAACTTTCGAAGTGTTTAAGGTTACGTTTTAGCACTCTATCACTGGATTTGAACTCGCAACCTTTGGAATCAGAGGCACATGCTTACTTACGCCCATCCACCATCCCCGTCCATAATGCCCTTGCAAAACCGAAACCTACTTGAAGGTAACAGTGCTTACTGTTGCCCCTAGTTGCTGGTTTCCACGTCCATCTCTCAACTTTCTCAGACATGGTGCATGTCGAATATTGACTTGTATCACGGGTGACCTGGCTGATCTATCAATGTATGCATGCATAAGAGCATACAGTGCTATATAGAAATATGCAGTACGTGTTCAAATATGTGTGAGTGTGAATGTGTACCACAGCTATAATTGTGTGATGTGTACTGTATTTCTCAAAATGTAATATAGTTAAAAATTGTGTCTCAACTACACTTTATACGTGCTTGTGCAAGTGCGTGTGCGGGTGTGTGTTGGCATGATAGTGGAGTTTACTTACTAGGAGAGCACTGCCTCAAGTCCCTGATTTCTTATTTATATAACCTTTGACCTCCACCAACACAAATGGACTGTTGAGGAGAGAGGAGGAATGGAAATGTGAGAAGAGGAGAATAAAAGAGAGGAGGAGAGCAAAGCAGAGCCAGTTGCAGTCTTGACTGGACACTAGCCTCATTGCATTACTAGTCTGACATAGTCTCAACCCCCAGTCCCCGGCGTCAGCCCCCAGCCCCAGCTCCCAGCCCCCAGCGCCGGCCCCCAGCCCCTGGCCCCCACCGTCAGCCCCCAGCCCCCAGCGTCAGCACCCAGCGCCAGCCCCAAGCGTCAGCACCCAGCGCCAGCCCCATCTCCCAGCCCACCAGCCCCCAGCCCCAGCTCTGGGTAATGATGGGCGTGAGATAGACGAAGAGGGTGTGGGAGAAGGTTGTTAATTGGAAAATGCGTACCTTTTAATAAATTCATGTAGGAGGGCTGTAGATAATGGAAAGTCAAGTGTGTGTGTGTGTGTGTGTGTGTGTGTGTGTGTGTGTGTGTGTGTGTGTGTGTGTTGTGTGTGTGTGTGTGTATCAAAACTGCATACAACAGCAATTCAAAGATATTTCATGTAGTAGCCATAAGCGAATAACCCAAGCAGAATATACAATATAATCCCATAGTACAAGCAGAATATACAATATAATCCCATAGTACAAGACTCCAACTGCTGTGATGTCAACCCTGTCGGAGAAATCAAATGTTCCTCGTTTTAATCTTTTTTTCTCTGCGCTGTCTTTTCCCTGTTAGCCTGGAGACAACAAGAATATTGCAGTGCTAAAGCATCATATTTGTTTTCTGCTAAGACCTAAATTAGATCATAGTGACAAGGCTACATAGTTGTTTTATAGATAAACGTTTCCTTGACATAGGGATCGGTTTCCTGTAGCAGATTATGGAAGGAGACAGTAGATAGGACTAGAGCATAGCCGAAGGGAGAGATCGACTCATTTAAACCCCATATCGCACACACCCTTCCTCAGAACAGAACAAACATCCAGTGTGTTTCACTCTCTCATGTATACACGTGCACGTGCATGCACGTTGACAGACAGACAGAAGACAAACAGACACACACACATGCACACAGTGATGGTTGCCATAGGGCCTCAGCTAAAAGCAAATATCAATGTCAGCTACTCACTGTACCAAAATGTAAATAACAGAGTCCTGACACACACAGAGTCCTGTGAAGTAAGTAGTCTAGTTGAAAGCGTGGTTGTTTAGCATGCGGCCAGCAGCAAAGCCAAGAACAGGCCAGAAATATATAATCTTGTGTTTACAAGCCCTTTCTTCCTTCTCTGCATGACACTGACGCTTCAGTCATACTGCCGTGCTCAACCGCTCCTGGTAATGAGTGTGTGTGTGTGTGTGTGTGTGTGTGTGTGTGTGTGTGTGTGTGTGTGTGTGTGTGTGTGTGTGTGGGGCACAAACACTACAGGGGGGAATGTGAGTGTATGTGCAGGAAGGTGTGTGTACATGGGGGTGGGAGTGGGGGGAGGGTGTTGTGTGTTTGTCTATACGTGGGTGTTTGCAAGGGAATGTGTATGTGCGTGTCTGTATCTGTGTGTGTTTATGTGATTGTCTGTGTGCATGTTTGTGTGTTTGTGTGAGAGAGAGAGATGCAAGGCAGTTGATTAAAATGTCTGCGTTCTACCTAAAGCACAGTGCCCTACAAAGGGCACTGAAGACACAGTTATAGACACCATGGCAACAACATTAAGCACTGTCATTAAATAAACCCGATCAATTCCTTACAGAGAGAGAGAGAACCTCAGCACAAAGATTACAGCAGTGCTAACTTAAGGTAGCAGTGGAGCCCCCATATCTGGTTTTCAGGGGAACTGTAACCCTGAAAGCCAGATTTTTCAATTTTCAAGTTTCTACCAACATTGCATAGGCTATAGCAGTGCTGTAAAGAGCCATCTTAAAGACAGCTATATATCATCCTGAGTAGCTAACTCTATGTTCATATTACATTTGTAGTTCTGACACGCTGTCAATCTTCCTTACTGTGCCTATGGTATTCCTCATACGCTTTGACATTGTTGGATGTTGGTATGCTGGCGACAAGTCAGGGGTGTCTTTCCGCTTCACATTCACGCTCAAATTCAAACCTTTCTCTCCCTCGCTCTTGAGTAAATTGTGACCTGGCAACTTTTCTAATGGTTTTAAATGTGTATAACTATTAAATATTCTCCATATTGCTAGCCAGTGCCCAGTTATCATTACATTATGTTTTGATAGTCTGCTTCAATAAATGTGTATAGCCTGCAGCTTCCTCATTAAAGGAGGTTTCAATAGTTATGTGCACCCCTATTGGTTGAGGGGAGCAGCTCAAGGTATTTCTACGTGACTTTCCCAGTGTTCTAGAAGCTCTGAGGAGAGTGTCCTCGTGGGTAGGGCGAATATTTCTAACAGAGCCCATAGCCTCTTTCTTAGGCCAAATCCTGATTTTGGATTGAGTTCATGTTGACTTTGATTTCTTTTTCGAGAAATTCATTATTGTTTATCAGTTTTGTTTGCCCTTCGGCCAACATTATTATTTACCTCTCATGCTACACCTTCTATCATTATTTTTTCCCACCTTATTCATGCCCTGAAGCCTGCAAAGCACGTTTACCTTTTCACAGTCAGACCTACAGTATATGCAGAGACGTAAGTCCTGTTCAGTTTCATTTTATTCAGAGAAATGTATGTTAGTTTAGTATAGTTTACCTGCCGTGTTCAACGCAGTGCCAGATTGCTTACTCATCACCAACACTCCCCTATTTATCTCATCACTGCTTTTATTCAGGCCACTTTCCTCCTTTCATTTAATGTGTTCTGAACTCTCGTTCTGCCTGAATGTTAGTTCATTAAACCCAGCTCTCTACGAGACTCAGTGATCAGGTACTTCCCCTAAACCATGCTACACTGATTCATCTGCATTCCAAATGCAATTGCCACACTCGGAGTCTCCAGAAACACAAAAATGTAGTTTATCGCCACCACCACTACCCCCCCCCCCCCCCCCCACCCCCCCCCCCCCCCCACCCCCACCACCACCACCAGCAGTCACAGCAATATAACTTTCTAAACATCTGCCTGATTCCGGAACGCATCGCCCATCCATAACCCCTTACACTCTGATTATTACATCATATCATTACTATATGAGCTGTGTGCCTGGCAGCGTGCAGCAAACAGCAGCCTGGTAGTTGTGGGTGTATCAAGCGTGGAAGGAACCCGGGCGCTGGTTTTCGTCAGCCAGCCCAGCGGTGCACAGGAAGGAACTGGTCTGTTCCCTGGTCTGTTCAAAGAAACTTACCTCCAACAGAGAATTGATCAAAATACTGCTACTTAACAAGTGGTGAAAGCCTGACACATAACTTAGCAGTTCATTTTCTGCCAAGCTTTACTGGACCAATTGAGGTGGTTTTATCAATCTGGGGCTGGCATATATTAACCCTCTCCTTGTCTTATAAATATTCCTTACAGATTTCTGCTTTTACTCAACCACTCTTTTTGATCAGTGTATTGATCAAGCAGAAGCTTCCCTACAGCTTGGGAATGGTGGGATGACCATGGGATTTGTGGTCTTGGATTTGTGGGTTGCAATGTGTGAGAATTGAGCTTGAACCAAGAAAATACATTAGAAGGACTGCGAGATAGCCAGCAGCTGGGTAACATTTGATGACGATTATTCTGTAACTACTATTCCTACGTAGGTGTGTTACTTTACTCAAACATACAGTAAATTAGTGATTTACTCTAAACGCCTTCTTTCTGGACCTGTTTGTGTACCTGTTGAAGAGGTTAGGTGAGTGGGTGACTTAGGTTGGACTCAAAGTAATGTGTTCCTGGCTTCTTTCCACTAATCCAGATAATCCAACCTGACTAGAACCTACAGTGAGTGAGTTGTGGCTGGGGGTGTTCTGATGGAGAGACTTTCAGATTTATAGTTGAGAAACAGACAAACAGTCTCACAGGAGGACATCAGGAAAGATGGAGAGGAGTTCAGGTCTTGTGTAGCTGAGGGGTGTGTGCGTGTCTGTGTGTGTGCTGTACAAGACTGTGTGTGTGTGTGTGTGTGTGTGTGTGTGTGTGTGTGTGTGTGTGTGTGTGTGTGTGTGTGTGTGTGTGTGTGTGTGTGTGTGTGTGTGTGTGTGTGTGTGTGTGTGTGTGTGTGTGTGTGTGTGCGCGCACGCATGTATAGCTCTGAGGGCTGTGTGTGTGTGTGTTTCTCATTCTGCTTCAGGTCCCATCCCTGTCAGTGTAATGCTGGCTCTATCCTGTCTGCTGTCAGCTCACAGCTCCAGTTTTACACCCCAGCTACAGCCCCGGAACAAACCCACTGTGTGTGTGTGTGTGTGTACACCTACTGAAAGGTTAGTTATCTAGAGGATGACTACGTCTCTCTTGGTAATATTTTAGTTCAGTCCACTGTCACTTAAAGTAAATATATTACAGTACAACTCACCTAGATGTAGTACACTGACTTTTGTGTATTGAGAATGTGTGTATTGAGAATATGTGCATTGAGAATGTGTGTATTGAGAATGTGTGCATTGAGAGTGTGTGTATTGAGAATGTGTGTATTGAGAATGTGTGCATTGAGAATGTGTGCATTGAGAATGTGTGTATTGAGAATGTGTGTATTGAGAATGTGTGTATTGAGAATGTGTGTGTAACCCTCTCACCAGGCTCGAATATGACTCTCACAATATTAACTTATGCAGAGTATCTCAGCAGCATGGGATGTTAGGTGAGAAGAACATCTCCAATAAGAATTCCTATTGTAACTATCTAGGGTTATGATAATAGGGTATTAACTTCAGAATAAATGATTATAGGTTTCTGTTATTGAATCAGGATGGACCATCCCATGCATTAAATTAAATTGAGACAATCAATGACTCCACCAACTCAATATACATAACGTTCCATATGTCTATTAAAACATTTTCAAACATAAATACATTTTCAGACACAACAAAAGAAATAGAAAATAATAAACCCCAATGAGTCCAAATTATTTCAAGTTCGCTTAAATAAACCGTTGGCGCGCGTTGGAGCTCAAAAAATGATGACACCCAAAAATATCCTGAAGCACCTCACGTTGTGGTTACTCACTGCTTGGTAGATATTCCCTCAGCGAAGTATGGCAGTTCCATGCAGGTTTCCTCACAAAGTCCAAGGCAAGCACAGCTACCCATACAGACAGTACTCCTTAGCCGTAACCGATATCCCATGGGAACACGAACTCGTTAAGCTTCCCAAGCAATTATCTCCCAGTGTCACACGATGCTAGGCTAACCTCAATGCTGAAAAATACCTCCACGACGAGACGGTAGCTTCAGTCTGTACTAAGTTTTACAAAATTATAACAACTCTTTTATAAAATAAAACATGTATTTCCCTTTATATCCTAGTAGGTATGGGTTTTGTTCTAGTTCTGTTGTCTTCTTTTATAATTTCTTTACCAACCATCCTAAGGTAAAAACGTCCATTCTTTTCATCAACGTCTTTTTCCCTCTCTTTTCCCAGACCTCCCGTTAACCAGGTCAACTCCCATTGGCCACAACTTAACGAGCGACCTTATTGGTCAAAACTTACAATTCAAAGTAAACCAAACTATTCACTTATCTTTTAAATATATAACCAATTAATTATAACAAATAAACTCAATACCTGGTTCAAACAAGGGTATTACATGTGTATTGAGAATGTGTTTATTGAGAATGTGTGTATTGAGAATGTGTTTATTGAGAATGTGTGTATTGAGAATGTGTGTATTGAGAATGTGTGCATTGAGAATATGTGCGTTGAGAATGTGTGCGTTGAGAATGTGTGCGTTGAGAATGTGTGCGTTGAGAATGTGTGCATTGAGAATGTGTGCATTGAGAATGTGTGCATTGAGAATGTGTGCATTGAGAATGTGTGCATTGAGAATGTGGATTTTGCTATTGTACACAGTGTGTCCATTGGGAATGCTAGTTTTATCAGGGTTGAGGGTTGGGGATAGACGTGTGGGATTGCTGTAGGTCAGCACTGGGAGTAGAGGCCAGTCATTCCTGTATTTCCAGGGTTAAATACCTTGGAGCTGGGATAAATACATTACAGATCGGACTGCTCCTCTCCTCTCCGGCCCTGCATTTAGAGTACTAATGGCCAGCCGGCCCAGAGAGTGTGAGGGTGAGTGAGTGTGGGTGGGTGTGTGAGTGAGTGAGTTTGTGCGTGCGTGCGTGTGTTTATTTGAATTTGTCCTGGGTGCAAAGGAATGCCAGTGGAAATAGGGTGATGGCAACCTTGATATTGATACATGAAGCTTGTCAAGTACAGGACTGCAATGTATCCACGGCAGCCAGAGAGTTCAACAGAGGACAGGACGGAGAAGATCATTAAATGTCCATATATTGTAAAGTGAAATATAGGCCTTGTTCAGACCCATGAAATAAGTTGGAGCTGGATCAATAGACCAATAGATAATCAATTATTAATGTTCTTTCCAATATAGTGTATGGTAATTTCATGGTACCTATGCAAAACTATTAATTGTCTTAACATTTTTTGTCTAATGTATATATAGTTGAAACAATATTCTTGAGAAAAATATTGAAAGGGATTGTATTATCTCATTCCTTCATCCACAACTACAGTCTTCATGTTTTTATACAATGTTTGTTAAGTTGAATATATGGAAATCAGACTTGATCTGATCATATCTTAAGGTAAAACAGAGTGCATGTTGGGATGTGTGTAGGAGGAAGGGAAAAAGAGGTCTGTTGTGAGACTGTGTGCAGACCGTCCTCATTTCCGGTCACAACTTGCAGACTTGTTTACGCTGCTGTGCGTTTTTGTTGCCGATCTTACTTTGATACCTGACGGTTTTTTACTTTTTCATTACCGTATATTTTTACTTTTTCCCTCACTCAACTTTTTTCATTCAACTTTTTCACCCCGGAGGTTTTATCTGGACATGGTTCGTCAGGACTTCAAACAGCCGAAGCTAAGTAACATTAACATGATGCCTTCTAATTGCAGTCGTTGTACTTATAATATACAGGAGAACGATCGCCTTACGGCAAGGATAGCTGTGCTGCAAGCCCAGCTTCAGACGCGATCGTTAGGCAAGGGTAATTTCAGTGTAGGAAAGGATGAAACAGCGTCTGTGCCACCAGTAAGTACAGATAGTAACGTTAGTATAAACCCCCTCGCACGGTCCCCGCAGCCGGACATCTTTCTCATGGCTTCTGGAGGGAAACGCTGTAGGAATGCTCAACCGGTGTCGCTTATTCAGCCGACAGAAACTTTCAACCGGTTCTCCCCATTAAGCGAGTCGGAGTCGGAGGCCGAGACTTCTCTGGTCTCTACTCCTCCCGTTGTGGGGTCTGAGACGCCGACGGCTCCCACCATTAGCTCTGACAAATTGAAAACCCTAGTCATTGGCGACTCCATTACCCGCAGTATTAGACTTAAAACTAATCATCCAGCGATCATACACTGTTTACCAGGGGGCAGGGCTACCGACGTTAAGGCTAATCTAAAGACGGTGCTGGCTAAAGCTAAAACTGGCGAGTGTAGAGAGTATAGAGATATTGTTATCCACGTCGGCACCAACGATGTTAGGATGAAACAGTCAGAGGTCACCAAGCGCAACATAGCTTCAGCGTGTAAATCAGCTAGAAAGATGTGTCGGCATCGATTAATTGTCTCTGGCCCCCTCCCAGTTAGGGGGAGTGATGAGCTCTACAGCAGAGTCTCACAACTCAATCGCTGGTTGAAAACTGTTTTCTGCCCCTCCCAAAAGATAGAATTTGTAGATAATTGGCCCTCTTTCTGGGACTCACCCACAAACAGGACCAAGCCTGGCCTGTTGAGGAGTGACGGACTCCATCCTAGCTGGAGGGGTGCTCTCATCTTATCTACGAACATAGACAGGGCTCTAACTCCTCTAGCTCCACAATGAAATAGGGTGCAGGCCAGGCAGCAGGCTGTTAGCCAGCCTGCCAGCTTAGTGGAGTCTGCCACTAGCACAGTCAGTGTAGTCAGCTCAGCTTTCCCCATTGAGACCGTGTCTGTGCCTCGATCTAGGTTGGGCAAAATTAAAAATGGCGGTGTTCGCTTTAGCAATCTCACTAGTATAAAGACCTCCTCCATTCCTGCCATTATTGAAAGAGATTGTGATACCTCACATCTCAAAATTGGGTTACTTAATGTTAGATCCCTCACTTCCAAGGCAGTTATAGTCAATGAACTAATCACTGATAATAATCTTGATGTGATTGGCCTGACTGAAACATGGCTTAAGCCTGATGAATTTACTGTGTTAAATGAGGCCTCACCCCCAGGTTACATTAGTGACCATACCCCCCGTGCATCCGGCAAAGGCGGAGGTGTTGCTAACATTTACGATAGCAAATTTCAATTTACAAAAAAAAAACCAACAATGACGTTTTCGTCTTTTGAGCTTCTAGTCATGAAATCTATGCAGCCTACTCACTCACTTTTTATAGCTACTGTTTATAGGCCTCCTGGGCCATATGCAGTGTTCCTCACTGAGTTCCCTGAATTCCTATCGGATCTTGTAGTCATAGCAGATAATATTCTAATTTTTGGTGACTTTAACATTCACATGGAAAAGTCCACAGACCCACTCCAAAAGGCTTTCGGAGCCATCATCGACTCAGTGGGTTTTGTCCAACATGTCTGTGGACCTACTCACTGCCACAGTCATACTCTGGACCTAGTTTTGTCTCATGGAATAAATGTTGTGGATCTAAATGTTTTTCCTCATAATCCTGGACTATCGGACCACCATTTTATTACGTTTGCAATTGCAACAAATAATCTGCTCAGACCCCAACCAAGGAGCATTAAAAGTCGTGCTATAAATTCTCAGACAACCCAAAGATTCCTTGATGCCCTTCCAGACTGCCTCTGCCTACCCAAGGACGTCAGAGGACAAAAATCAGTTAACCACCTAACCGAGGAACTCAATTTAACCTTGCGCAATACCCTAGATGCAGTTGCACCCCTAAAAACTAAAAACATCTGTCATAAGAAACTAGCTCCCTGGTATACAGAAAATACACGAGCTCTGAAGCAAGCTTCCAGAAAATTGGAACGGAAATGGCGCCACACCAAACTGGAAGTCTTCCGACTAGCTTGGAAAGACAGTACCGTGCAGTATCGAAGAGCCCTTACTGCTGCTCGATCATCCTATTTTTCCAACTTAATTGAGGAAAATAAGAACAATCCGAAATTTCTTTTTGATACTGTCGCAAAGCTAACTAAAAAGCAGCCTTCGCAAATGGAGGATGGCTTTCACTTCAGCAGTAATAAATTTATGAACTTCTTTGAGGAAAAGATCATGATCATTAGAAAGCAAATTACAGACTCCTCTTTAAATCTGGGTATTCCTCCAAAGCTCCATTGTCCTGAGTCTGCACAACTCTGCCAGGACCTAGGATCAAGGGAGATACTAAAGTGTTTTAGTACTATATCTCTTGACGCAATGATGAAAATAATCATGGCCTCCAAACCCTCAAGCTGCATACTGGACCCTATTCCAACTAAACTACTGAAAGAGCTGCTTCCTGTGCTTGGCCCTCCTATGTTGAACATAATAAACGGCTCTCTATCCACCGGATGTGTACCAAGCTCACTAAAAGTGGCAGTAATAAAGCCTCTCTTGAAAAAGCCGAATCTTGATCCAGAAATTATAAAAAACTATCGGCCTATATCGAATCTTCCATTCCTCTCCAAAATTTTAGAAAAAGCTGTTGCACAGCAACTCACTGCCTTCCTGAAGACAAACAATGTATACGAAACGCTTCAGTCTGGTTTTAGACCCCATCATAGCACTGAGACTGCACTTGTGAAGGTGGTAAATGACCTTTTAATGACGTCAGACCGAGGCTCTGCATCTGTCCTCGTGCTCCTAGATCTTAGTGCCGCTTTTGATACCATCGATCACCACATTCTTTTGGAGAGATTGGAAACCCAAATTGGTCTACATGGACAAGTTCTGGCCTGGTTTAGATCTTATCTGTCGGAAAGATATCAGTTTGTCTCTGTGAATGGTTTGTCCTCTGACAAATCAATTGTAAATTTCGGTGTTCCTCAAGGTTCCGTTTTAGGACCACTATTGTTTTCACTATATATTTTACCTCTTGGGGATGTCATTCGAAAACATAATGTTAAATTTCACTGCTATGCAGACGACACACAGCTGTACATTTCAATGAAACATGGTGAAGCCCCAAAATTGCCCTCGCTAGAAGCCTGTGTTTCAGACATAAAGAAGTGGATGGCTGCAAACTTTCTACTTTTAAACTCGGACAAAACAGAGATGCTTGTTCTAGGTCCCAAGAAACAAAGAGATCTTCTGTTGAATCTGACAATTAATCTGGATGGTTGTACAGTCGTCTCAAATAAAACTGTGAAGGACCTCGGCGTTACTCTGGACCCTGATCTCTCTTTTGAAGAACATATCAAGACTGTTTCAAGGACAGCTTTTTTCCATCTACGTAACATTGCAAAAATCAGAAATTTTCTGTCCAAAAATGACGCAGAAAAATTTATCCATGCTTTTGTTACTTCTAGGCTGGACTACTGCAATGCTCTACTTTCCGGCTACCCGGATAAAGCACTAAATAAACTTCAGTTAGTGCTAAATACGGCTGCTAGAATCCTGACTAGAACCAAAAAATTTGATCATATTACTCCAGTGTTAGCCTCCCTACACTGGCTTCCTGTTAAGGCAAGGGCTGATTTCAAGGTTTTACTGCTAACCTACAAAGCATTACATGGGCTTGCTCCTACCTATCTTTCCGATTTGGTCCTGCCGTACATACCTACACGTACGCTACGGTCACAAGACGCAGGCCTCCTAATTGTCCCTAGAATTTCTAAGCAAACGGCTGGAGGTAGGGCTTTCTCCTATAGAGCTCCATTTTTATGGAATGGTCTGCCTACCAATGTGAGAGACGCAGACTCAGTCTCAACCTTTAAGTCTTTACTGAAGACTTATCTCTTCAGTAGGTCCTATGATTAAGTATAGTCTGGCCCAGGAGTGTGAAGGTGAACGGAAAGGCTGGAGCAACGAACCGCCCTTGCTGTCTCTGCCTTGCCGGTTCCCCTCTTTCCACTGGGATTCTCTGCCTCTAACCCTTTTACAGAGGCTGAGTCACTGGCCTACTGGTGTTCTTCCATGCCGTCCATGGGGGGGGTGCGTCACTTGAGTGGGTTGAGTCACTGACGTGGTCTTCCTGTCTGGGTTGGCGCCCCCCCCCCCCCCCCCCCCCCCCCCTTGGGTTGTGCCATGGCGGAGATCGTTGTGGGCTATACTCGGCCTTGTCTTAGGACGGTAAGTTGGTGGTTGGAGACATCCCTCTAGTGGTGTGGGGGCTGTGCTTTGGCAAAGTGGGTGGGGTTATATCCTGCCTGTTTGGCCCTGTCCGGGGGTATCATCGGATGGGGCCACAGTGTCTTCTGATCCCTCCTGTCTCAGCCTCCAGTATTTATGCTGCAGTAGTTTATGTGTCGGGGGGCTAGGGTCAGTCTGTTACATCTGGAGTATTTCTCTTGTCTTATCCGGTGTCCTGTGTGTATTTAAATATGCTCTCTCTAATTCTCTCTTTCTCTCTTTCTGTCTTTCTCTCGGAGGACCTGAGCCCTAGGACCATGCCTCAGGACTACCTGGTATGATGACTCCTTGCTGTCCCCAGTCCACCTGGCTGTGCTGCTGCTCCAGTTTCAACTGTTCTGCCTGCGGCTATGGAACCCTGACCTGTTCACCGGACGTGCTTGTTGCACCCTCGACAACTACTATGATTATTATTATTTGACCATGCTGGCCATTTATGAACATTTTAACATTTTAACATTTTGACCATGTTCTGTTATAATATCCACCCTGCACAGCCAGAAGAGGACTGGCCACCCCTCATAGCCTGGTTCCTCTCTAGGTTTCTTCCTAGGTTTTTGGCCTTTCTAGGGAGTTTTTCCTAGGGAGTTTTTCCTAGCCACCGTGCTTCTTTCACATGCTTTGCTTGCTGTTTGGGGTTTTAGGCTGGGTTTCTGTACAGCACTTTGAGAATATCAGCTGATGTACGAAGGGCTATATAAAAATAAATTTGATTTGATTTGATTTGGTCTCAAAAAAGACCAGAAGCAACATCCTCTAAGGCCATGTTTGAACCTGAACCTGTTCTTTGAGGAGGTATAAACCACTAACCACCCACCCACTCGCCACACACACACACACAGTCACTCAGCTGACTGTCAGCCCATACCAATGAAATTCCATGCTGGGCCTCTCCCTGGCACAGGCTGCATTGATTATCTGTCAGGGGGAGAGCCGAGATGGGGCTGGCTGGAGAGAGGAGAGTAGAATGAGAATGAGGGAGGAAGTAGAGAGGGAGGGAGAGATCAAGGTGGGGAGAGATCAGGGTGGGGAGAGATCAGGGTGGGGAGAGATCAAGGTGGGGAGAGATCAGGGTGGGGAGAGATCAGGGTGGGGAGAGATCAAGGTGGGGAGAGATCAGGGTGGGGAGAGATCAGGGTGGGGAGAGATCAGGGTGGGGAGAGATCAGGGTGGGGAGAGATCAGGGTGGGGAGAGATCAGGGTGGGGAGAGATCAAGGTGGGGAGAGATCAGGGTGGGGAGAGATCAGGGTGGGGAGAGATCAGGGTGGGGAGAGATCAGGGTGGGGAGAGATCAGGGTGGGGAGAGATCAAGGTGGGGAGAGAGTGATCATTGAGGATAGGGGGAAAGAACATAATAGAAGAGAGAGGAAATTGAGGAGAAGGAGAGGACCCAGTGGAGGGTGGGAAGGAGTGATGGTGTGAGGGAGAAATAAAGGGGGATGTGAAATTGTGATGAAGGGACGGAGAGATGGACAGAGAGAGGAGAGGAGGAGAGTTAGAGGGGAGGATGAAAGGGACAAAGGGATAAAGAAGAGACTGAGGGAAGGGAGGGGGTAAATTAAAGGAAGTCTGGGAGAGAACACAATCCAAAGCACGCTGGAGGACAAAATATCACACACACCAACCACACGTAGGCATACACTCATCCAGAAAACACACTCAAACACGCCACACAGGGCCAAAACAAAATCTGTCTCTTAACATAGAAGTGGAGAGAGAGGGAGAGAGAAAGAGAGAGAGCAATATGGGTAATCAGAGGGGAGGGAGTGAAACAGATTGGGAGAGGGAGAGAGACTACACAGGGAATGAGGGAGAGCAGTGAAAGAGGAGTGAACAAGGAATGAGACAGATGGAGAGAATGATAAACCTAGAGCTGAGGTGATAGACAGATGGATAACAAGAGGTACAGTATATCGAGATGACTCATTTCAGGAAACTAAGCGTGTGTCGCAAGTCACGACTTCACAGGAGAGTCATTTGAATGTTATTTTTTATTAAATGCGTTTTTTTGCAGAAGTGTCTTCTGGAACATTTTAACTTTCATGTGCCTTAATAACAAACTTGTATGCCATCTGTAAATATGAATAAAGTTGTTAAATTACGAGCCTAGTTGCTTTAGCCACAGAAAAAGGCAGGAACCTTCCCACTAGCCATGATTGGCTGAGATAATGAGTGGGCTGGACATGCCGAGAGATGAGTTTCAGATTGGTCTGCCATGTAGCATCTTCTGTCTATAAAATGAGCTGCTTGTTATGCATAGATAATACTTTCTACTGCAGTTTAAAAAAAATATATAACGTTTGCCATGGAGAACTGCAAATGTGTTGCTACTGCTCTCAATAACATTCCTGCCCTGAATTTATCAGTCACTATCGACAAAGGTCAGAGGGAAAAAGTGGTGATGGACTACTTTCTGGAGGACAATCGTGCCATGCTGACTCTTTCTGACTCTGAAAATGAATCAGACATTGTAGAGTCTTCTGATGACAGTGATGGAGAAGAAATGGCGATCAACAGTGTTGTTGTCACAGAAGAAGTTGACCGAGTTTTGAAATCAGTTGAATATCTGGTAGAAGCAGAGTATGATAAGGAGATTAATAGAATTCTGGCGTTTGATTTCAGATTACATCTTCAAACTAAGGGCAACCATGTTTCCACACAGAGAGGGAGAAGGATCTGATGATTCTTATGGCATTGCACACGGTCAGTGTGAACCAGAGTGACTTGACACAATGGGCCAAGCAAGCTGTACAAACAAAACATAAACAAAACAGGACGTCTTATTTAATGAAAGGGGTTGCAGTCTGCCATGAAGCGTTCATCCATGTATACGGGTAAGAGTCTAGATATAGTTTCAGATATTATTTTCTAATTTTGTCAGAAAATTCTTTTCATTACAAGTTAAAGCTTACTGTTAGCTAGCTAGCTGGCGTTAGATGGCTGGCTCGCCATCTAAAATTACGTGTATGAGCTGTGTAGTAATTGTATCTCAGAAATCCATTTGCATTGCTAGTTTTAGCCTAGCTAATATTGAACCTAATTGGTTAACTTTAGCTAGCTATGACAATTGGTTACCATTATTTAGCTAGCATGTCTAAACAAAAGACTCCACTTTGCCAGATGAGTACATGATCCATCAAGTTAGCCAGGTGCGTCTGAAGGCTATCTATTGTATAATAATGCTAAAATATTTGTATCTGGAATTTGTCTTTCAGCATCAGCAGAACACGCCTGACTCTCCTCCACCAGTCATACAAGGAGAATGGTCTGATGCTTCCTATCAAAAAGAGAGCTGGCCCAAACAAGTACAGGTTACACGTGAAGCACGAGGACTTAGTGTGTTGTGAACTTCATCATCAACTACGCAGAGGATAATGCAGTAGTATTACCAGGACACCACCCAGGACACAAACCCTTTGGTGGAAAGCTGCTGCCATCCCATGTGACAAAAGCAGCAGTGTGGCATCTCTACAAGGAATCGATGACAACACTCGGTACGTAAAGCATAAACAAGACATTTTGATTATTTAATTGACCTCCAACATGATTGGCACTACTTTTATTGATCTCACATTATTTCTGTATTTTCCGGAGGTACGTGTAGTCATGCTGCCTTCCTTCAGGAATCTGTGGAGAAAATTGCTGCCCCACATCTCAAGTGCTAAGCCCAGGAAAGACCTGTACTGACAGTGCCAGAGGAACAACTATCAGGTCTTCAGATCTACCAATCTGCCAGAAGCTGTTAAATCAGCCAAGCTGAAGAAGCAAGAGCAGCATCTCCTGCTTGTTCAGAATGAGTGATCTGTCTACCATAAGATGGTTGCTGACTGCAAGACCACCTGTCAAGACCTGCAGTTGTCTCTGGGGGCCCCTACTGAACCAGCAAGCAAGCGATAGATAGATAGATAGATAGATAGATAGATAGATAGATAGATAGATAGATAGATAGATAGATAGATAGATAGATAGATAGATAGATAGATAGATAGATAGATAGATAGATAGATAGATAGATAGATAGATAGATAGATAGATAGATAGATAGATAGATAGATAGATATGGGAAGCAAGCTGTCACGGATCCTCCAGAACTTTCATTACGCACACCTGTCCCCTATTCCCACTGATTAGTACTTGTATGTGCGCCCTTTGGTTTCCATTGGGCTGTCCATTATTGTTACAATGTCCATTAGTGCGTGTGAGTACCTGTGCTTTGTGTTTTGGCTTTCATGCCATTGTGGATTGCGCAGATGATTACAGGTCTCGTCCCGTGTGTTAATCATTGTGTGCGTGTGTTATTTATTCGAGGTACTCCTCGCTCTTCTGTTTTGGGTTTCTACCCTGTGTTTTGTTACGTGTTAGTTTGGTTTTCATCCCCGTGCCTTTACACGGCATGCTGTAATTTGGGCTTAATAAAAAAAAACGATTACGCATTCCTGCGCCTGTCTCCCAAATCATTCATGCTAACGTGACACAGGCAAATGCCTTTCACTGAGCTGTGTAAAGACAGACTGACAGGGGGGAAACAATTCATTTTAATATATCTTAATGTTCTTTTTTTGTTTGCAGGTGCATTATTGTTCTGACCCTATGCAGCCAGGTATCCTCTACTTTTTAACTTCTCGCAAGTGAGGCTTATTTGGTGTCTGCTGTGAAGGAATACCACAACAAGTCAACTACTTGATTGATGAAGGCATGTCATCCAGCAAAGGCTGCAGTGGCCAAAACAAGAACACGTTTGTTCTCTGGTATTGTGCCTGGCGGACCATGCACAAGCTCCACCACATAATTACTTTCCCATTCTTCCTTAAATGCAGTGTATGATATATCATTTTGTAGCTCTTTGTCTCTGCTTTTATCCCATGTACAAAACACAATTTCAAATTTTGCTACATAAGAACGAATCAAGGCAGTCGGTCACAGATGGAGTGATAGTGGAGAGAGACGTAATTGCAGAGAGAGAGAGAGAGGAAAAATGCAGCAGTGAAATTAGAGAATCTTGCAGAAAGAGAGGGAGCGAGCGAGAGAGAGAGCGATAGATTAACTGGATGTGTGTTAATAATACATTAGCATGCATTAATGTTTCACAGCTACATAGAGGTGGAGCCGCGCCAGACAAAATGCACAGAAACAGCCCAACAAAACAAACAGGATGAATAAGAGAGAAAAAACGACGGCAGAAGAGGAAATGGAAAGGGTGAGGTAGAGCGAGAGATAGAGAGTGGAGGGAGAAAAATAGAGAGTGGAGGGAGGGAGAGAGAGAGTGAGGGAAGGAGGTGAAGGGAGAGAGATGAGAGTGGAGGGAGAGAGAGAGTGGAGAGACAGATAGTGAGTGGAGGGCGAGAGGTAGAGAGTGAAGGGCAAGAAATAAAGAGATTTTTATAATTCAAACTGCTATATAAACAGAGATCTCTCTGGATAGAACTGATGAATGTTTGTAGAGGTAAAAAATACTATAGTAATCTGGGGAATAGAAAGTGACCTGGTTTCACGGATTTAACGCAAAGAAGATAATACGTGTTATTCGTAAAACATTTGACTGGTGCCTCATTCTATTGTCACATGGACTCACATATAACAAGGCTGTGTGTGTGTGTGTGCGTGTGTCACAGGGCAAGGTCGAGTAGTTGTGAGCCATCACACACAAAAGCGACATGACCTGTTTTGGAAAGGGATGTTCCAGAGAAGACCCCATTCGTCGACCATTGATTACATCCTCAGTTCACATTACACATGGACGTTCGTGGTGGATTGAGAAATATTGAGCTGTGCCATCATTAGCTAATACTGTCAACTAGCCCTAACTAACCCTATCCCAATCCCTAACCCTAACCCTTACCCTGTCCACTTCCTGGTTCAAACCTGACTCTAGCTTCAATCCTTACCATAACCATACACATAACCATAACCCTAAACTTGAACCCTAACCCTAATCCAACTGATAAATGCAATGACTTGGCAAGTTGTAAACGGAGAATGCTAAAATGTATCTACTCCATCTTGTGTTTCTGATAGCTTTTCTATCTTGTGTGTTGTGGCTGGTCTTTAATACAAATCCCAACTGCATTGTGTCTTATCTCTGTACAGACCAGACTGACTTATTACTGGGCTAGACTCATTCTACAGGTTTCTTATCAATACTCTTACAACGCTCAGGTCTGCATATACAGTACCAGTCAAAAGTTTGGACACACCTACTCATTCCAGGGTTTTTCTTAATGTTTTACTATTTTCTACAAGGTACAATAATAGTAATGACATCAAAACTATGAAATAACACATATGGAATCATGTAGTAAGCAAAAAAGTCTTATAAAAAATAAAATATATATTTTATATTCTTCAAAGTAGCCACCCTTTGTCTTGATGACAGCTTTGCACACTCTTGGCATTCTCTCAACCAGCTTCACCTGGAATGCTTTTACAACAGTCTTGAAAGAGTTTGCACATATGCTGAGCACTTGTTGGCTGCTTTTCCTTCCCTCTGTGGACCAAGTCATCCCAAACCATCTCAATTGGGTTGTTGGGTGATAGTGGAGGCCAGGTCATCTGATGCAACACTCCATCACTCTCCTTCTTGGTCAAATAGCCCTTACACAGCCTGGAGGTGTGTTGGGTCATTGTGCTGTTGAAAAACAAATGATAGTTCCACTAAGTGCAAACCAGATGGGATGGCGTATCGCTGCAGAATGCTTTGGTAGCCATGCTGGTTAAGTGTGGCTTGAATTTTAAATAAATCACAGACAGTGTCACCAGCAAAGAACCCCCACACCATCACACCATCACACCTCCTCCTCCATGCTTCACGGTGAGAATCACACATGTGGAGATCATCCGTTAACCTACTCTCTGTGTCACAAAGACACAGCGGTTTGAACCAAAAATCCTCACATTTGGACTCATCAGAGCAAAGGATAGATTTCTATTAGTCTAATGTCCATTGCTGGTGTTTCTTGGCCCAAGCAAGCCTCTTCTTTTTATTGGTGTCCTTTAGTAGTGGTTTCTTTGCAGCAATTCAACCATGAAAGCCTGATTCACACAGTCTCCTTTGAACAATTAAAGTTGAGATGTGTCTGTTACTTGAACTCTGTGAACCATCTGAGGCTGGTAACTGTAATAAACCTTTCCTCTGCAGCAGAGGTAACTCTGGGTCTTCCTTTCCTGTTGCGGTTCTCATGAGAGCCAGTTTCATCAAAGCGCTTGATGGTATTTGCGACTGCATTTGAAGAAACTTTCAAAGTTCTTGAAATTTTCCTCATTGACTGACCTTCATGTCTTAAAGTATTGATGGCCTGTTATTTCTCTTTGCTTATTTGAGCTTTTCTTGCCATAATATGGACTTGGTCTTTGCTATGCGATTGTTTGAGGGCGGCGCCCCACATCAAAGTTTCATAAATTCACATATAGCGATTAAAAATTCACTTACTTTTGAAAATCTTCCTCTGATTTGTCATCCAAAGGGTCCCAGCTACAACATGCAGTGTCGTGTTGTTAGATAAAATGCTTCTTTATATCCCAAAAAGTCAGTTTAGTTGGCGCCATCGATTTGAGTAATCCACTCATTCAACGTGCAGAGAAAGGAATCCAAAAAGCTACCACTAAACTTTGTTAAAACTAGTCAAAATATGTTTATTTTTAATCCTCAGATACCCTAAAATGTAATTAAACTTTAATATTTAATACGGAAAGAAGTATGTTCAAAAGGAAAGCGATATTAGCAGGTGCGCGTCCTCAACTTCGCTCGCGCACACACAAATTTCCAACTCTGTATCCCTGAAGTAAAACTCAGTTTTCTTACTCGTTTGGGAAGAAACATGCCTAAAAACTTGAACAAAGACTACTGACACCCAGTGGAAGCCATAGGAATTGCAGGAGCTGGATTTATTTATTTCCCTATACGTTTCATTGGAAGAGCATGGGATCTCCAAAAACAAAAATCCAGATGTTTTTTGTGGGGATTTCCTCCTACCATAACTATTGTGTTATAGTCTCCTACATTATTTTAACATTACTACAAACTTCAAAGTGTCTTCTTTCCAAAGGTACCAATTATATGTATAATCTGGTTTCAGGGCCTGAGCAACAGGCAGTTTACGACTGGTACTGTATATTCACCAAAACTTTCATCATTCTTCATCAGTAGTCACTGATGCCGTTGTTGATTAGATGCTTTTTTCATGAATTATGCTGTTTTCTCTTGAACTATTGTCTATCCACTAGAAAAGTAAAAAGTTATTCAAGTAGCTATGAAGCAAAATTACCATAGATTACCACAGATTACCTGTTAATTACTAAAATTACTGAAAAGTCTAGTAACTTTGGTAAATTACCAATATTTTTGCAACCCTAGTTTTAACCATGTTTTGTAGCTGTACAGTGTTTGTTTACAATTTAATTGTTTAGAAATAATGGAGTACAGCAAGTGCTTGGTTTCTGATGGGGTAGCTAATACAGTTGAACTAAGCTCATGGGGCATGTATAAGCAATATTCTTCAAGAATCAATGGCTGTATATCAATTTATGTCCAAAAATGGATGTACCAATACAGTGGTGATTTTATCATGTAAATCTTATTGGGACAAAAAAAATGTTGGGATGCATGCCAGCAAAGCCACTACACAATACAACACTAAGCACTACATTAATTGCACAATAACAGTGACAAACGGTGCCCACAAACTGTTAGGGCCTACATAAAGCTGTCCCAACAGCAGAGTCCCAACAGCAGTCCCAACACCTTACCACTGCTACACCTGGCTATCAGCGGAAGCTTGTCTGGCAGCGAAAAATTTCATTCAGCCTCATTTACTGGCTTTAAAAAACAGATTAATAAAGCAGACAATGAAAGCTCTTGCAATATTTGATGAGTACATTTCTCAAAAACGGTTATAGGCTACATGTTCATCACCAAGTCAGATCAGTAGGTGAAATTAAGAGATGAAATTAAAATAGACCAAATTATTAGGATGAGGCACATGGGCTACTAACAGCTTACTACACAGCATATACTTAGTATTACTTTCTTAGCTACAGTATACATATCTCACTGTCATATTACATAATTTTTCTAGCAGCATATAAGACATTTTTGGACTCACCTTGTTGTGCTGTGCTCATTTCAACAGGAAGGTCCTTCCTGGGCAGAGTTTGTCATCAAACTTTATGATCAAAGTCTGGCATTCTCTGGATTTATAGTGCTTTCAAGACAACTGGGAACTCCTCCCAAAAATGTTGAATCATGATGATGTCATTGATCTTCAAGTCGTATCTCTAGAAAGAGCCCCGAGTTCCGAATGTGAAATTCTGAGTTGGATGAAAGTTCTAAACGTATTTTCCCAGTCGTAGCTTGTTTTTCCCGAGTTCCCAGTTGTCTTGAACTCTCTAAAGTCAGATTTTGCAGATCCGAATTAACAGTTGTTTAAAGCACGGCACAAATCAAGCTTCATTGACAGCATGGCCAATGTTGAATGTTTATAATTTTAAACTAGGAAAAGAGACCCTTAATCTTAGACTTGGGACCACACACCCACTCCACTGAATAGCAGGCACATGATTGCTTTGCAATGCTTGCAGTTAGCCTCTGAATCCTTCCAAAACACTCATTGTTGAATTTGCGATTTTCAACTTGTTGTGTAATGTTCATGTCCAATAGCCGATGAGCACCGATACGTTTTATCTATAATTTCTCTTAATTATTTATCTTCATATGACAAGGATTAAAAAGGATTTGCCAGTAGATTGTCGACTTGATTCATGATGATGACTGCTAGCTAAGATTTTGAAAGTACGATGTTGACATGATTAGTCCAATCAAAGCCACAGTAGATATAACGTGATTTGACATAATTTTATCTGTGGCCAACGGCCTTCAGCCTTCTTGGACACTTCTAATGTAACTCTATGGCAGCACCCAAGGGGCTTGAATTTTCTAGATCTACCCCTAGACTTGGCGGTGACGTAGTGTCCCCATGAGTGACAGAACACTGAGCCAATCATGATGCAACGCTCCGTATTTTCTGCTGGCTTGCCCCATCACCACAGAAAGCACTGAGCTAGGCTGAAGCACCTACATTTTGGAGCTGCCTTACTCAAGAAAACTAAAAAGCGACCATGTTTGTATGCAACTTTTTTTAGCTCAATGATATTGTTTGCAACAATGATGTGACACGTATTAATGCCAAAATAACATGCAAAAACAGGAAAGCGTGGCGCTCAAAATGACAGGTCCCTGAATGACAGGTCGCCACTGTATCAATCCCAGAATGCCCCTTTAATACAGTGCATAGTATAAACTGTAGAGAGATGCAGGTTGCATTCACTTTGTCATTATTGGGTTTTGTGTGTAGAATTCAGGCTGTAACACAACAAAATGTGCAATAAGTCAAGGGGAATGAATACCTTCTAAAGGCACTGTAGCTTTGTTTTTTATACTATCCGATCACCTGAAGAGACTAGTCAAAGCTCTCTATGTGCGTGTGTGTGTGCATCAGAGTGTGTGCGTATGCCCGTGCATGTGTGTGTGTGTTGATGATGAAAAGCCCATTCCCAGTGCTCTCATTGACAGCAGGCTAGGATGAAGTGCTGGCCTGAAACCAGGGGACCACAATTCACTCTACTCCCTCCGCCTTTTCTCTACCTCCCCCTCTATCCATGTCTCCACTTCCTCACCCCTTCATCCTACCTTAATGGTAGCCCCTGGCCTTCATCTTGATAGCTCCTCCCCTACCCCCTACCCCCTACCTCCTTCACACATAAACACACACCCCACCTGTGAGAGCGTGTTAGTTCATGGAGTGAACAGTAAGCATGCTTCTAGTAGAAAGCTGCTGAGGTTAGTGTCACTGTTACTGTTGTAGAACATTAGGGAGAGATAAGGTAGGTATTTTCCAAAAGTGTGTCCCCCTGATCCTCTCTCACTCTGTTTCAACAAGCTTCCACAGTCTCAGTGGAGAATCCAACATTTGTCCATAAAATCAAGTTTAGGCATTCATCTGAATGGTTAAGTTAAGGGTTAGGTTTTGGGATAGGGTTAAAACTAGGGCTGTCAAATAATTAAAACAATTCATCGATTTAATGGCATTAGTTTGGCCCTAAATAGTTATAGGCATATTGTGATTTGATTGTAAGGGAAAGAAACACAAAATGATCTATATCTGAATGTTTTAATTGTATTTTGTCACGCTTGTCGTTGGAAATGGAGGACCAAAACGCAGCAGGTATGTGTATGCTCATCTTGCTTTTTAATAAATACAAAATGAACACCAAAATAACAAAGAACTAGAACGAACAACAAACAGTCTGGCAAAGCATAAAGCTCAACACAGAACATCCAAAGACAATCTCCCAAAATTAGACAAACAAACACACCCAACTAATATAGGACTTCCAATCAAAGGCAACACCACACAGCTGCCTTCAATTGGAAGTCCACCCCAATTAACCAAACATAGACATACAACTAACTAGATAACACATACAAATACATACACACAGACCATAAACCAAAAACCCGGAAACACTAAATCAAACACCCTATTTTCCAAAACACCACCCCGAACCTCATAAAACAAATACCCTCTGCCACGTCCTGGCCAAACTACAATACCAATTAACCTTATACTGGCCAGGACGTGACACATTTTCCCCATAAACAACACAAGTCAATAACATAACTATTTATGCTCCATATGTTTAAGTAGGCCTACTCTCTCTTATCAATGTTCTTGAAGTTGAACACTTGTGCACAGCACACACACAAGTACTGTTAAAGCTTTGGGCATTCTAATGAGTGTTATCCCAATTTATGATTGGAGGGTTGACTATAGGAAAAAATAAAAATAGATACAAATAACAAAGAGCTTTTAAACCTGTCCAACAATGTTATGAATTTCAAAGTAGACAATAACAACAGATCAGCCAGGTCTGAGTTAATGTAAAATATAATACAGCTATTTCACGAGTGCTGTCTTCGAATTCCCTGTCATAAATTAGCCAAGGCGCAGCGTGCCAGTAGTTCCACATATTTATTTGTGAACTTGAACAAAACGTGACGTTCTGGGGCTGCTCACACACAGCTGCACAAAAACAAGATCCCACAAAAACACAGGGAAAAACAGGCTGCCTAAGTATGGCTTCCAATCAGAGACAACGAATGACAGCTGTCTCTGATTGGAAACCATACCCGGCCAAAACATAGAACACAAAACATAGAATGCCCACCCACCTATCACAGCCTTGACCTAACTAAACAGAGAAAACACAGCTCTCCTAGGTCAGAGCGTGACAAGCTATTAGATCTAGCCTAGGCTACTTATCCATGCTCTTGAACATGAACTAGTCACAGGCTGCTACTACTAGAATTGGGATACTTTTCTTAAATCTTTTGATCTGAGAACTACAATAAAAACAGTAGCTAAATTGAATGGATGTCCTGTTCTGATTAAAATCATTGTGGGAAGTTATTTGAATCAAAAGACATTCAGCCATGGCATGTAAACATTATTTTGGTTAGCAAGCTAGCTAACTAACTAGCATAAGTAGCTAGCTACTTCTGTACAAATTATGTTTTTGCTGTTATCCAGGGAGGAAGAGGCAAAGAGAGAGGGTGTACTCCACCCAAAAAATCTGTCCGCGTGGAGGTCTATGAGAGATTGTCGAATTACGTGAGGCTTATTTGATCAAATATAAGTTCTGTAATGTTTAGGCTGTTACAAATGTACTGATATAAGTGGATACAGGTGGTATTCTGGCAACTTTGAGAATAATTACTTAGTTGTGCCTGTTGTTCACATGTGTATGTGCCCTCTCATTGGCTAGAATGATCCCACCTGATCTCGCCTGCCTTCAGTCATTGTATTTCCATTGTTGGAGCGTTCACTTGGCTAGCTTGTCAATGTAATTGATAATCTTTGTGTTATCTAAAGAGACGCATGGGATTGTCTTTATGGCTGCACGAAGCTGCGGATGTTTAAGCACCACAATAGAGACAGACAGCACTACCGAAACCAGGTACACACAGCACAGAGCGTGTTGTGTGTTGCGCTGCAAAGGGTCTATGCGGAAACATGTGAGTCCTGAAGGTGAAGAAATGGAGACGCAATTAACGGCATCCAAAAAAGGTCACATGTTAATGTCTTATTAAATTTGACAGCCCTAGTTAAAACAAAAACAGCTCCGCATTTAGGTTTCGGCATTAATTATCAATGGTTAAGGTTTGGGATGGGGTAAAAAAAAGGGGAAAAAAGAGTGCCTAACACTGAGATTGTACACGCGATCCTCAGAGCTGGAGCTCGCGGCTTACGCCCATCCACCATCCCCGCCCACAACGGCCTAGCAAAACACTAGCCTACTTGATGGAAATAGCTCTCACCGTTGCACCTAGTGGCCGGTTTTGAATTAATCTCCCGACGTCCTGCTTACCTGGATGGACGTCACATTTTTGGCTCTTGAGTGACCTGGCTGCTCTGTTTACCCTGGTTTAGTTTGACAACAATACAAACACACAGGATGAGGCTACCATCTCACACAAGAACACCCACACACACACACACGTAAACTGAAATATATAGACACACACACACACACACACACACACACACACACACACACACACACACACACACACACCACACACACACACACACACACACACACACACACACACACCCCCCCCCCCCCCCCCCCCCCGTCCTTCATAAATATGCTGAATAGGTCTTTCTCATCTGGATGGTGGAGCAGTGGTTGAATCACTCTCTTGGGTGCTGTTCTTTCACAACAGAATGAATTAATATGGATTAGGGTTGCTCAGCCATGACGCACAGAACCCACATGAACACGAACACGAGCACAAGCACACACACACACACACACACACACACACACACACACACACACACACACACACACCACACACACACACACACACACACACACACCCCCCCCCCCCCCCTACACACACACACACACACACACACACACACACACACACACACACACACACACACACACACACACACACACACACCCCCCTCAAATCAAATGTATTTGTCACATACACATGGTTAGCAGATGTTAATGCAAGTGTAGCGAAATGCTTGTGCTTCTAGTTCCGACCATGCAGTAATATCTAACAAGTAATATAACCTAACAATTCCACAACAACTGTCTTATACACACAAGTGAAAAGGAATGAATACGAATATGTACATAAAAATATATAAATGAGTGATGGCCGAACGGCATAGGCAAGATGCTGTAGATGGTAAGAGTACAGTATATATATATGAGATGAGTAATGTAGGGTATGAAACATATAAAGCGGCATTATTTAAAGTGGCCAGTGACACATTACATCAAGATGGCAAGATGCAGTAGATGGTAATGTAGGGTATGAGAACATTATATAAAGTGTCATTGTTTAAAGTGGCTAGTGATACATTTAATTACATCAAGATGGCAAGATGCAGTAGATGGTATAGCGTACAGTATATACATATGGGGATGAGTAATGTAGGGTATGTAAACATTATATAAAGTGGCTAGTGATAAATTGATGACATCAATTTTTCCATTATTAAAGTGGGTGGAGTTGAGTCAGTATGTTGGCAGCAGCCACTCAATGTTAGTGATGGCTGTTTAACAGTCTGATGGCCTTGAGATAGAAGCTGTTTTTCAGTCTCTCGGTCCCCGCTTTGATGCACCTGTACTGACCTCGCCTTCTTGATGATAGTGGGGTGAACAGGCAGTGGCTCGGGTGGTTGTTGTCCTTGATGATGTATTTGGCCTTCCTGTGACATCGGGTGGTGTAGGTGTCCTGGAGGGCAGGTTGTTTGCACCCGGTGATGCGTTGTGCAGACCTCACTACCCTCTGGAGAGCCTTCCGGTTACGGGCGGAGCAGTTTCCGTACTAGGCGGTGATACAGCCCGACAGGATGCTCTCGATTGTGCATCTGTAAAAGTTTGAGTGTTTTTGGTGACAAGCCAAATTTCTTCAGCCTCCTGAGGTTGAAGAGGCGCTGCTGCGCCTTCTTCACCACGCTGTCTGTGTGGGTGGACCAATACAGTTTGTCCGTGATGTGTACGCCGAGGAACTTAAAACTCTCCACCCTCTCCACTACTGTCCCGTCAATGTAGATAGGGGGCTGCACCCTCTGCTGTTTCCTGAAGTCCACGATCATCTCCTTTGTTTTGTTGACATTGAGTGTGAGGTTATTTTCCTGACACCACACTCTGAGGGCCCTCACCTCCTCCCTGTAGGTTGTCTTGTCGTTGTTGGTAATCAAGCCTTCCACTGTAGTGTCGACTGCAAACTTGATGATTGAGTTGGAGGCGTGCATGGCCACGCAGTCGTGGGTGAACAGGGAGTACAGAAGAGGGCTGAGAACGCACCCTTGTGGGGAACCAGTGTTGAGGATCAGCGGGGTGGAGATGTTGTTACCTACCCTCACCACCTGGGAGCGGCCCGTCAGGAAGTCCAGCACCCAGTTTCACAGGGTGGGGTCGAGACCCAGGGTCTCGAGCTTAATGACGAGTTTGGATCCGTCGCAGTTTTGCGTGAATGCTGCCATCAATCCACGGTTTCTGGATTGAAATATTGAGGCACCCACATATTGCATGAATATAAAATTCTACAAAGCAGGGATTGGATGGGTATGACTGAATTACTGTATGTGCTAACGGGGATGTGTGTCTCATGTGGTTCATGTGTTAGAAGGGAGTGTTTTTAAAGTGACTGGGACATTTTATTTGTGCATAGATGCCGCAAAGGCCACACACTTTTTCTCTCTCTCTCGCTAACACACACACACTCTCTCTCTCTCTCTCTCTCTCTTACTATGCCATCTGTGCTCTATCTGAGTATAATGGTCTCATTTACAACAAGTTCTCACATTTTCACCCATTTGACTTCAGATTTGGATGTTTGTCCACATTTCTCCAAATGTCTGATGACATTTTTTTTATCCCAATTTCGTGTTATCCAATTGGTAGTTACAGTCTTGTCTCATCACTGCAACTCCTGTGCGGACTCAGGAGAGGCCAGGGTCAAGAGCCATGCATCCACCACTGGGATTGAACACACAACCTTCAGGTCCAGAATCATGGGATTACACCCATTTGCCACCCGCGTCCACAATGCCTTAGCAAAACCCAAGCCTACTTGATGGTGGTAGCGCTCCCTGTTGCCCCTAGTGGCCTGTTTTGAGACATTTCCCGAGGTCCTGGCTTTGGATTCCAAGTAGCTATAAATTTGGATTGGTGCTCCCATTGATTTTCCTTCACTGGCTGTCGTAAAGAAAAAGAAGGAAAAAGAAGAGGGAGAAAAGTCTTTATGCCAGGTCATGAATCCCTCCTTTATGACCTGTCCATGGTCCACTACAACACGCAATCACACACACACACCACCACCAGCCCGTGATTTCATTCAGTATGGCAGATAGATGAGAGCGAGATGGAGGGGGAGGAGAGGGAGTAATAAAAACAGTGAGGGAGGGAGGAGGGACAGAAGAAAAGTGCCAGTGGGTAGTCCCAGGAACGTGACTCCAGTTAAAGAGAAAGAGAGCCCTTAAAGCCCTTAAATTGAATTGAATTGAGAGCGTGAGAGGGAATGCGGTAAAGAGAGTTGTGGTCCACTATGCTGTGGAAAACAAACCTGTTTTTTTCCTAATCTCTACCCTGATTTGTTGTCCCTCTACACTGAGTAGACCAAATATTAGGAACACCTTCCTAATATTGAGTTGCACCCCCCTTTTGCCCTCGGAACTGCCTCAATTTGTCAGGGCATGGACTCTACAAGGCGTTGAAAGCATTCCACAGTGATGATGGCCCAGGTTGACTCCAATACTTCCCACACTTGTGCCAAGTTGGCTGGATGTCCTTTGGGTGGTGTACCATTTTTGATATACACGGGAAACTGTTGATCATGAAATACATAGCAGTGTTGCAGTTTTTGACGCACACAAACTGGCACCTGATACCAGTGGCGACCTGTCATGTTTTTAGCCCCACATTTTTAGCGCAATTTTTTTAGTTGCCTCTGATTGGAAACCATACCCGGCCAAAACATAGAAAACATCTGTACTTGGTGGGCATCTGTACTTGGCGGTGGCTCTGGTTCAGGGCGTAGCACCACCACTGCCCGCTGATCCCCCCCGCTTCTGTGTGTCCGGAGGAACCAGACCGTGGATCATCGCTGGAGGCTTTGGAACGCCAACCGCCACTGAAGACTCCGGGCTGCAGGCCGCTGCTGAAGACTCCGGGCTGCAGACCGCCGCTGAAGACTCCGGGCAGCGGACCATCGCTGAAGACTCCGGGCCGCGGACCGTCGCTGAACACTCCGGGCCGCGGACCGTCACTGAAGACTCCGGGCTGCGGACCGTCGCTGAAGACTCCGGGCTGCGGACCGTCTCTGAAGGCTCCGGACTGGGGAGCGTCGCTGGAGGCTCCGGACTGGGGAGCGTCGCAGGAGGCTCCGGACTGGGAAGCGTCGCAGGAGGCTCAGGACTGGGGAGCGTCGCCGGAGGCTCCGGACTGGGGAGCGTCGCAGGAGGCTCCGGACTGGGGAGCGTCGCAGGAGGCTCCGGACTGGGGAGCGTCGCCGGAGGCTCCGGACTGAGGAGCGTCGCCGGAGGTTCTGGACTGTGGAGCGTCGCCGGAGGCTCCGGACTGGAGGGCGTCATTGTAGGTTCCGGACTAGGGACCGTTGCTGCAGGCTCCATGCCATGGATCATCAATACAGCTTCCGCGCCATGGATCATCACTGGAGGCTTCGTGCCATGGATCATCTCTACAGGCTCCGGGCCATGGATAATCCCTACAGGCTTCTTGCCATGGTTTATCCCTACAGGCTCCGGGCCATGGATTACCTCTGGAAGCTTCGTGCCATGGAACATCCCTACAGGCTCCGGGCCATGGATCATCACTGGAGGCTTCGTGCCATGGATCATCTCTACAGGCTTCGGACCATAGATCATCACTTTTCGGACCATAGATTTTCTCGTGGAGCTGGAACAGGTCTCACCGGACTGGAGAGACGCACTGAGGACCGGGTGCTCAGAGCAGGCACCGGCCATACTGGGCTATGGAGGCGCACTAGAGGGAGAGTACAAGGAGCAGGCACAGGATGTACTGGGCTATGGAGGCGCACTGGAGTGAGAGTGCGAGGAGCAGGCACAGGACGTACTGGGCTATGGAGGCGCACTGGAGGGAGAGTGCGAGAGGCAGGCACATGCTCACCACAATAAACACGGGGAGTTGGCTCAGGTCTCACCCCTGGCCCCGCCAAACTACCCGTGTGCCCCCCCAAAATGTTTTTTGGGGGCTTCCTCTCGTTCTTCCCCGGTAGGCTACGATACCTGTCTATTACCTGGCCCCAAGTCCAGTTTCTCCTTTCAATCCAATCCTCCATCGACCAGGTATCCATCTCTGCCCGGGCACGCCGCTTGATCCAATCGTGGTGGATAGTTCTGTAACGGGCGTCATATAGAGGAGACCAAGGCGCAATGTGTTGAGTGCTCATCGTTATTTTTTTATGAAAACGAACACTAGACAAAATAAACAAAATGACAGCCAACAGTGCTATCAGGTTATACTAACAAAACAGAAAACAACTACCCACGAAAACCAAGGGGGAAAAAGGCTGCCTAAGTATGGCTTCCAATCAGAGACAACGATAGACAGTTGCCTCTGATTGGAAACCATACCCGGCCAAAACATAGAAAACAAAACATAGAATTCCCACCCCCTATCACACCCTGACCTAACTAAACAGAGAAAAAACAGCTCTCTTAGGTCAGAGCGTGACATCGTATCCGCTCGTCGTCCCCTTATTCTATAGTTTGTACATCTCAATTGTCAGTAGAAACCACATTTGTTTGCAAGTCAGCCATGTCAGCTGTTTTTTTTAAAAGGCACTAATTGAGGCTGAATGAACTGTTTCGCTGCCAGACAAGGCTCCGCTGATAGCCAGGTGTAGCAGTGGTAAGGTGTTGGGACTGCTGTTGGGACTCTGCTGTTGGGACAGCTTTATGTAGGCCCTAACAGTTTGTTGGCACCATTTGTCACTGTTATAGTGCAAATAATGGATTGTTTAGTGTTGTTATGCTCACTGTGTGAAGAGTTTTGAAAAAGTGACCTAAGTATTGAGAAATGGGTCCTAGCGATTGTAAAAAACTGTAATCCATTTTATAATAAGGCTGTAATGTAACAAAATGTGGAAAAAGTCAAGGGGTCTGAATACTTTCCAAAGGCACTGTAAATCTATTGTATTGCCATTTCACCCTCTGAATGGCACACATACCCAATCCACGTCTCAATTGTCTCAATGCTTAAAAGTCCTTCTTTAACCTGTCTCCTCCCATGGATTTAACAATTGTTATCAATAAGGGATCATAACTTTCACCTGGATTCACCTGGTCAGTCTATGTCATGGAAAGAGCAGGTGTTCTTAATGTTTTGTATACTCAGTGTAAGTGTTTGTGTGTGTGTGTGTGTGTGTGTGTCTGTGTGTGTGTGCCTCTGTGTATGTCTCTCTGTGTGTGTAGTGTCATTGAGGCGTTCTCCATTCTTGTCACTTGCCTGGTGCATTTACATAGAGATGGGCTCTGCAGCGTTTCACCCTTTCTGTTTAGCTCTGTTATCAGAGGCGTGACCGAATGGGTTAGCGGGCTGTCTGAACAGATTGCCCCAGAGTTGGCTCCTATCTACTCTCTCTGTGTTGCAACCAATAAGCTCTCACAGTCTCATGTCAGAATTAGACGTTCGTCCATGTTTCTCAAACGTCAAATTCCGAAGTTGTTCAAAATGTCAAATTTCGAAGTGTAAGCTTAACCAATTTGTAAGTTGCTCTGGATAAGAGCGTCTGCTAAATGACGTAAATGTAAATGTAAATATAGGTCTATAGCAGTTTGAATACTGACTTGAATACTGACACACTAAGACATGGTGCTCCTGAACGCCCCTCTGATCCATTGCAAACATGTAGTGGTGATTGTTGTGTCAAGGTTTATTGATACTGTATTGATGTGTTCACAATCACATATTTTAATTGACATAATTCCGATCCCATTTATAAGCATGTGCTGAAACTCAATGAATCCAGGACAGCATTGGGGTTCTGCAGGAGAGGGTGGAGAGTTCTTCTCCAAGTAAAGACATTGAAGTTAGAAGACATTATCACTGCTAGCAAATGAAAAGGGGAAATACTTCAACATGTCATAGTGATGCAGTGTTGTCCTGGAGTTAATAGTTCCAGTTAATGGGCTCACACCCTGCAGTGTGTGTGTTCTCTACCTTCTCACAGGGTGGGGCAACAGTACTGCAAATAACACTCTCATCTCTCTTGCGTATGCGCGTGTGTTTGTGCGCATGTGTGTGCTGTGTGTGTGTGTGTGTGTGTGTGTGTGTGTGTGTGTGTGTGTGTGTGTGTGTGTGTGTGTGTGTGTGTGTGTGTGTGTGTGTGTGTGTGTGTGTGTGTGTGTGTGTGTGTGTGCATGCCTGGCCTTCAGGGCTGGGGTGTGATTGCTTTTCTAAGGGCTTCCTCTGCATCAGTAGAGAGGTCTGGAGAGCCTAGCATCACTCTATCAGCCCAGCATTCATCCCCACTCAACCACCACATGACCTCTCCACTCCCTCAACGTGTGTGTGTGTGTGTG